>NW_004567108.1:21591038-21610895 GCF_000260355.1 Condylura cristata | reverse complement strand
TGCATACAGAACTGGGGTACAGGCCAGAGGCTCAGGGGCGGTGAGAGGCTTCACCAGAGACAGAGTGGGGAACAGAACAGGCACGAAGTACAGAACGACGAAGTACACTGCTGAGAGGAGCAGCGGGTGGGTCAGGAGAGGTCTGCCACACCATGTGGTCACCTCCGGGGGGCAGGCGGAATCGAACTCATGCGGAAGCGGCTTTAGATTCTCAGTGCTGTGCTTTAACCCGCTGCGCCACCAGGGAGGGCCCCCTTATTGGATTTTTAAAAGATTTTGTAAAGAACAGTTTTAATTTATGGAAAAATTAAGGAAAAGGTATGTTATTTCTCATTGTAAACAAACATGAACAGCTTTGCCCATTACCAACATTCTCCCAACAGAGTCATACATTTGCTACAACTCATGAATCTACTTTGACATATCATAACCACCCAAATTCCATAGTTACATCAGGGTTCTCTCTTGTTAAGTATTCTGTTGGTTTTGACAAAGGTATAATGACATACATCCATCATTATAATATCATACATAATGTTTTTGGTTTCTTAAAAGTCCTCTGTTCTCTGTCCTTCCTCCCTCCCTATCCCTGCAATTCTTAGTAACCACTGATCTTTTTGCCGTCTTCACAGTTTTGTCTTTTTCAGAATGTTATATAATTAGAATTATGTAGTATAGAACATTTTTAGATTGTTTTCTATCATCTTGTAATATACATTCGTTTAAATATATTTTAAATTTCCTTTATGTTCTTTCATGGCTTGGTGACTAATTTTTTAATGATGAGTAATAGCCCGTTGTTTTGGATATAGCAGACTTTAGCCACTCACCTGCTGAAGAACACCTAGGTTGTTTTCCACATGAATAAAGTTATGAATAAAGTTGCTATAAACTTCCATTTTCAGTTTTTTTTGTGTGTGAGCATAAAATTTAAAATACTTTGGGTAAGTACCAAGGAAAGCATGATTGATGAATTGTATAGCAAGAGTATGGTTACTTTTATAAAACACTGCTAAACTTCTACTTTATTGATTTTTGATATACCACACAATTGAATTAGTATTTTGTCACTCATTCAGCTTGCTTATACTGAAGGAAAAGGTATCTACATAAAGAAATTAGGTGGTTTACTTAAATTTTTCCTAGCTAGATAGCCTGGAAGCTGGTAATCCAAAAATAGTATAATCTTGGTTTAGTTTTATTTTGAAATAAATTTGTGGCTAATCAATTGAGAGAGTTCAAAGTACTCATACAATTTGAGCTGTTTTAAATTGAGCTTTGTCTCCTCTATTCACCTGTAGTTGGTTGAACATGGTTACTTCCAATATTAATTATTGTTCTTACATTGGCCACTGTTTTTTCTAGCAAATATTTGTTGTATATTTTGGTGCTTTCCTGCTTTTAATCACTTCTTGCTAACTGCTTCTATTTTAGGTTAGGGATACTTTGCTTTAAGAATAAATTTCTTCATGAACTTTTAGTTTTGCTCCATTGTTTTCTATTTTTACATTTTTTCAGGGTCATTCAGAAATATAATAACTGTGTACTTGCTACCACCAATAGCTTTGGGCTAAAATGTGTTTACTTTCATGAGACTTAAAATTATTTGATATTTTCCCAAATGCATGTAGCAAAACATTATGTGTTGTTCAATTTTGGGGCACTTCTGGGTTCTAATTTCTGTAGGCTAGTATACTAAGGGATACAAGGTAGAGATTTCAGTCATAATTAGGAATAGGGGAACTCAGAGCATTTCCATGGGGATACCTCTGCTTCTCAGGGGTTTTAGAATTGTGTAGGTAGAGCTTGCTTAACTGCACAAAGAGGAAACACTTCCTCTGAGTTTTCTAAGAGCTTTGAGTATTACACTCCATTTTGGTGCATTGTTCTTCTACATTCCCTGTAATAGCACATGCAATTCTTATGTTGTGGTTGAGTCAGAAACAGAAACACCTGTATTTTTGATTTGCTCAGGTGTAAGGTATACAGTGTCTATAATAAATTCTTCTAGTGTAAAGCACTTTAGAGTTTGCAAATGGATTTTGGCAACTGTATTCCTAGGGGAACCTCATAATATAACTGTGAGGAAGTTGATGCTATTGTTAGGCATATTCCCCTTCTATCATATTTGAAGATTTTGAGAGTAACCAAGAGAGAGCAAGCACTTTGTCTTATTTGTACACCTGTCAAGTAGCAAAAATAAAACTAAAACAAGGATTCCCTAATTCTCAAACCAGCAGTTTGTCTACATGGAATTTTGGGATTTGTTTCATGAGGAAAGAGACATGTTTACAACATGGCATCTGAATGCATTTGTCATAAAACTATTTTATCCAGGTCCTTCATATTCTCAGTAAACTCTAAACCACATAACAGTGAAGGAATTAACTTTGATAATATAATTTCACATCTCATTACCTGATTTTTTGCCATTTAAAAAATATGTCAATCCTTACACCAGTTGTTGAAATTCTTAGTATTCTGCTTAAACCTGGAAAATAACTTTTGGAACAGTACTCTGAAACAACAACAGGAATGCATCTAAATCTTTTTATCTCCTACTTCAGTGGTTTAGGTGAAAGAGTTTGCATGGAGCTTATATTTGTTCAGGTGTCCTTTAACTTATGCAAGTCTCAAAATTTTCTGCTTAGATTATTATTTTTTTGTTGTATTTGGTTAGGAGGAGGACATCACCTGGGTAAAGGATACTGATTACCATACTTGAAAACTTTATTTGACATTTTGTGATTTTATGATGAAGGGCTGCTTTGATAATTAGGTTCTTGCCCTTTGGGGAATTTTTCTTGGCTTCACAGCTGGTTTCATTGCTGAATCTCACTAACTCCTGGATTTGTAGCACAACAAATCTCTTTATGCAACTAGAGGTCACTAACTCAAACAAAACAAAACAAAACAAAACAAAACAAAACAAAACAAAACAAAATAAAACAATGCATATCTATTTACCCTATTTACACTATGTAAGTGAAGAGATGGTTTTCTAGAAGGAATGTAATTTTCACACATTTTACCACTCTCTCTGCTATAGGCTTTTCTTACTTTTCTCCTTTCCCTATATATTGGCACAAGTTTCTCAATAAAACCTGCCTTATTCATCTGCAATCTGTACATTTTTTCAGTTTAATTTTTATCACTCCCAACTCCCCATAGTTTAGCCTCTATTCTGACTAACATGCTTTCAAACCCAAGGAAAATTTTGTATTTTTCCTTAGAATCTTGACCTATTCCTCAGTTTCAAAAACATCTTTCTTGACTTTTTACCTAGCTCACCTGTGATTGTATTTATACTAAAAATATTGTTTTCCCCCACCTAAGTATTTTACTACTGACTATAGCTAAATGTGTTTATGTGTAGGGTAATTAAACATTTATTATGGTTAATTTCTGGTTTTGTTGATATTTTATGGCTAAACTTAAAAACATCATCAAAATGTTTCTAAGAATTTTATCCCTTTTCTTTCTATCTTATCTATATGTAATGTTTATGGGAATAGAGAACTAATTTAATGCTTTCTTGTACCTTTCAGCAGAAAATTTAGTTTTGTATTAGATCAGTGGTTATTCTGGACTTTGATTTTTGGTTTTGCCAGTTGCTGATTTATAATCTTCTGTTCCATAGGAAATCTGTTTATTCTTTAAATATGATCAGTTTTCAGCAGCAACATAGGATTTTGGTTGCAAAAAAACAGCTGGTATAAATCAAAAGGTCCCTGACTTATGATGGTTTGACATTTCTAACTTGTGAGAGTGTGAAAGCAATGCCCTTGCAGTAAAAACTGTACTTTGAATTTTTAGCTTTTCCCAGGCATGAGATACTCAGTATGATGTCTTTTATGATGCTGGGACACACAATCATGAGGGTAAAGAACTGACACTCCATAGTGTTGAGCATTATGATATTTATTTAATAATACTTAACTAGTGTGCCACCATGGAGGGCCACTCCCTCAGAATTTAAATCCATGCTGTAAATTCCTACTTGGTCATACACTAGTATTAAAAAAATGGCTGTGCTTTCTATGTTGTCTTTATATCTGAGTATGAATGCTCTCAATGTGAGCATGAAGATAAGGGCAATCAGAGGGATCATCAGCATGTGCTATTTGAATCTCCTTCTCAGTGGCTTCCACAGTGAAGAACTCTTGATTTAGAATCTTTGAAATTAAGAATTTCCTTAGTCTTCAGGAAGACTAAATTTTGATGTAGCCCCAAACCAAGGCATTATCACTTAGATGTTATCCATGTTGCTTTTCAACTCTGTCAAGCTGAAATTCCTTGGAAGGATGTTGCAGCATTTATTTGGTAGAAAGAAGCTCCTAGCAGCCTGATGTGATATCTCGAGACAACTATTTTCTTGAGTACAAAACATAAGTTTTAGAACCTTTGGAAGGATTAGTGGACTCATGGTGTCTTCTAAGAAGCATTGAATCTGGTTTCCTATGACTAGAGATTACTATCTTGAGTCATTAGAGCAGAGGTGGCAGCTTTATTTTTAGTGTAGAAACATAGAAAGTAAATTGTTAGAATTGCCTAACAGTAAATCTCTGAGCAAACAACTTTTAGAGATTTGATTTCATTTTATCTTATGTCAGTATATTTTATCTTCTGGAAAAGAGTCATGATAGTTCAACCTAAGCACAAGAGAAAAAAAAAATTAAAGACTCACTTCCATCTTCTTTCAGAAGGGCTACCTGGTGATATTGAAGGGGACTGATAGGATTATATATCACCTTATTTTTTTTGTGTGTTTATAGACCTTTACTAAACAATTCCTTTTTGCCAACTGAGCTAGTCATTTCTGATCACATTCTTTCAACTTATCTATGTGTGTATTACCACGTGCACATGTAATGGAGAATCCTGTTCATGCTCATGAGAAGCTCTGTCTTGCTGGTATGCTTTCTAGAGCAGTTTATGCTTCACCATTTGTCATTGTGTAATGTCTTCTTTCTGTTTAGGAAAATTACTTGACACTATTGACTTACTTAAAGCTTTATGTCTATTTCTTTATCTGAAATTCTGTAGGTGGAGCCCTTTTTTGCTAGCCTTCCTGCCTCTGACTACACTTGTCATCTGTAATCTTTACTCAAGCTGCCAGCATCAAAATGCAATTAGGTAACATGTAGGTAAATTATACTAAATTTATTTTTACACATTTAAAAAAGATTTATTTATTTATGCACATAGAACTGGAGTACAGGCCAGAGGTGTGGGGGGAAGGGGTTGAGGTTGAGGGGCTTCATCCAAGACAGAGTGGGGAGCAGAACAGACAGATCGACAAAATACACTGCTGGGGGGAGCAGCGGGCTGGTCAGTAGAGGTCTGCCGCGCCATGTGGGTCACCTCTGGGGCAGGAATCAAACTCATGCTGAAGTGGCTTTAGCTTCTTAGTACTGTGCCTTAACCCTCTTCACCACCAGAGAGGGCTCTACACAAATTTATTATTTTAGTCATGTTGTTACATGTTGTCCCTGTGTTTATGTTTCTTAAGAATCTCAGGATTTTTATTTCTTTTATAATCTTCTAAAGGAAGGCCACACTATAAATGGTTTCTACCTTTCCTCAATAATTGAAAGTAAATCATGTTATTTTTTTAGCCATTAGAAAATTTTAAAGACCTGGCACATGAGGACCATATTTAAACTGAAAGAAAAAAAAAATCCACAAAGTTCAAATTTTACAAACTTGGGGACTTATTTGTGGTAGATATTTTATTGATGGATCCAAACTGAAGATAATCAGCTATTAAATAAAACATTAATATTCTTTTAGAAAGGTTTCTGTTTCTTTACAACTGACTACACTCTTCCCTTTTTTTTTTAAAGTAAGAGTATAAAGCCAGATAAAACCATGCTTTGTTATTTATACACAGATCTATACAAACTTGCTTTCATTGAACTCTCTAAAAGGAAGACTTACCAAAGGGTTAAATATGTGTAGTGTTTTGGTAATATTTTGCTGTCAGTCACAGAGTTATACTCCAGAGAATAAATGTTTTTTATTTATATGTAAATGTTAAGATACAAAGTTTTTTTTTTTTTTTTTAAAGATTTATTTATTTGTGCATACAGAACTGGGGTACAGGCCAGAGGCTCAGGGGCAGTGAGAGGCTTCACCAGAGACAGAGTGGGGAGCAGAACAGGCAGATCGACGAACTACACTGCTGAGGGGAGACACAGGCGCGTCAGGAGAGGTCTGCCACGCCATGTGGTCACCTCCGGGGCAGGCGGGAATCGAACTCATGCGGAGGTGGCCTCAGATTCCCAGTGCTGTGCTTTAACCCGCTGCACCACCAGGGAGGGCCAGGATTAAGTTTTTGATGGTACTTTTAGCATATTCATAGTGTTTTGAAAATCAATATTGTAAGATTCAAAATGCCTTTTGCACTTTGGCACCATCAGAGAATCAACAGCAACAGTATACCAATTTTAGTTGTTCAGTATGACATACTGTAACTTGAAAGTCATCTTTCCAGATCTAGGAACCTGTGAACAAGTTAACATTGAGAGGAGGAGGCTACTCTTCATTTACCAACGTGGTGTCTCTGTAGTATACACTTGCTGTTCTGCTAAAAATCAATTTGCAAAATGATCTTCATAGTAGGAAATCAGTCACAGAAATTTTATTTTATATTTTCTCTTCAGTTAAAAGAAGAAATAATGACCTTATATGACGCATTGCAAGAATCTGTAGATAATATGACAATATTCATGTTTTCTTACTTAACCTTCAATTATTCAGTATTATTCAAAGTTAATTTTGAAGCATAACTTACAATTTTTTCCTAAGGGTACTCATTTTTGTCTATGGTGATAGTAGGCTTCTCTTTGCTTATTAAACATTTCTACAGCTAGTTAGCAGGTAAGTTTGACTTAATATCAAAATTGAAAAGAATAAGAAATTTTATTCTATCACCAAATGGTGAAAGAGATGGTTTCTTGTGTCATTTCACAAAGGGTCATCTACAAGTGGCCAAAGGAACACTACAACCGGAAGGTGCAGTGTTAGACTGAGGATGAAACTAACGAACTCATGGGATATGAGAAAACAACAAAGACTGCAGAAGAGAGAAAATGAGTAAATACCTGGATGTTGTGGTCCAGCCCTTGTAGTTATCCCATCACAATATCACCCATGAATCATCACCACAGTCCCTTGTACTCCTCCCTCCTTTACTTGGGCTCCCTTTTACTGTATGCCTCAGCTCTATGGTTAACCTGCAAGTTTTGTCTTTTTCTGACCTTTTGTTCTGTTTCTCTGTATTCCACATGTAAGTGAAACCATCTAATATTTGTCGTTTTCCTTCTGACTTATTTCACTTAGCATAATCCCTTCCAGCTCTTTCCATGCTGCTGCAAATGGCATGAGGTTATGTTTTTTTGATCACTGAATAGTATTCCATTTGGACCCTTTGTCTGTTTGGGGGCATTTAGGTTGTTTCCATATCTTGGCTGTTGCAAATAGGGCTACAATAAACATCGGAGTGCAAACATCGGAGTGAGTGATTTTGTGTACTTTGGGAGGATTCCAAGGGTGGAATGGCTGGATCATATGGTAGAACGAATCTTAGTGTTTAGAGGAGCGTATTTGAGCTTTCCACTTTGAGCTTTCCCCAGTTTACATTCCCACCAGCAGTGTAAGAGAGCTCATTTTTTCTCCACACTCTGACCATTTTTTTTTTTTTTTAAATATGAACTTTCTCACAGGTGGGAAGGCTTTTCAGTTTTTCAACATTAAGAGTGATGTTAGCTGTGGGTTTGTTATATATGGCTTTTATTATGTTAAAATATGTTCCTTTTATCCCAAGTTTTTCAAGAGCCTTCATCATAAATGGATTTTGGGTTTTATTGAATGCTTTCTCAGCCTCTATTGTTATGATCCCATGATATTTGTTTTTCTTTTTGTTGACTTGGTAAACTACATTAATTGATTTTTGGATGTTGAGCCATCCTTGTGTTCCTGGAATTAATCCCACTTGGTCATGGTGTATAATCCTTTTTAAGCATTGCTGGATTTAGTTTGCTACAATTTTACTGAGGATCTTTACATCTGCATTCATTAGGGAGACTGGTTGTTAGAAAGCTTTCAATAAATACTACAGCATTGACTCAACACAAAGTTGTAAGATAGACTACTTACTAAAAAAAAGTTAAAAAGGATTTTAAGAAGGAGCTCTACAATGTGGTCTGTGAAGATATTTGGAGAGGGTTTATATGTTCAGGGGTATTCCATACTCCAGATGAATGATGGTCTTTTCTGATTGGTGGTAATCTGGATCCTCCTCAGATTGGGACTCAGAAAATGATAGCTGCTCTGCTATAGTTACCGTTACCTGACTAATCTTAGGCATTTCATTTTGGCTTGCTGGATTCTTTCAAAATTTTAATTTTTTTTATTCTGCTCTAAATGATATTTTCATCACATTGTACAATTCAAATATTATAGATCAAGTTTCACTTCAATGTGATAAATTGTACATAATAAAAAACATTAAATATTAATAGAACTACCTTAACACAGCATATAATTAACACTAACAACAGTATAATAGTGATGTAGTTTTTTCCATGTTGAAATATAAGACATTGCATATTTATTGTGTGTTATAAGTGTTATGTTGTCTAGAACCTAGCATATAAGGTTAATTCTAGAGTTTATAAAGTTCATAAATATTAGATGTTGCAGTTTGCAACACGAGAGTGTCAAATCTAATCTACCAGGATTTGTTAAAAAGGAAGTCAGAAAAATGGTGACCTATTTATGGATTTTGAAGTGTCTTTGGAGTCATCTAAAATTAGTTTCCAGAAGGAATTAGGGCCAAATGTTGGGTTAGGCATGGCCAGTCTTCTTAAAAGGCATGGAAGATGTTCAGATACGTGAAGACCTGCAGTTATATTGGAATTCATGAAATATTAAGTGTGACCATGAATGGTAGGATATGAAGCTGGAGAAGATAAGGTTTTAATAAAGAGCATGGCATTACATTTAAAGAATTTGGATTTATTTAGCAATGAAAGTTACTGAGATTTTTATCTTTTATTTTTAGTTTCATTTTTTTAGGAATTATTTATTTATGTATACAGAACTGAAGTACAGGTCAGAGGTGCAGGGATGGTGAGAGGATTCACCAGAGAGACACAGTGGGGAGCAGAACAAGCAGATGGATGAAGAACACTGCTGAGGGGAGCAGTGGGTTGGTCAGGAGCGGTCTGCCACGCCGTGTGGGTCACCTCTATGGCGGGGATCGAACTCATGCTGAAGTGGCTTTAGTTCTTAGTGCAGTGCTTTTAACCTGCGGCGCCACCAGGGAGGGCCCCCCCCCATTTTTTTTTATCACAAAAAATAACCCATAGTAAATTGATTACCTTTAATATTTTTCCAGCACATAGAAATCTAACATTGATTCATATCTGTGAAATCTTCGCTGCACTTGTTTTGTACAAATAAGCATCCAATATTTTAGCTCCAATAAAGTAGAGATCTTTTTAAGAAAACTTGCCCACACTTCAAATGGTTAAATGGTGAAGTCACACAGATTTCATTAAATAACTTTAGTCCTTGAAGAACTTTAATGTATGAATATACTTAAATTTAGGCTGTGTGCTTGTCCTATTAAAACAATTACTATTATTTAGGCTGTGTGTTAGTTCTATTTGAACAATTGAAAATACTCCCCCTCTTCTGTCAAAATTCAGTCAGGCATTATCACAAGAGATCACAGATTGAATTAAAAACAATAGACATTTATTTCTCACAGTTCTAGGGGCTGAGAAATCTAAGATCAAGGCTCCAGCAATTAAGTATCTGGTGAGGATATTTAATGGTTCATAGAAAGGACTTTTTGCTGTGTTCTCACACAAGGACAGAGACCAGAAAGCTCTGCGGGCTTTTTTTTCTTTTAAGAACACCCATTCTATTCTCTTCATGAGGTACAAACATGTTACCGTTCCGGGAGATTCCCCCAGAACTCTTCTGTTCAGCTATTATTATAAGAAAAAATTCAGGAAATCAAAACAAAAGTTTAGCGTAAAGTATAAAATGAAATAACATCATGGAAATATTTTTGGTAATTAAGAATACAGTTTTTTCAAATCATGCTTAGTGAAATAAGCCAGATAGAAAAGGAAAAGTACAGGATGGTTTCACTCATAGCAGGAGTATAAAGGACCAGGGGAGAAAATAATAATAATAATGATAATAATAATAATGAACAACTATACCAAAGACATTTTATGGGGTGGAGTGGGGAATGGGATCAAAAACGGTGCGGGGAGGGAAGTGCACTGGACTATGGTGATGGCACACAGGTGATTTGGTGATGGGAAACCCATGGGGATTACGCCTGAGATGGAAAAAGGCACAAAATGATATAAAAATAAACTATTATATTATTAAAAAATATGGATTTTCCAATAAGTTATTAAATGAATAAGCTTTATTCATAGTTACTAAATATTTAAATTATTTATTATAATATTTAAATTGTTATTTCTGTATGAAATAAAGAGGGGATAAGGTCCTCTCATGGAGTTGAAATTATAATTGCAGAAGAGGGACACAAATGAAAAATTCGTTAAATGATCAGGATAGTGTCATACAGTGAGAGGTGTGATGATATGGAAAGTAATGGGGGAAGGCTGGCTAATTAGGCCTGCTGTGGGGCTTCTTCACTAAGTGCTGAGCCTCAGCCATAGAGATCTCAGTGGTGGATAGGCAAAAGACCTGGTCAAGCATTTCAGACATCTAGTAAATAGCAAAATGTGAGAGTAAGTAGTTTTACTAATGTTTAAAGAAATATATCAAAATACACAGGTTTTATCTCTTAAGGAGAAGCATAAAACCAGTCTGGATATTTAGGACAAGATATTTAGATCCTTTTATCTATGAGTTCTTCTGTGCATACCTGTGTTGAAGAAGTAATATAAGATATGCAGAACTGTTTCTGAAAGAAAATGTTCATTTTAGCATTATCTGTATGTATGAAAAATAACAATAACTTTATTATTTAATTTTAGTGAAACATTAAGTAAATTTTGGAAAATTTACATAATATGTGTTACTAAATGATAACTAAAAACTGTAAAAACACTGAGTAATGGTAAAAAAAGTGAAATAAACAAAAAGCAGGTGATAACTTACTCGTGCTACAAGCATGTAACAATTACAAATTAAAAAAAATATTAATACTTTTATTAATTACTAGTTTTTTTATGTGATATCAAATTATAATGGGAGAAGAAACTTAATTTTCTTTGCTTGAATCTAATTCAGGTGATAGTGATTCTGTGTACATAAATACATGATGTGGATTTGTTTTATTTTACACTTATTCTCTACATTGAGTCTACCGATAACCCTTTAGCTTGCCCTGTTCTTAGCTAGGGTTCGAATCTTGAAGGACTCTGATCCCTCAATCCCACCATTCAGTAGGTTTTGGAATTTAGTCCTACTCAGAATCCATGTCCAGCACATAAATGATAATGTTTCCAAAGTTTTCACCCCAAACTCTAGGTCTCTGTAGTAGAATTTTATTTACCATGAATTCCATCTGATAATACTATTCCCGTACTTATGTTACATGGTAAGAGGAGATTTGTAGATAAAATAAAGGTATTATTCAGTCAACCTTAAAATAGGGAGATTATCCTGGACTATCTGGGTAAATCCAGTATTCTTTAGAATCCTTTAAATTTCATGTGTATTGGGGTCTCCCTGTTGGTACAAGGGGTTAAGTCTCAGCAATATTAAGCTATCACTAGCCACTGCGGCCTGAGTTTTATCCCCAGCTATGGAACTAACCCACATGGTACTCCAGACTTTTCCCATCTCACTTGCTACTCCCCTCAGCCATGTATTTCAGTCAGTGTGCCTTTTCTGCTCCCTACTCGGTCGCCAGTGAATCCTCTCACCCCCCCATACTTCTGGCCTACACCCCAGCTCTTCGACCTATAAATAAATGAAATAAATCTTTTAAAAATAAAATTCATGTGTATTAAAAGCAGAAGCAAAGGCAGAGATATTCAAAGCATGAAAAACATTCCCCACACTGATGCTGCCTTGGAAGATGGAGGGTGCCATAAGCTGAAGATGGGGCCTTTAGAAGCTGAGAACACCCCCCAGCTGACAAGGCAGCACAAAAATCATGCACTTCGGTTCCAAAATTGCTTGAATTTGAATTCTGCTAAAACTTGAATGCATCTGGAAGCTTATTCTTCCTCAGAGCTCCCTGATGCAAACCCCGGCTGGCTGACCTGTTTAGTATGGTTCTTGAGACCCTAAGCAGAGGATTCAGGTTAGGCACTTTATGACTATACATGTGACTGTGAGATAAGAAATAAATATCATTTTAAGCTGCTGGATTTGTGGTGATTTGTTGTGACAATGACAAAGTTTCCTTTAGAACCATCCAGATATGGATGCTTCTATCTCCTAGGTGGGCCAGATATAGGCTCTGGCTTCTGCCTTAGTCCTATATAATAAAATATTTTCCTCATATCTGTTATTCAATTATTTATTATCCTAGTTGCTGCCACTGTAATGTTTACTTCACAAAAATATTTCCTAATAAACCTAGCCCTTGAAAATTTAAGCCTCTTCCTCTATAAAACCTTAGTTATCATAAAACAATAGCTAGTGGCATTCCATCTATTCTTGCTATCTGACAAAATAATATAAATGTAAGGTAAAATTACTGCTCAGGTGATAATCTTAGAAAAGATTCCACGGACTTGGTGAAAGTGATATTCAAAATTCTTAAGTGATAATCTTGAGGATTAGGCCATATGATAATGGAGGAAGAAAGCAATCAGAAAGGATGATTATAAGAAAGTGCATTCACTGCAAGTAATCATTTTTCCTGGTACTAATGGCTAATTATGTGCATTTTGCCAGCACTTTCTCTGGTGTTTCCAGTACCCCTTTATTAAATTTGCCCTTTACCTAAATGCTTCATCTTCCATTGAATCAGAATGCTATCTATAAAAGACCAGTTCCTTGAATGGAGTCTAACTACCATTTTGGCTGCAAAATGTCTCCATTATTACTTTCTAACAGTTACTGCTGTGTTCCAGTGGCTAATCTGGACCTCCTAATAGGTGATCATCTGAATTTGACATGGCCATACCATGTTGACCCTGTAGACCCAGATGCAGATGTCAGTGGCTCTTCTCTTTGAGCCAGTGGGGATAATTGTACATACATTGTACCCAGTAAGCTCCGAGTAAAGCACTGCTTGTCTCCAGGTTCTTTTCCCTTTCCCAACTATCCCTAAGTTACCAAGGTCATAAAAGATCTTACAAAGGGCAATGGTATTGCCAATGTGTTATTTTGGAATTTTATTTTCATTTTTTTTTTTTTAAGATTTATTTATTCATACGGAACTGGGGTAAAGACCAGAGATGCGGAGGGTGAGAGAATTCACCAGGGACAGAGCGGGGAGCAGAGCAGGCAGATCGATGAAGTACACTGCTGAGGGGAGCAGCGGGCGGGCCAGGAGAGGTCTGCCACGCCATGTGGATTCCTCCGGGGCAGGCGGGGATTGAACTCATGCGGAAGTGGCCTAAGCTTCTTAGTGCAGTGCTTTATCCGCTGCGCCATCAGGGAGGGCCTTATTTTCATTTTTTAAAGCTATATTTCATTGTAAGTAATTCTTACTTTGATGCTTTAGAATGTTTTCTAAAGATATAAGAAATTCTTGTTGCATCAAAGCCTGAGAGCTTTTCCCTAAGTGTTTTCCCCTTCTCCCCATGATACACAGAATACTCAATGTTAGATGGGCACAGGGCCACCAGGCAACAAGTCTGGCCTCCTTTAGTGATTCTAGGTGGACCATCAGGAAAGATTTCTTCCATCTGTATGTCTGCATATCGCAAAGAAATACCGTTTGTTTTTTGAGAAGCTGAATGGCCAGAGAGCAGTAGCCTCTGAGTATGGGCCAAAGTGCTATGTCCTATTTTTTCCTCCTTCAACTTCCAAGGCCTAGGGAAGGAGCAATACATGGTAGACAGTGTGCTCAGTTCACTGACACCTTGTTTGAGAATTGAGGGAAAGTCAAGGAAGCGTGACTACCATTTCTTTTGGCAACACTGTACTTATTATTTCATGTGTCTATGTGTGTGACCTTGTACTAAAGACACTAGTAAATACATACAATAGTCGGTATTCTTAAATAATGACTTTGAGGTATCATAAAAAGCTTCTCATTTGGATGGTTACTTCTGACATTAACATTTAGTTTTAAAAAATGAAGAGATAGCATTAAACCATTATTCAAAGAAATACTTGCTATGGAGAAACTAACTTTGCTAGAGATAGTCTTATAATATCTTTCCGGTCATCTACCTTGGCTACAGGCAAAAAGGTTTAAAATACCTTGTGTAGTTATGGGTCATGTATCCTCATCAACTTAGTCTCATTTATTTTTGGTAGACCTTTCAGGGAAACTTGAGTGCTCAGAGACCCTGAAACTCCAGCATTCTGTGTAGCTATCGGTATCCCTTGATTATTAGATAAAAGGTCAGAAATTTACATTAGAATGTAATGTAATGGGAATAGAAAATTACTTTCAGAAAGAACAGGAAAAGAAACTCATATTCAGTTCTTTGCTGGTCTGCCCTACTTTCATTCTTGATCATAGTAGAGAGTGGAAGAAGGCAAGTGAAATTAGTGATTTTATTTAATTTTTTTAAATTAGATTTTATTTTGGTTATTCATTCTTTTATACTTTTATCCCATTCACTTTTTTTCCCTTTTTTTATTGTAATGTAAACACTTAACATGAGATATAACCTTTAGGCATTTTTAAAAGTCCTTAATATAGTGTTAGATACAGGCACAATGTTGTACAGCAGATTTCTGGAATAATCATCTTTAATAAGTGATACTGTATAACCTAATATATAGTACTGAGTTGCATACTATGTAGCAGCTCCTCATTTCTCTCTTCCTGCAGATCCTGGGAAGAATCTTTCTACTCTCTGTCATTATGAGTTGACTATTTTAGATCTTTTTTTAGATGGAGTCATTCAATAATTGTCCTTCTGTTTCTGGCTTATTTTACTTAGCTTTGTAGTATTTATATTGTTAAATGGCAATATTTCTTTCTTTTTAAAGACTGAATAATATTCCACTTTGTTTATACTGTATGTTCTCTTTTCATGAATGTAGGTGTATTTATTTCTCATCCTGCTTTCATTTGTAGGCATTCTTTTAAACATAAGGCATCTTAGGGGATATTCAGGTTTATCTCTATTTTGTATCAACTACACAAGGGAAGATATATTTTTGTTCATTAAATCTAATGGAAATTAATTACACCAAAAACTTTTTTTTAAAGAGAGAATTAAAAATATAGAGATTATGGAAATTATTGCAAAGATCTGGCCTTTGTATTTTTTTTGTTAGTTTATTTAACTTTCCTTCCTAAGAGTACTATAGGTATAATTTAGGCTACAGGTATGACTTCTAAAATTCTTTAGGCTTGTAATAATTTGAGATCAAATAATTATATTTGGAAACCACCACCTAAAATCAGTCTTTTTCTAAACAAAATTTATTAGGATGACTTAAACATTATCCATGAACTTTTTTTGATGACTACGTATAAATTTACTCATGGAAATAATAGCTTATATGATATTTAAAGACTCACTGTTCTCTAATTTAACATCACAAAGTGAGTGCAATTTTTAGAAGTGTACTTTCCTTAACACAACTGTTGTGCCTATGTATGCAATTATGAACTTATGATAATGTCTTGCATTTTAATTGACTATATTTTTCCAGGTAGATGACTATAAAATTCAGCTTCTTGCTGTGATAATGATTCCTTGATACTCCAGCCTACCAAGGTTTCCCACTTTTGGGATAAAAATTTCATTTTTTCCTTGCTTCCAGAAAAATGTTATTATAGTCACAGTGGAAGTTTATGAGACTATGTTTTAAAAGTTATACCTATGTTTCTATCTAATAGGAGATACCTTGAAATATTGAGGTTTAAAATGTTTTTTTTTTTTTTAGATTTATTTATTTATTCATATAGAACTGGGGTACAGGCCAGAGATGTGGAGGGTGTGAGGATTCACCAGAGACAGAATGGGGAGCAGAACAGGCAGATCGACGAAGTAACACTGCTGAGGGGAGCAGTGGGCGGGTCAAGAGAGGTCGGCAGTACCATGTGGTCTCCTCTGGGGCAGGCGGGAATCGAACTCATGCGGAAGTGGCTTAAGCTTCATAGTGCAGTGCTTTTACCTGCTGCGCCACCAGGGAGGGCCGAGGTTTAAAATGTTTAAGATAATTCCATAAAAATGACCATTTTCTTTTTTTTGATATTCGAGTATTTATTACTTATGTTTCTTAATATAATCTAATTGTATTTATAGTTTAATTTTTAAATATAATGTAATAGTTTGTTTTTACACATTTTGTACATTTTTTTTTCATCTCAATTGTAATCTTGGTGGGTTTCCCATCACCAAGTCACTCATGTGCCATCACCATCCTGAGCACTTCCTTCCCTCTCCCCACCTCCCTTTTTGATCCCATTCCCCACTCTACCTCCACAAAATGTCTCTGGTATATGGCTGCTCATTATTCTTATTATTTTCTTGCCTGGTCCATTATACTCCTGCTATGAGTGAAACCATTGGTATTTTTCTTTCTCTTTCTGGCTTATCTCACTAAGCATGATCTTTTCCAGCTCCATCCAAGTTGCTGCAAAAGACATGTGTTTCTTTTTTTTTTGGTTGCTGAGTAATATTCCATTGTGTGTATGCTCCACATCTTTTTTTTTTAAAGATTTATTTATTTATGCATACAGACCTGGGGTATAGGCCAGAGGTGCAGGGACGGTGAGAGGTTTCACCACACACAGAGTGGGGACCAGAACAGGCAGATAGATGAAGTACACTGCTGAGGGAGCAGCAGGTGGGTCAGGAGAGGTCTGCCGCACCATATGGATCACTTCTGGGGCAGGCGGGGATCGAACTCATGTGGAAGTGACTTTAGCCTCTTAGTGCAGTGCTTTAACCCATTGCGCCACCAGGGAGGGCCCATTCCACATCTTTTTAATCCAGTCATCTACTTTTGGGCATTTGGGCTGCTTCCATGTTTTTCCAATTGTAAATAAAGCAGCCATGACCATTTTCTTAATCTATTTTCTGTCATCTTTAAATTCTGCTCTTCCAGTTTTATTGTGAAATAATTGACATATATTTCTAATATGTATTCTAGGGTTTTATAACATGCTGGTTGTAGAATGTTTTGTTAAACATTATTTAGTATTGTGTTGGTGTGAACAGATAAAAGTCCCTTCTGACATTAGATAGAAGGATGTTATTTGAGGACCCGGTTTGTTATACATTCAAGTTGCAGTTTCCAGGAGCCTATCATCAACATTAGGCTCTTGAGGGATTACTGTATGTGATTAATTTATTATCCCCTGAGTTCTACCACTGTACTTTCACTATGGTTTCAAGATCACTTACTAATAATTCCTGTAAGGAATTAATGAGTTTAGCTTATCTTTCCAAAGTGAGAAACTTTCTCTCCTTTTAATACATATATCTTACATGTATCCTATAAACAAGCATTCAGAAATTTTTATGTAAAGCAACTTTTTATTTAAAAATTATACTGCACAATAGTTTTCTTTAGTGTTGTTAAATGAAAATAAACATTGGAATATTGAGATAAGGACAAGATAAAGGTTTATTACTTTAGGGTGTTCTTCAGTAATCACTTAGTAATTCAGCACGAGAATGGGTACAACCCAGCAAAATTCTAAAGAAATTTCCTTTTGCAATGAGTTTTGCTCCCCTCATTCATAATTATTACCTATAGGCTAAACTTAATTAAGGCCCCGAGGCTTCCCTGTTGCCACAGGGGCTGTCTCAGTGCTATCAAGCTTTTGCCAGCCACTGTGGCCTGAATTCAATCACTCGCCAGGGAGCTAACCAGGTAACCCACAGCACACCTCTCTTATCTCACCCGCCCTTCAACATCCACCCCCCCCCCCATCTCCGCTCCCCTCAGCTATGTAGTTCAGTAGATGTTCCTGCTCTGCTCTCTACTCTTGTTTCTGGTGAATCCTCTCACCCTCTGCTGTACCTCTGGCCTAGACCTCAGTTCTTATATCCATAAATTAATAATAATAAATCTTTAAGAAACTAACAAAAAACTTAGTAAGACCTTGATGTTACATGTGAACAATGAAATTATGTAAGTACTTTTTTAGACCATGTTGCTCAAGACAAGTTTTCCAGCGGAGAAATGATAGTCACTTGTTCCCTGTGTCCTAAGGCTGATGGCAAATCCAAACTAAAGATGAAAGTTTGGCAACTGTAGTTTACAGGAATTTTGAAAAGTTGATGGGAGAAATAAAGTTTTTTATTACTTATAAATATCGAGTTGAGTACTTCAGAAAAAAATAGTAGAATGAAAAAAGTCAGAGGGGGAATAAAAATCCTACCATCATATTGGTGAATCTTTGACAGGCACCTGCAATTCTTTGTTTGGTTTTTCTGAAGGGGTCACTAACAGGTTTATTGGAATATCAAGTTCTGGTATAAGGTCAGGCCTTGTCACAAGTTTCTGGCAGGTGTGTGATCTCGGCCCTCACTCTAGTGCTGCTGTGGAAGTCAATTTCCATTGTTACATGCAAAAAAGAAAATTTGATAGTATGGAATATATTTAAGATCACCTCACTTATGAGAAAAAATCTAAGTTCTGATTGCTAGCTGTGATCAATTTGCAGGCTTTATTTATCCAGTGTATTCATTCATTGCTTTCATATGTTAATAGATATCCACCCACTGTTCTCTCTGAATTGCATCTTAATAAGATTATGCTCCTTCTTCTAATTTATTGAACTAGCATGGAATATATTTATATAAAAATTAGCTTCTTAAATACTTCCTTGATGAAAAACATAGCTGTTGTAATTTTATTATGAATTTTAATCAGGGAAAAAAATGACCTTTGAAATTTTCTTCTGCTCATTTTGTATTTGTGTGTGTGCTTCTCTCTCTTTATATGATTAGAAGTCTTTGTGATTTAATTAGATTTTATATAGAAAACATGTGACTGTACAGTAAAAGTTTGTTTTGAAAGAAAAATCTTAAGGAAACAGTTAATAAATTAATATGACTAACAGAAGACCTGTTTTCTCTGAAAATATTAATTCTTCCAGGATAGTGCATCTACTTCATAGTAAATACATTCTGGTTTGCTTTTTGGTTTAGAAAAAATCCTCTGAAGCGGATCCAAAAAAGCTCTGTGCTGAGTTTCTTTTGATGCAAGGTTCCAAGCCTTTTGGGGATCCACTATAATTGCTGCCAGTCTAACAAGTACCTCTTCATACCACAGCCAAAATACCAAGTCTTGAAGATGGTCCTCTGATAAGGGGAACCAAGTTTCTGACTGTGGTTGTTTGAAGATTATTAAATCCTGTGTGCTGGGAAAGGCTTCAATAAATGAGTCTCTCTCAAACTTGAATATCTAGGAGTGTAGGGGAGATCTGAATTGTTCCTTGATTCCATTCCTTTACTGGGTCTGGTATTAAAGTGGCAAATATAGATCAACAGGAGAGAAGTATGCATATTTATTAATACAAGTAAATGAAGGCCTGAAGAAGTGGATAATCTCAGTGTTTTTATGGTAGGCTCCATGGTTTCATATGACAATGCAAAGAATCTTATGTAAGTGCAGTAAACTGAAGGAAGCTGAGCAAAGTCTGCTCATGCAGTTCTTTGCTTCTGTCTGTCTTGGAGTGAAGGATGCCCTTTCTTCTCAATTTTAGGGCCATACATCTCACATGAGGGTCTTTGATAACTTTTTTTT
>NW_004567108.1:21566125-21589014 GCF_000260355.1 Condylura cristata | reverse complement strand
CATACAGAACTGGGGTACAGGCCAGAGATGCGGAGGGTGAGAGGGTTCACCAGGGACAGAGTGGGGAGCAGAACAGACAAGTCGACGAAGTACACTGCTGAGGGGAGCAGTGGGCGGGTCAGGAGAGGTCTGCCATTCCATGTGGATGTCATCCGTCAGGGGCAGGCGGGAATGGAACTCATGCGGAAGTGGCTTGAGCTTCTTAGTGCAGTGCTTTAACCCGCTGCGCCACCAGGGAGGGCCCTCTTTGATAACTTTTAAGGTCTAGGAGTCCTTTATGCAACTTTTACTTTCTCCAAATTTTTCATCTTCAAATGTTCAGTGTACCAACAAGCCCTGCTTTGGGATAATGTGTCCTGAATCCTATCAAAGTAACACACTGGAGGGTGTTGTTAAATGTATATTTTTAGTGTTGGCTTAGTATATGAGTGAGAGGAAGTCATGGATGAATTGCCCAAAGAAATTATGCTGTCTTTCCCACAAACCTCACTAAAAAGGAAGAGAATGCTTATGAAAGTAGCATGTAATATTTTATTTTAATTTGAAGGTGGCAAACACAGTCACATATCTTCATTAAAAAATATTTATCATATGTAGTATGTTTGGAATAGCGGTAGAATGTATTTTCCCACTTACTCCTTGTCAGTGAGTTTTAAAAGATAAGGAAGACAAGGAATATGGATGGGGTAGTCTTAAAATGCCAATACTAAAAAACAATCTATTGAGGGAAAGTTCCATTGGAATAACTGATAATTACATATCAAAATGATATTTTGTTCTAGTTGTTGATTTATCAGAACCATTAACATCAGAGTTATTATGTTTGAGAATTTTAGGTAATTAAAGAAATTATTTGGTTCATAACCAGTTTCCAATTCATACTAATTCATCATACAATTACTACCCTCAGAACATAAAGGTGGCTCTTTCTTTCCAACTATTTGTTCTTCCTGTGGTTTTCAGTGCCTGCTGGGTATATCACAGCCAGGAGCAAAATTAAAAGTTGCTTCTTTGGTTTTTTTCTTTTCCAAAGAAAGAATTATTGAACTTTGGGAGGGAAAGAAAATAGAGAGCCATTAGTTCAGTGGTCTTGTTTGACATGAGTACTTAAATGTCTGTCTGTCTTCCCCCCAAAGGACAGAACCTTGTACCAAATGTTCATGTGATAACAATTTTTGGGGGCGTACAATCCCAGGGAAGCAGATGTGGGAGAGGGTAGAGGAGAGATGGCAGCTAGCCACCTCTTGGTGCCCAGATCAACTGATTGCTTGATTTAGCAGAACTATAGTCTGAGAGGGCTATGAATGTATATTTTTCAGAACAGTCTGTTCAGAGGTAGAAAAGATTAATTTTTCCCCACTAGCTTCTACCTCCCATTGGATAAAGGTGTACCTTGGTGTAGATGCACTTGTGTTTCCAGGATGCATACTTCATCAGTAAGACAGAAGTCCTGTGACACAGGCAGCAGACCAGCAAATTTCTGTCTCTGTGTGGAGCTGGGTGGAGCTGATGCAGACTATTATTTTGGTTATGGCTGGAGTAAAACAGGGGCCAAAGGCTTTAAGACAAGTGGGGCAAAGGACCAGAGGAGAAGCAAAAAATGTTTAATCCAGCCATCCTTTCTCTAGTTTTGTTAGAACCAAGACTAGAATCTCTTCCTATGAGGTTTTTATAAATTCAGTTTTTTTAAACTTAAAATATAGCCATGGCAAATAAGAAAAGGAGAAGTATTTTTCAGAAAATTTGATCTTGTGTTCTAAAAGAAGAGGCAAGCAGCATATATTTCTGATAATATGGCAAATCAGATTATGAGAAATTCTTCTGGTCAATGTTAGATAAAAAAAAAAATCACGCATACCTTTACACTTGCTATGAAACAGCGAGGAAGAAAGGAAGGACATACTGAACTCCACAAAGAATAGAAACTTTTGTTTATAAGAATACATCTTTAAAAAATTAAAAAGCAAGACATGGAAAGGAAGAAAATATTTTGTAAATAAAAAAGTATAGCCAGAATATTAAAAAGACTTCTAAAATAAATGAAAATAAGTAAGAAGACTCCTATAAAACAATACAAGTTTATAAACAGGGTAGATGAGTCAATAATAAAGTGAACAAGAGTTCCACTAATAATAGTAAAGTGGGAATGATTTCCCCCTAAAGATAATGTCCAAATAGCCAATATAAATATGAAATGTTCTTCATAGCAAAAGGAATATGTAAGATAATACCATAATGAGATGTCAGTATCCTCTCACCAGAATAGTTAGAATTACAATATTAATAATGGCAAGGTCCTGAAATAACTGGAATTCTCATATGATAGTGTTGGGGTACAGAATTAATGACCCCACACCCCTCTGCTTTCTTCTTAGACTGGACAAGTAATCAAAACAGCATCAGATGGGTTAGAAAAGGAAAAAAAAATCAATTGAAGAATATACATAAGAAAAGTTTTACTCAATTGCAAATTCTAAAAAATAATAGAGCATACCAGGAAGATTTTTTCCCGTGTTTTGTGACTGGGGTATCAAGGACAGAGAGTGGAGACTTCACATGACAAACAAGGAGGAACACCCTCATTCTTACTCTGAAAATAAAGATTCTAGAAAGACAGGACATGCTTAATGAAAAATCTAGATCTAGATGAATCCCCGAAACTACATTATTTTTATAAGTCATAAAGGGGAAGTAATGATTGCTTTTTGGTTAGGAATGGAACAAAAGCTAAGGAAATGATAGTGTCTTCAGTGAGGTGTGGACAAAGGACTTGGGCAGTAACAAGTTTATCCTAACTTTGAGGGTCCTCATGCTTCCATAACAAACCTGCATTCTTTAAGTAATAGCAATACATCTTCCAATGCTAAGTGGGCTTCATTGACTTTTAGTTTTCCATACCAAGATGACAAGAGGATTATTTTGGGCCTATTAAGAAAAGTCTATCCGATCCTTTTGGTGGAAGTGATTTCAAATAGATTTGCTTGTGGTATGTGTTAGCACACTTAACTCTGGACAACTACAGGGTAATATTTATGAAGTCTGGACCCCTGCAAATCCTATGATCCAGAAATTTCATTTCTAGGATGCACTCAGTAAAAATGCATACATATAACCATGAGAAATATACAAAAGAAGAATTAGAACAACTTTATTCATTGCAAAAGTAATTTATGCTATAGTATTGTTGAGGAGTTTTCTTTTTCCTCTTCCTCTACCCTTTTAGATTCATTAATTTGGGTTCTGTGAATTAAACTGACAGATTAGAGAATAGCAAAAGGAAATACAGATTTTTATTCATATATGTTAAGTGGGAGTCATATATGAATAAAAATCTGTATTTTTATTGGTGACTGCACAGGTGGTTAGAATTTGGGACATACTGTCCTAATATGGAAAGTAGAGGAAAAAGGACACTCATGAGAAAACAAGTGATTTTTAGGTAGGAAAAATAGGCCCTTAAGAATACATGTGGGAGATATAACAGTTCTATGACAATGTATGTTTAAGTGATTTCTTAGCCCTGTGGTTTCCCATGTAGGACTCAACTTCCCTGGTTATGAATCTCTAAATTCTATGGGAAGAATTTAGAGAATTTAGCCCTCTGTGGGGAGGCTTTGTTTTTAGGCAGGTAAGGGGAATATGTAAAAATAATTTCACAATGATATGCTATATTCATGAAATTAGAATGAATGGACTTTTCCTATCCACAACAACATAGTTAAAAGCTCACAAATGTAATGTTGAGTGAAAGAAGCTAGATAAAAATGAATGTGTATAGTATAATGAATAAATATTGTATAAAATTTAATAAACAGATAAATCTATTGATTGAAATCAGTATAGCAGTGGTTTTCTTTTGGGACCAAAACTGGTGCTTTTTAAAGGATGTAATAAAAGCTTTCTGAAATATGTAATGATATGCCACTTACTTATCATAAAGATGTCAACTTTTTTATGGAAAATTTAATAATAATTTCAAAAAGTGTTTTTGTGCATAACATGTTGACTCTAAAACATTTTTTAATGAGTAAAAAACAGTAAAAACAGTCAAATAATTATGAGGAATCCTTAGCTTAGGAAAAATATAATTATAATAAAGCTATGGTGATTATGTTAGTATGATATTGGTGCCATACAACACACAGATCATTAAGCTTTACTTTACATGTAAACTTCTAAATCAAAGAAGTGGAATTTCAGTAAGTGGAGAATGAATAAATTATTCAATAAATGGATGCTCATATTGGGAAAATTATTTAATTATCTCATAAGATACATAAATATCAATTTCATGTGCATTCAATTTGTAATGTAAAGAATAATACCTGATACAATTGGTCTGCAAGAACATAAATCATAGAATATTTTCATAAGGCAATTTTATTTTTTCATTAAATTGTCCTCATGATTATACTTGATAGCTCTTTTCTTTTTGTTTTCTTGAGTTTATAACTTGGCTAAATAATATGATTACTGGTCACTTTTTGGAAGACATGTCTGCTAAGCTGTATATGTATGTATATACATACATATACACACATACATGTGTGTATAGTAAAAAATATATGTATGTGATAAAGCCATCTACTATTATTATTATTCAACATTAAAGCTTCTCCTCTCCAAGCTATACAAACTAAAGGAAAACAATTTCAACAAGAAGCAGGAACATGGTTGGTTCTTCACTCTTGACTCGGGCACTGTGTTGACCAACTACCCCAACCTGTCAGAAATTGGTTTTGAAGGGATTCCCAGAACATGTGAGTTTTAGTTTAAAGCAGGTCACTCAGTCTCTTTCATCTGCCTTTTCAATTGTAGTTTCTGACGCTTCAGGGTACAACTGGGTATAGGAATAAAGGGTAAAGGATTAACATGGGAGGAAGGTCTCCTTTGATTTCCGACACTGAGTTTCCATTGATCATAACATGTATTTAAAAACAATTATAAAATTTGCTTAGTGTATTCTTTGCTAAAATGATATTTCCATTTCACATCACTGGAAATTCCTCATCTGTGTATTATGGATTATGAGTGACACTTATGATGGCACTTTGCCTCCAATTCCATTATTTGTAGTCATTCATACTGTCCTGTAGAGCCCTATGTTTTCACAGTTTGTTTTGTCCAGAAAAATCTTTTTAATTAAAAAATTAATTTGCTAGTAATTCATTTATCTATATAACTTTGGTGTTAAGAGAGCTTCAAATCAGCTTTGTCTCTTACCCACTGAGGTGACCTCCAATTATCACTGGTCTTTGAAGAGGGATTTCTTACAAAATATTTAATGTTTTGACGTTTCTTTTGTTCAAACAATGAAAACGTTGTCATTTTGAGAATGAGTGATAGTTAATAGTCATAATATATAATTTCTCCCTTTCTCCAAGAAAGAAAAAATAATATGTTCTAAAATGTGTGGTGAATATTAAAAGGTTGTAGTTTTATAATGGTGAATTTAAATTTAAAATGAATTTAAATTTAAAACTCTTCTGGGTCACATAGTAACCTCACAGGATTATGAGAATTAGATCCTTCCAAAGATCTTCCTTGTGAGTTCAATATGTAGGGCCATACTTTGGAGGGTAAACAATGAAAACAGTTGAATAGGAATAAATAGCAATTAACTTTGACTAAGATTATTTCTCTTGTTAGGCCTACAACTGAATACATTTTCTCAACTTTCTTCATTTCTATATATTACTGAGTTCATACTGAGAGAATCAGTATGTAGGTTAGAGATTTCTAAGTAGGGGCACTGAGATTTTACTATGTCCTGTGTCCTTTATAAGAATTATATGTAAATGACTTTACTCATTTATTTTTGGGTGATGTTTTTTTTTTAAACTAAAGTAGAGCCCAACTCAAGGTAAGTGGTCATTGCTTGTATTAGAAAACGACTGAATTGAAAGATATTTCTTTTGTTTTTCTCTCCTCTCTTTCCTTCAGAAAAGAAAGTTGATGGCAAGAATGCTCTGAACTGATACATCTGTCTGATGCATGAGTGTGGGATTTATGTTTGTGAAAAATGAGAAATGAATAGAAGTGATGACAACAAAGGAAAGTTGAATGGTTTTCTAATAACACCCTGGGGAACAAGGGTGATTTTGGTACCATTCATTTCACAGGTTTGTGCAGCAAAGTTATGTAGAGACCACGAATTTTTTATATTAATTAATTAATCAAATACCATTGTTTTATATCTTTGTTAATATTTTGATAATATAGGGTTTCTTCCTTTAGGTGTGGTCTTTATAGCTTTCCTGCCACTAAAGTACCCATAGTTGCCACCATAGTCCATGATGCTATCCTCCGTTTTCTCATCCCTCTGCTCTCTCTTTTACTCCCTCTCTCCTCTTGGGTACTTCAGACCTATGATCAGTTTTCAGGGATTGACTTTTATTTTGTTTTCATTTAATCCTTTGTTTAGTTCCTTTGTGTTTCACATGTGACACCATCCATTATTTACCTTCCTCCTTCTGGATTATTTCACTTAGCATAATCCTTTCCAACTCCATCCATGTTGCTATAAATGGTATGAGTTGATCTTTTTTGATTGCCGGATAATATTCCATTGTGTATATATATCACATCTTCTTGATCTGCTTTTGGGCATATCATGGCTGTTGTGAATAGTGCTGCAATAAACATAGGATTGCAAGTTTCCATTTGAATTAGTATTTTTATGTTCTTTGGGCAGATAGCTAGGAGTGAAATTGATGGCTCATATGGAAGATATTTTTGAGGAATGTCTTTCATAGGGGCAGGGCCAGTATACATTCCCACTAACAGTGTAAGTGGGTACCTTTCTCTCCACTCCTTGTTTCTGGTCTTTACGATAGGGGCCATTCACACAGGTGAAAGATGGTGTCTCATTCTTGTTTTGATTTGCATTTCCCTGATAATAAGTGATGATGAACATTTTTTCATGTGCCTGTTGGCCATTCGTGTCTTCTTTGGAGAAGTTCCTATTTAGCTTTTCTGCTCATTTCATGATTGGGTTATCATCATTATATTTATGAGTTCTTTGTAGATCTTGGATTTTAGTTCCTTGTCAGATGCATGGTGTGTGAATATTTTCTCCACTCCCTGAGTTGTTTCTTCATTTTGGTCTTTTTCATTGCCTAAAGGTCTACCATGTAGCCACACATGTGCCACATTTGTGCTGAGAAAGATAGGGAATATAAGTTGGTGAGAATGCAGGTGGTAAGAGGCTTAGACAGTAGGCTTTGATTTTAGTTTGTTCTGTGGTTGATTACTGAGTTTTCCCCTTCCTAACTGAAGGTGATCGATATGGATTAAGATGTTTAAAAGCTTGGTGGGGAACCTGAAAGTTTAAGAGTTGCAAAAAGAGGATTAACATAAGGGAGCTTGAATTTGTTTATAAACTCAGGGCCAGGAGAGTTTTAAGAGGCCTGAGAGGAATATTATTTAAGTTGATGTTTCCTTATGTGAAAAATAGGTGTAACTGATCTCTGTAGGATAGATTTTAGCCTAAAATGAGATAATAGTATACATCTAACATGCATATGTACAAATATGTAGGGGAGTATATTTAAAGATAAATATGTATATGTAACAAACACATTTATGTAGATATTAATATGCATATATAAAATGTATAATATACCTAAATTTATGTATCTGTAAACATCAATGCCTAACAGCTTAGGATCTCAGTACCTCCTGTCTGTATTAAATAAATCATATCTGGAATCAAAAGTGGAAGTATTTCTAGGACTATACGATAAAATCAGTGGATGAAGTCCAGTTAAAATGAGATCACTAGCAGTCTTTTCCAATTAGGGTTTCTCATTTAAACCAGTTAGTTGAGTGATTCTTTACTCAGTTCTTGAAAGGATGTTACATAAATTGTGCTATTTTATATGCATTGGAGAGAAGTTAATTAATTATATGCAACAGCCAGTCACTTTAGGGCATAAGGGCTTAATTACTTTGTAAAACATGTTGGGAAAATTTGGGACACAATGCATTATTGCAAAGGACTGTGGATGCCTTGGTGGTGTGGTGGGTGTGGTGGGGTAACATACACCTGAAGAGTGAGATCCTGTCCTCTTAATCATATACAGCATTGTAAGCAACATTGCCTCAATTAAAATTAAAAAATAAAAATAATTAATCAGAACAGAACATATATAGATATAGAAATGTTGATTTATAGAAATGTTAACAGTCCTAGAATCTTAATTCTACTGATGCCCAGACTTTTTGAAGATCCACACTTTGATAATCCCAAAACTTCAAGTTCAGGTAGTAATCTGCTTATTTGTTTTTGGAACCAAGTCTCATTGTTTATGGAGATTAACTATATATACTGTATTAAAAAAAAGACACTGCAAACCTCATGGTACTTTAAGGCTAGAATTTGATTTTAGACAGAGGTATATACTAATACTAATGGTACCACTTATGCATCTGGGCAACTGAGTTAAATATCTCTCAGTTCCCTCATGCATCAATTAAAATATTCACTGTGCAATTGTTAATGTTAGGTAAGGTAATATATGTAAATTTCTTAGAACAATATCTGGGACAAAAATGCTTAATAAATTGCAAACATTATTTTTAATTAAGAAAGCATATGACCCATCTTTTAAGATGCATAAGCATGAGTTCCTCAAAATTATTATTCAGTGAATACTGTCACTATTTCCAAAAGAACCAAAGAAATACTGTTTTAAGTGTTTGCATAAATTATGATAAACTAGGTTATATGGGATTAAAAACAACCCCTAAACTTTTTCAAACAGTAGTTTCAAACAACAAAGGTAGATTTCTTATTTAACTATGTCAAAGTAAGTCAATAACAGTAATGAATTTGAATGTGGAGGCCCCTTCCCTCCTCAGGCTTTGCCACTTGGCCCCAGGGCACTGCTTGTAGGCAGTGCAAACTGCAGTGGGTGATGGGGTATTTTACTGCCTGCCACCAGTGGCCCCTCTGGGACTCAGGCTGCAGGCAGAGGCCAGCAGTGACGGTGGGCAGCAGTGGCTCCCTCCCAGCCTACCCCAGAGCATGCAGCCCCTGACTCAGGGCTGAAGAGAGAGTTTGGTGCCCCACTAGTTTGTGGTTCCCTCCAGCTGCAGGCAATAGAGGCCCTGGATCGTAGACTGATTGCTAAATAGTTCAACTAGCCATAGGATTGAAAATGGCTGATTGAAGATCAGGTGGGAGATGCTGAAGGAAGATATAAAAGACGGCAAGTGCCAGTATGGTAGATGCAGACTCTCAGGTGTTCATAAGCTCTCTCTTAGACTCAGACTGAGACTCAAACTCTGTTCCTAGACTCCAAAGAAAGAAGCATCCAATAGCCAAGCTCTGAAGAAAAGAAGCTAAAAATCTTTGCAAGAAGCCACAGATCTTTGCAGATCCCAGGCCGCAACTACCCTCCAGCCCTGCCTTTGACATTGGCTGAAAAAAGTGCTAAAGGCGGGCCCTCCCTGGTGGCGCAGCGGGTTAAAGCACTGCACTAAGAAGCTTAAGCCACTTCCTCATGAGTTCCATCCTGGTCTGCTCGGAGGTGATCCACATGGGCCTGCCCCGGAGGTGATCCACATGGCGAGGCAGAACTCTCCTTACCCGCCTGCTGCTCGCCTCAGCAGTGTACTTCGTCAATCTG
Organism: Condylura cristata; assembly: GCF_000260355.1. Lineage (NCBI taxonomy): Eukaryota > Metazoa > Chordata > Mammalia > Eulipotyphla > Talpidae > Condylura > Condylura cristata. Next base: position 21,579,382 of record NW_004567108.1, on the reverse strand, counting down.
CCTGTTCTGCTCCGCACTCTGTCCCTGGTGAATCCTCTCACCCTCCGCATCTCTGGCCTGTACCAGAGTTCTTTATGAATAAATAAATAAATCTTGAAAAAAAAAAAAGCGCTAAAGGCCTCAGACCTGATGCTTCCAAGAGCTGTTGTGATGTGAGCCAACAACTCCCAAAGCCCTGTACTGCTGGTGTTTTAATACCACCTCTGGTGGCCAGTGCTGTCCACTACTGCTTTTGGGTTTCTGGTGCTCTGTGTGCAGGTCATGTCCAAGAACTGTTAATCATGCAGCATTGCTTCCCTCTGCTGCCTCCTCCATTGCTGTCTGGCCCAGTATTCAGTGCTATCCAACCTGACCTTCAGACTGTTGCTGCTATGAGCTATGGCAACAGGCTTACCTGTGAATACTGCTTGCTTTGGCAAGTTGGGTCCTGGCCTGCTGCTTGCTGGCAAACTTCAGACCCTCATCAGTAGGACGGCGCCATGTTGGATGAACGGCCTTTTGTTGGAATTTCTGAACGCTCTGCACACTAAGGGGTGAGTTACATAGCTACCTGTGGCCTTAGAAACTTGTTTCCCCAGCTTATTAAGTGAGCCTCACTGTTGTTGTTCTTAGCCTGAGTGATCTTGCAATTGTATCTATGGGTGAGAACCCACAGATACAGGTGAGGTGCTCCACCTGACATGACATGAGTCAGATTTCTGGTCTTGTGATGCCTCCTTTCCAAGTTTTCTATTCTTTTCTTCCATTATTCTGGTTAAGCACTGTCAGATGCTTTCACCTGAAAAAACTGAATAAAGATAACTATCTATGAGCCAGTGAAAACTCACATGGTCATCCCGGAGTACCTACCTCTGAGAAGTATAATTCTTCCATGTGCCCAGTGTAGGGTAGAATAAAGCAGTGTAAGGTGGAAGAATGAAGGTCTGCCTCAGAAGGTAAGGCCAGTGGGCTCTGAGATGAATGGGATCTCAGATTTTCTATTGAAACAAGAAAATGATAAATCAGATATTTTATCTATACAGTTTATTTTATAGACTAGAATGATTGATAACAATTAATTTAAGCTTTGATTAATTTAAGCCTTGATAAGATTCCTCTGATTTAAGCACTGATTAACACTTAAAACACACTAGTGATCCTTCAGTATAGTGGAAGTGATAGTACAACTGAAATAGTAAAATTGTACTTTTTCAATTCTATGTTTTAAGTAAATTTTCTTTAGATTCCATTGAGGCACTCTGTACATTTATTTTATATAGTAGATTCTCATTATTTACAGATTCCATACTGGTAAACTTGCTTATTTGATAAAGCTAATTTTAACCTAAAAATCAATATTTAATATTTGCAGTCATTGTGGCATCATTTGCAGACATGTAAAGAGCAGCAAAAATAATTTGGGTCTCAGATGCTCGGGTCCTTGGCACAGAATACGGCCACATTCTGCCCTCTTATTTCAGCTGTTGTATACTGTACACAACTATGCTTTTTGTATACCATTTTGTGCCACACTTCTTGCAATTTTGTGCTTTTTGTTGGTGATTTTTACAATTTAAAGTGGTGCACAATCATTGTGGTATAGTGTAGTCCAGTGTTAGGAAGAATGAGTAGGCTGTGATGTGACTTAGTGGAGAAAACATTTTAAATAAGCTCATTCAGGCACATATTATAGTAAGTTCAATGTTAATGAATTGACCAAGTGAAATGCTCAATATACAGCAGGAACTCAATTAGATATTTCAATTATTACTAATTAATAGGAACTTACCCATTGATGTTGAGTTACACGTCTGTATTTTGATAATTTTCTGGGGAGGAAGCCTGTTATTTGTATTTTAATTCTGGAAATTCTGAAATACCAAAGACTGAGAACATTGTCATTTGGTGAGCTCTCCATGGAACTGGGGTGTACCCTCTTGTGAAGATACTAGTTGCTAGGAGGTCCTGGCATGCTTTGAACATGAGGGGGAACGTCTCACATGTCCATATGCAGAAGTTCTAAAGGTGGAAGAAAAATCTGTTCTTTGCTCTACAGAATAGACTCCTCCAATATAAAGTAGTTTTTCAGTGTCTATTTAATAAGGACTTTCCCTTATGTTCAGTTCTCTTAATTATATCTTTATAACTACTGTAGTATGTTAGAAGCATGTGATTGTTATTTTCCCTTTGCTCCCCAGGTTCTGTCTCCATTTGTCCTGTAATGTAAAATTTCTAAAAATGGGCTCTTAGAATTTAATGTCTTTGTCAAAAGCATTGAATGTTACATAATTCATGCCTATGAATGATGGTTTGTGTCCTTATTTACAAACTATCAGCATAGCCACGATACTCCAAAAGCTTTATCTTCTTTACCTAGAAAGAAATAAATTAAGATTGCTGCAGTGGCAAGGATAATGGAAAGGAAGATATGGATTCAGAACCTACTTAGAGGATAAAATTGACAGGAATTTATGGAGTGGGAGAGAGAATATTAAGGTGAGGTTAATATTTAAATTTCAAGATGAGCATATAGATTGGGCCTACAAAATATAATATTAGACTATATCCTGTGTGTCTACCTGCTTTACCCAATTCTGTATTACGTACTGCCCCTTAAAAGTATTTGTAGTGCATGTGGAAAAGAAATAAACAAAAACACAGAACCCAACCATTTTTATAGACTACTATTCTCTTCCTAGTTACTCCATTTGGTAGCACAGGATAGTTTTGAAGATGAAGAAATGTCATATACTTTAAGGAATTAGGCAGATGAAATATTTCAGTTTCATTTGTTTGGCTTCAGTAGTTAAGGCAATCTTAAAACATCAAAAACATAAACAAACAAAAAAAAGCTCAGTTCTACCACAAGGAAAATTTTGCCACTAGGTATTGGAGAGCCTTGCCCTATTAGAAAGGGTGCCCATTTTCAAATTTGTTTCTTTGAGAAAATGTTTGAAGGTCAATTGATGAATGCTGTGTCTCTGTATTCTCCCCACTTTCAACTAATCAGTAAATCACCCTTGAACTTTTACTTTCTTTGCTATAGTGACAATATACAGCAACAAGCACAGGTATGAAATCTAGACATTTAGCAAATATTTATTAAACTGGTGGAAAGTATCTTTTCTAGGAGTATGTAGATAATAAAACTCTGCCAAATGTCTGCCCTTTATACTTTTAACTCGTTCATTCCTTACAGTAAATTACCTAGAAGGTCAGGATATATGGGAATCTACTTATTGAATGCATCTACAAAGTTGCTATATGCCTCATTTTGTCCCTAACAAATGCTAATGGTATTGGCATTCAGTTGGCTTGACTTTCCTTTTCTTAGTGTTATCTCCTTCCTCTGGCAACTTGCTGTATCATCTCATTATATTCATGGCTTGAAAGAAGAACCTAGTTCTAAAGCTTGAAGTGGTTTATTGATCCCAAAAGATGAGATAATTTCCTAATTCACATAATTCAAGCCTCAAAAGAACAAAACTCTCAACTATGCTTTTCATAGAAACTCTTGGAAACAGAAGTTTCAGAATTCTGGCTCTTGCTTATTACCCTCAAATTATCTATTAAGATCATGATGCAATCGCTAAAATTTATTTGGAATTATTCTCATCTCCTTAAGCAGCAGTACAATTCTTCCATTTGTGTAACACTGTTAATTATTGCTTGTTGTCCTAATAATGTCATCTAATCAGATTCGTGCCTTTCATTGTATGTCCTACTGAGTGATGGTGATTAATGTCAGGAGTGGGGGGTTTTGTATTTATTAAGTATCTCCTTAAAGGTCATACCCTGCAAATGTGATGGAAAGCATTTGTGGCACTGAATAGAGGGATAAATAGAGATGAATAGAGGGATAAATCCCTGCTAAATAGAGGGATAATGCAGAATAACCTAACAATAAATAAATAGGATCATACCTATTTTAAATCATCCAGTGAACCAGATTATTTTATTTCAGGAACATGAAGATGAATATTTATGGCTGAGACAGTCAGCTCTTGAATGGAATTTTGAATCTCTTTATTAATTCTGTTTGGAGGAAATCATCAGAAAAGATGTGATTTTTTTTTCTTATATGATCCCAACCTTGAATAGAGATAGTTTTATGCTATAGAAGCTAACAAAAATATTTTTTAAACACTTTACTACCTGACAGTAACCATTTTAGAATACTTACGGATATTATTTCATTTTATTCTTACAGAAAGCATTATCTATTATTCTGGTTTTATAAGAAAAGTGAAGGAGAGGTTAAGTGCCTTACCCAACATCCTGTAGGTAAGAAGTGGCAAAACTGAGATTTGAACTCAGCAAATTGGATTTAATAACCTTACTGGGCAACTTTACTCTGTTGACTCATCTTAGGACAGCAGCCAGTGGAAATAAATAAGGAAGTGTTTATGGAAAGGTTGTAAGTAGGAGGAAGTAGCTTAAAAAAGAGGCAGTTTGAGCTAATAAAGCAGTACAGAAAGAAATAAGAAGATGGGAAATACAGAAAATGTTCAGGAAATAATAAAAATTTTATCTATGTGGTTGTGGGAGAATATTAATTATATGAAGCATACTACTGAAATATATTCCTATAGAAATGGAATTAGAACCAAACAGAGAATCTTCATCATCAACTTAAAACTAGTGAGCAATAGAATTTATTCTAGGATAACATGAATGGCATGGCTTTTTGTTGTTCATTGAAATGTGTCACAAGAACTTAGTATATGTTTCTGTTCAAGTTCTTGTATTGGGCATCTTAACCCACCAAGCATTTGGTCTCTTGCATATTGTTCTGATTGAATAACCTAAGCCTTCTGAAATATAACATTTTTCCTGTCTGGGAGAGGATACTTAACAGAGTAAGTCAGTGGTTTTCTCTACTCATTCTAACAGATGTTAGAAAATAGCATGGGCTGGGAGAAAGAACCCATAACCAGCTGTTTTCATAGCTTGTAATTACAACCTTAATAAATGAATCATTTCCTTTGCCTGGCACTTGTTGGGGTCTGAACATAGTGTTTTGTGGGGTAGTTCTGGAAGCATTTCCCTGACTGCTGATGCTTTAACACGGAGATTTAACAAATCAGGCGTATAACAAAAATTTTCCTGACTGTATATAAATACAAGTTTAGTGGTTGGTGTTGAGCTCATGAGAAAGAAGTCATCAGGTCTTGGTAACATAATTAGTTTGACTTTGGTTGTAGCTTAGAATATAAAATAGAATATAAAAATCAAACTATAAAACATAATCTGCTATACAGTGTGCTAATTAACCAGCTGGGCCAGCTTTTATAGACTTAATTTTACAGATTTCCTTGAGGATCTAATCTAGTTTGGTGACTCAGAGTTACATCTCCCTTCTTCCTTCTGCTACATAATAATAGTCATAACTCTTCCCCCCCCACCTTGTGATGTAAGAGCACTTTCTTTGTTAAATGGTATCCTTTTGGGTATCCTTTGTGGATATCAATATTAGACATTGTACTATAAAAGTTTAGATTTTTCTACTTCTACCTGCACAGCCTTTTCACTGTCACAATAGTGACAGTGGACATAATGATATTTCAGAATAATGAATTATATTTCAGAACCATCCTCCCAGGGTGAATCAGTGGGGACAGAAACACTGTTAAGATAAGAATGTGGACTTGGTAAAAAGACAACAATGAAGTGGGAAGTCATTAGCTGCTTTAAAAAAAAAAATTAGCAACATGGGATGTGAAAAGGAACAATGAAAATCACCTCTCTCAGGTTTAAGTGACAAACAATCCAGGTAGGGTGGCAAATGGAACAATGGAAATATTAAAACATCTTAAAATAACTTTTGCAATGATAAAGATAATATATGCTTAGTAGTAGGAAATTGATAAAATCTAAAAGAGAAAAATTACTAGTGATCACCATTATGGCTATTTTAATATTTTTCCTTAACAGCCCTTTACGTCTCAAAATTTTCTTTCCTGCTTACCTGTGGTTATTCTCTGTATGTAATTTTTTTTCTCCACTTTGCAGCATTATACCACAAACATTTTCTTAAGTCATAAATCTTCTGAAAACATCTGTCTTTTATTTTTTTCCTATCAACAAAACCTAGGCTCATAGGAAAATTTATAGAATGAAGACAATGAAAGCTACTAGTGCTATTGATAGTGTGTATTCATATTTTCTATAATCTATGTGCACCAAGAATGGATCACACTGTTTATTTTCCAATACTTATTATTTAACTTGCACTGTGAATATATTTTCATGTATATATACATGTATATGCACACACAATTTTTATAAATGCAAAGTATTACATTATGTGGGTGTTATAAAGTTGACTTAATCAAGTCTCTAATATTGGACATTCCATATAATGCTGTACTAAAAATCCTTAGGAATGCTATGTTATTCTTTAGTTGTTTTATAATACATATTTAAAATCCACAATTTCATAATGTTGAGCAGAATTCATGCCAATCCCATGTTGCATATGACAGTAATGGGATGGTTCTTTTGATTGTATTCAGTTTAATAGTCAGATGTACTTCATTTTAATTTGGATGTCTATTAAGGAGAATTGATACTTTTTCATAGTTATTACATTGTTATATATTAGTATTTCTGTCATAAATGGCCTTCTATTTTGCCATCTTTATATACTTGCTAATATATTGGCCTTATGGACCTCCCTGGTGGCACAGCGGGTTGAAACACAGCACTGAGAAGCAAAAGCCGCTTCTGCACAAGTTCGATTCCCGCCTGCCCTGGAGGTGACCACATGGTGTGGCAGACCTCTCCTGACCTGCCCGCTGCTCCCCTCATCAGTGTACTTTGTCGATCTACCTGTTCTGCTCCCCACTCTGGCTATGGTGAAGCCTCTCGTCGCCCCTGAGCCTCTGGCCTGTACCCCAGTTCTGTATGCACTACTAAATAAATCTTTATATATATATATATATATTGGCCTTATATTGAAATGCATTTATATTCATATTCATAGGAACTTATAATTGTTTATTGGCTACTATATATATGTATGAGTGTGTGTATATATGTGTGTGTATATGTATATATATGTATACACACACATACACACACACATATAGCGTGATGCATAAAGGGACTTTTCCTCTTGCTTTCAAATTTGGGTTAACCCTCAAAGTTAAGGATGATGGGGATCAATGCAATTTTTTAGAAGATTTATTTATGCATACATAACTGGGGTACATGCCATAAATGCAGGGGTGGGGAGAGGATCACTAGAGACATGGTGGAGACCAGAACAAGCAGACTGACGAAGTACACTGCCGAGGGGAGCAGAAAGTGGGTCAGGAGAGGTCTGCTGTGCCATGTGGTTTACCTCCCTGGCCAGGAATTGAACTTGTGGTGATGTGGTTTTAGCTTTGTAGTGCTGTGCTTTAACTCGCTGCACTACCAGGGAGAGCCCCAATGCAAATTTTTAATAGAAGAAGTAGACACATCTCATACACCCCTCAGGACATGAGGAGTGGTCAAAGTTCCATTTTTTATTAATCTCTGGAGAAACTACTACAAAAGGAATTTGCAAAGTAGAGAAAATTATTTTTTTCTTCCCTTCCATTTCTCAAGCTGAATGCAAGTAATACCAAGAGGACTTAATTGCACATTAGAGTGGCTAGAAATATCTGGAGTCAGTAGGTTGGCTGCAAGAGCCCTCAAATGCTGAGCTAATAGAGAGGGCAGGAGAAGAGTGTGATTTGTCGTGTTTCCTGGAACCAATGGTAGTTGACCATAAGTCATCTTGTGAGACTGTCTACAAGTTGATTATTCTATTTTTCCAAGTGCTGAAGTCATTGTTGACTCCTTCATCTATTTCATGAACTACATCCAGTCTGTCAGCAAAATCTGCAGCTGCAGAATTCAACTACTTCTTCCAGTGTGACCATTGCTATCAGTCATCAGTTTCCAGTTCTAATGGGTCCTTGTTTTACTTGCCTTCACCAACTCACCTCAATTAGTTACAACAATGCACTCAGTGTGATTCTTCTAATATTTAACTTGAGCATGTCATGGCTTTGCTTACAAACTTATTTCCTATGGCTGCATGTCTTATTTAGAATAACATCTAAAATGCTATAAATGGTCTAAAATACTGTGTTATCTGCCTCTTCTTTTTCTGACCTCATTTCCTACCACTTTTTTTCTGTTCCATTTTGTACTGTGCACACTGGATTTCCTTCTATTCTTTGTTAAACGTGCAAACACCCCAGGGTCTTCGCATTTGCTCTCCTTGAACTGATATCCAAGTACATATATAAGTACTTGGATATAAGTACTCATATCCAAGTGGCATCTCTGAGTCACCTTTTCAGAAGGACTTTCACTGGCCACTTTTTAAATATTCACATCCCTTCAGCTACTCCATAATTCTGAATTTCATTTTATTTTACATTACATAACACATGCCATCATATGACATTTTCATGTGTTTCTTTATTACACATAAAATAGCCTGCCAGTAGAAGTTGAAGAGGGAGAATATTTTGTTTTCTGTTCTCTCCATCAGAACCTATTATAGGTCAGGACACAGTGAAGACACTCAATAAATAGAGGCTGAGTAACTCTGTTTCAGAAGCCTTTGTTTCATTGGTTCATTGATGCTTTTTCCCCTTTTTTTTTGTTGTGTGATTTTATTTTTTAGTCATTGAGGAATAAGTTCTCAGGAAACCTATTAATAGTATGTAGGCATACTTAGAGTAACTGGCTTTGTTGCTCTTGAATATATTGCAGATGTATTTATTAACCTCAATTTAATGCTTTATTTAACACCATACTGTGTAACTTTTTTCTACCCTTCTCCAATGCGTTATTGCATTTTACTTACTCAAAATAACTGTTTTGATCTCCTGTTTATGCTGTAACAAATCACCTTAAGTTAACTTGTTTTAGACAACATAAATTATAGTGTAGAAGATCCAACACAGGCCTAAATGGGTTAAACCATTGTTAGCAGTTATTGTTCTTCTTGGGGTTCTAGAATGGAGTCTGTTTCCTTGTCCTTCCAGCTTCTAGTGATCCTCTGCCTATCTTGGTTCATGGTCCCATTCCTTTATCTTCAAAATCAGAAAGATAGCATTGCTGACCCAGCTAGGGAATGTTGTTCACTTTAAGGGTTCATGTGATTAGATTTGGTTTACCCAGATAATTTTCCTATCTTAAATTCTTCATTCTTAATCACATCTGGAAAGTTCCTTTTGCCTCATGAAATAACATATTCACACATCTGCAGCTTAAGGTCTGGCTATTTTTAGAGTGGGAGCCTCCCCTGACCTATTACATAGACGAAAACATTGCTCTCTCATGCTTGTCCTTGCAGATCTCTAAGACTAACATCTTTTTTTCTCCTTGAAAACACTGATCACTCGCTTACAGCTCAACCTTCATTTCTTGATTAGACCTTTGATCTCTAGTAATTAATATAGCGTCAAATCTCACCAGTATAGTGAAAGTGTTTTCTGCAAGCCCAGCATTGGCCACCTAATCACAAAACTTGTTGATATTTTTTCCTCTGTGTCAAGAGCTTGAGGGCCTTTGTCAACAAACAGAAGGCACTTACCACTCTCTGTCACTCATAACTTGTCTCCTGGCCATTTAATCACCCATTCTCATGTAAAAAAATGACTTGTTTTCCTGATGATTCACTTCTCTTTCCCGTATTTGAAATTGAATAACTTCATATTCTTCTTCCTGAACTTTGGCTTTTCTTTCATCTGTTTGTGAAACTTATCCTATCTTGCTAGCTACTTAAACTTTTCAGCTTCTTAGGCTTCTTGTTCTGGAATCTTAAATCAGCTGCCCATTTTCTGTAGGAAATAATTTTGAGGCCAACAGCTTTTCCTAGTTGTGTCATTACCTCCGCTACTACCTGGTCTTTTTCTTCAATCTACAAATACAAAGCTGCAAGCAAGGCACTGCTCTGGAGAGACTTGCTAGTGAGCAGTTAGGGAGCCTGGTTCAGTTCTGAGTGATGGTGACCCCTGGTGGACACAGCTTATCTTTTCTCTTGTCAGGCATTATTGCAATTTTGCTGTTTATTTCTTTATTTTTTAATTGTTGTAAGACATACCTCACATAAAATTTGCCATCTTAATGATTTTAAGTTCATGTAATAATAAGTGCTGCTTATATTTACATTGTTGTGTAACTATCTCCAGAACTTTTCCATCCTGCTAAACTGAAACTCATATCCATAATCACCAACTTTCTATTCCTCCCTCCCTCTAGATCCTGGCAACCCCCATTTTACTTTCTGTCTCTATAAACTTTACTATTTTTGGTACCTAATATAAGTGGAATTGTATACAGTATTTGTTTTTGTGATTGGCTTACTTCATGTTGCATATTATCCTTAAGATTCAACCATAGTATAACATGTATCAACAATTCTTTCTTTTTAAAGGCTAAATATTATTCTATTGCAATTATATGCCACATTAAAAAAAACGATTTATTTATTTATGCTTACAGAACTGGGTACAGGCCAGAGGTGTGGTGGGTGAGAGGATTCACCAGAGACAGAGTGGGGAGCAGAACAGGAAGATGTGCTGAAATGCACTGCTGAGGGAGCTGCGGGTGGGTCAGTTCCCTGGTGGGAGATGGAACTCGTGCTGAAGTGACTTCTGAGAGCTTCATAATGCCATGCTTTAACTCATTGCACCACCAGGGAGAGCCCTATATATCACATTTTTTAAATCCATACATCCATTTATTGATTCTGGGTGCTTCCACTTTTTGGATATTATGAATAATGTTGTCTTGGACATAGTAATGTAGATATCTCTTTCAGACTTTGCTTTCAATTGTTTTATGTTTATACTAAGAAATGGAATTATTTAATTATATAGTAAATTCTATTTTTAAATTTTGAGAAACCATCATATTGCCCATAGCTGTTGGATCATATTACATTTCCACTAACAATGAAGGCTTAAAGTTTTCAATTTCTTCACTTTCCTTACTAACACTTGTTATTTTCCATAGGAAACATGCTAATACATATAGGTTATTATTGCAGTGTCTTTCACCATTGTTTATTGATAATCAACCACGTGCTATAACTGTTAAATGCTTTACATTATCTGGCTTATTTAAACCTTACTCAACCCTATAAAGTAAGCATTGTTTTCACGTATTCATGGTTGAAAATGGAGGCTCAGAAAATTTGGGTTTCCTGGGATAGAAGGTAGTAGAACGGCTATTCGAACCCATGTCTGTATGAGGTGTATACTTTGAATGGTGGTGTTCCCTTTTATCCTATGAACCTGCTTGACGTTTCTCTTCCATTCGATTGTAAAATTATTTAAGTCATCTTTACATTTTTATTTCTGTCACTAGGAACTCTACACATTGCTCCCTAGGCTCGAACAGTTGATGAAAGGAGACCAAATTCCCCACATTCTACGGATCACATTGCTTTATTCTGTTGTCTCTTTTCTTTACTCATTGAACACATGTGTGTTGAATGTCTTTATGATGTCTTACATCTGCTGCTGAGAACACAGAAGTTTTGACAGCCTAAACTAAATTTTCTCATGAAGTTTTTCCCCCCAGCTATACTAAGTGACAGACAAAAATATATATATAGGCTTCTGTATGCGTATATACATATGTACATATATAAATAATTTCTCCACTGAGCTAATTAACATATTTATTTCCTCACATAGTTACTCCTTTTTCATGGTGAGAACACTTGAAGTATATTCTTAGCAGATTTCATATCACCACGCTACAAATTAGGTCTCCAGAATAGAGTCATGATTGACAAAAATCTTGTTTCTTCACCCACAGCTCCTGGTAACCACCATTTTACTCTCACTTACTATTTGACTTTTTCTTAGGATTTTACACATAATTGAAGTCATGCAGTGTTTATCTTCCTGTATCTGGCTTATTTTACTTAGCGTAGTCCTCCAGAATTATCTGTTGTTGCCAATGACAGGATTTCCTTCTTTCTTAAGGCTGAACAATATAATCTAGATAGTGACTTGATCTCCCCAGTGATGGGTGCAAGAAAAATCTTGATCATAAATCACCAAGGAATCTTTAATAAGGGACTTTGAATATCATATGGCTGGACAAACTAGAGAATATTGTATAAGGCTAAAGGCGGGCCTTTAACTAAGTGAACTTCTTTCCTGATGTCTCTTCAGTTGCTGGAGGCCAACAGACACTTAGTGTGCCTGAAATGTTTTCTTAAACGTCATGCTGTTCTTTCAGGTTTAGCAAGCTGAAAATCAGTTTGTTCTGTCCTCTCTTACCATTGGTTGGTGCTATTATGTGTACTCAGTAATCTTCAGAATTTGAAATCACAATTTATATTTTTTCCAGTCAGCAAGTGTTACTGATTCGTCTTTCTTGATATTTTACTTGTAGACAAACAAGGTTTCAAATCTTTGAGCTTTTTTTTTTTTTGGTAGCAAGTGATAGTATGACTTTAGAAAAACTCAGAAGTATTTTAGTGAGGAGGGTTGAGAGGGACTTTTTTCAAAATTGGATTTGGGTTTATTTTGTATAATTCTGAGGAGTGATTAGAAATGTAGAGGCTTGTTCTTGACTGAAGGCTATCGAGAGGAGAGCATTAGTAAGATGTTAGCAGAAAAGAACAAAGATTGTGTGACTTATATGTGGCATCTACAAAATCAAATTCACAGAAACATAAGTTACCAGAGGTTGAAAAGTGGGGAAGTTGGCAAGAACAAACTTATAACTAGAGGATGGTTAAGTTCCAGAGAACTAAAGCATAACATAGTGATTATAGTCAACCATACAATATCAACAGCTTTAAAGTTGCTAAGCTAAACAACTACATCTTAATTATGCTTACCACAAAAAAAGAAATGATAATTTGTCACATGATAAAAGTGTAAAATCCCTAGTGAATGAAGCATGGTGCATAATATAACACTGACTTCAAAGATTGCTTGTGGAATAAGCTAAATTGGTATGTGGGGTTGGCTATAAACTGCAGAGTAAATGTTAGTTACTGCTCTAACCACTAACTTTACTTTCTTTCTTAGTGCACAGTATTTCTCCCATTGTATTTGTTGGTTTAATGCTTGCTTGCTTACTAATATTGAAATACAGGGTATCATTCCTAGCCGAGAGGTCAAATCCAAAATAAACAGCCAGAGGTAAATATGCTTGTGAGTCTAGTGCATCCCTCTAGTTGACTGGCTCCCTACCTGACCCCCACACTCATCATTCATACTAAAGCAGACCTATGACAAATGGGGCAGATTAAAATTTTCACCT
>NW_004567108.1:21487606-21563228 GCF_000260355.1 Condylura cristata | reverse complement strand
GTGGCCTGTCTATCTTGTTTATTTTTTCAAAGAACCAACTTTTGGTTTCATTGATTTTTTGGACTGTTTTCCTGATTTCCATTTCATTTATTTCTTTGTTAGCCATCTTTAATAAAAAAAAGAAAAACAAACAAACAAACAAAAACCAACTCATTTTATTCAATAGATGGTTAATTTTATCCTGAGAATAGCTAGTATTTATATATATATATATAGTACAGTTTCCCTGGAAGCTCAAAGCACTATATAAATATTGTCTCATTAAAAACTCATATATCTTCATGAATTCAGTGGGTGGTTGCTGTGACTTCCCTGATACACAGATGGAGAAACAGAGGGTGAGTGACTTGGAAATTCAGAAAGCTGGGAGGGAGATACAGATTTGTCAATAAAGCCTCAAGTCAGCTCCCCAGATTCTCACAAACAAAGATATTCAGCACAAAATCACTAGACTGTGTGTTCTGTTGAGTAGTTAAAACATTTTAGACACCAGGATGATTGCTCTTCCGAGGGATCTGGGGCCTGGTGTTATAGCTAGTGAGGACTGAGAAATACCTGTGATATCTTAAAAATAGGACTTGGCTGACTTTTTCTTGGTCCTGAGCTTGCCATGGATCACTGCTGGTTTGCGCATGTCCTTTTTGGTTTTCTCACTTTGGAATCAATCTCTTCAGTAACCCTTTCACAGAAGTTTCCACAACAGAATCCTGCAACAACATTCCAATTTATCTGTAGTTTTGTTCTAATTCAAGGGGTATCCCTGACAGTTTTTGTCTTTATTTTTAAGTGGTGGTCTTCCCTTGTGTTTATTTCCTTCTCTGTAAATTCTGCATGGGTTAGCAGTAACCAATATTTATTGTACAATTTACAGTTAACCCATATGCCATTTTCACCTACTCCACAAAGTCTTTAAAGTTAATGTTACTTTATTGTTTCAGTTTGTTACAGCTGCCATAACAAAGTACCATAGACTGGATTAATTGCCCGGCTGCAATCAATCAGTAGTTTTAAGAAAACAACAATAAACATTGCTTAATAATATTTACCTAAGTAATATCACAAAACACTGGTAGGGTTGCGCCATAAACAAGTGGAAACAGACCAAGCATGAAGAATCTGACAGTGTTAGGATTGCTTCTGCCACAGAAACTAACTAGTTAATGGAGATAGCAGTGGATATAGTATGCAAAAATAGTCTAAGGCAGAGAAAAAAGCCAGAGGGGTATCAAGACACTGCAGGTAAATTTCTTGCTTATGGGTCAGGGCTGAGTTTAAATTGTGACTGCAGAACTGACAGGTTTTTATTATAATATTCATCTCCCTCTAAAATCTGGTGAACAGCTTCCCTACCGACTCAGATAATGCCTATTGCTGAACATCGGCAGTTAGAGAAAGGACTATTACTTTTGGCTGCAAGCTTTCTGATAGTGATTACTTCATTAGAAAAGGAGGAGCAGCCTTCACCTACAGTGAAGTGAGGGTATGCCATATTTTTTTAAGTGGGTGTTTCCATAGCACAGCATATAAACGTGTATTTTGCTTAATTGTTTCTGGAAAAAGTTGAAATATGTCCCAGGAAAGATAGTAGTTTTTCTGAATACTTTGTTTTCTACAACATAAAAAAAAAATTACCCTGTCTTTCCTTATAAATAAGACTGATTCCTTTTGTCCTGTTATCTGATTCTAGATGATAAGATTGTTTACTTTCAGAAATATTTTACAGAAATAAGATTACTAGTTTGCCATGTTTGATGTTTATACAAGTGATAGGACATGAGTTTATCTTCCAACAAGTAATATCAAACCTTCTAAAAAGATATGCTGTAAAGAAATTTGTAGGGAGTGATTACAAGGAATATGTACATATGAATTGAGCAGGTGCTTGTCTTACATAAGGGGAACCACTCTCATCTGCAATAAGCTTTTAAAAGACACAAGTCAGAAGCTTTTCTCTTTACACATCCAAGAGAATTTACATAGGTATAAATAAATAAAATTCATAAATATCAAATTTCTCTCCACATATTTCATGTTAAAGCATGACTAAATTTTTCTCAAGATTAAAATATTTTAAAGTCCTACAAATCCTTACAAATCTATTCCCTGGTGCTAATCTAATTTGCTCAAAGACATTATCTTCTGTATGGCAAAGACATATGTCTCCATAGGTGATCTTTTACTTTGTGCATGAAAATAAAGGTACTTTTCCACTGTTGGTAGAAGTAAGGCAGAGACAGAGACTGGTTTGAGAAATATCCAGAGAAGAGGTCTGGGACAGTGAGTGTTACTAGCCACTTGAGAGATAAAGAAATGGCAAAATGGGCATTAGCTAGGTTGTAAATCTACCCAATGTCTGAAGGAGTAAGCCTGCCCAGTGGAGTTAGGTATGTGTGCCCAGAGAGATGGGTGTGGGTGGTAAGGCTTGTGAGTATGACGCAACTCTCAATGGTGCCTTTGTCAACATCAGAATGTTCCTGTAACTTGACAGCTTATCCTTTATGGTTCTCAATATATGTTAAGCTTTATCTAAGCACTGTACACACACACACACATACACATACGAACTTTGAATTTAATAATGAGAAAGGGTTCTCATTTCTTTCTACCCTCACTGCTTATGTACAAACACCCATAAGCAAATATGTATACATATGACACATGCAGTCCCAGGGAAGGTAGTTTATTTGAGGTCTTTGTTTTCTATAACATAATGATATTTCGTTCTGTCTTATAAATTGAGAATAATTCTTTTGCCTCTTAACAGATTCAAGATTGTAAAAACATTATTTACTATATATAATATATATGTATATGTTAGCTTTTGATTTTTTTTTTCCAAATTGAGGACATTTACATTCCTTTTCCTTTGACATCCCTTTCCTCTGAAAACCCACCAGGCTATTGGATTGCTGCTGATCCAGGGACTAATCAGGTCTCGTCACATGACTGCATTTTAAACTCTGAAGATGAAGATGTTTTATGACATATTGTGATGTGCTAGGGAGCTCATATAGTATTGGCACACAGTAAATGTTTCTGTTTGCTGAGGAATTAGAACTTGACAAGTGTTTCAAAGAAAGAGTAAAATTGTATTTGGCAGAGTTCAACAGAATTATTATCTGAGAGATCGTATTTTATATGTTATTCTGTCAAGTCAAGATCTCTTTTCAAAACTAAAATTCCATTCACAACTGAATCTATAAATATGGCTCAAATCTTGAAAATGAAGTTATGTAGATAATTAGACATTTATTCAAAATTAGTAAAAGACTATACTGACTTTCCACCATTAAATTGGTTTTATTCATTTTTATTTATGTTTTAACAGTAACTTATGTTGATTTTATAAAAATATTACCTACTTCCTTTACTGGTAACTTTAAAAAGTGAATTCCCCAGAGTTCAGTGTAATCATTAATGACTCACAAATCAATTAAACAAAAAAGACTTTGACTATTCCTCAGTTTGTGAATGAGAAAACTGAAACCCTGATATGTTAAATGTTTGGGCCAAAGTCACACATTAAATCCTGGCTAGCATAGCCAGGACTCTCATTTAATATATATACATTATTCAATAAAGATTCAAGTTTAGCAGTTACCTCACTCTGAGTAGGAAGTCAATAAATATTTGTTAGGTGAATAGATTATTCTGATTTGGCAATGGCTGTTCAGAGCAGCAGCTAGCCTAAATAACTGGCATGTTATGGTGGTGCACTTGAACTAAAATGTCAACTCTGAGAGTCTTGATATTAACCACTATATCTCCTGCATGAAGTAGGGCATATGCTCAGGCTTTCAGGTTCATTCAGCCCCTCTTTGTCTAGGTGTGTTATACATCACAGGTTATACTTTCAAATCAAAAATGAAAATCAAGTGTCTGATTCCTGGAGAGCAGAATTTTACCATGCCTTGTCTACATATGAATAGAAATGAAGTGAAACAATCATAGAAAGACTGAATAATTTGGTATTTTAGTCTTATAGGTAGACTAACTATAATTTAAACCATAAGCAAGATTGAAGCTGAAAGACAAATGAGAATGAAAAAATCCTGGAGATCATGAAAGTCTATAACTAAAAGATACTGTTTGTAATTCTAGATAGGGAAATTCTTGAAAAAATTCCTAGAAAGGATGATTGGGGTTCAAACTAGGTGAGGGAAAAAAAGAGAAGATAATAGTTGTAATTGACTTACTGGTCAAGATCTTCAATCATATTCTTTGGTTTTAACATTCTAATGCTTCTTTGAGTCCCAATTAAGTGATTCCTAGAGTAGAAGAGTCTTTGGAAATGAGATACAAGACATTCTGTGAAGAAAAACATAATAATAGTTGAACTTTTTCTTCTTAGTCTGTTTTTCTTTGTGAGTAACATTTAATGAGGATCCACCACTCCTACCCAATTATGAACCATAGAAGTCCTGCTAAGAATTCACTTATAGTAAAGTCAATAAGTGATATATGAATGTTAACATGTAGACATAGTGGTATAGTTAGCAACATGGCAACTGAACAGTTATCAGGGTTAAAGTGTCTCCCTTGCCATCAGTAATAGGGAATAGAAAAATTATGAAAAATAAGTATTCATTACTTTTCCAAGCAAGTCTTCCTCTAGAAGTTTTCTACTATCCTTTTTTGGGGGTATCTTTATACATGCTACCTAAACATTTCAATATCAAAATTGGTAGGTCTTCCTTTTATTTTGGCAGGTGTATATCCTAGGAGCCAGAAATGAGTAAAAAGGGGGGTATTCTTCAGGAACATTGTCAGTAGCCTCAAATCTTTTTTAGTGAATGTAAGGTGTTCAGCCAATCAAATTATGATATGTTTGGCTATATTTCCAATGGCTCCCCTTTCTCTCTAGAACTAAGTGACTCATTCTTACAAAAGGGTTTAGCAGATTGTGATGAGTGAAGAAATTTTTTATTGTACCCAAAATCCAAATTCAGATGCTTTTTTAAAAGTTACTATTTAAGACTGACTATATAATCATTTCCTCAGTTATAAATAGACTTGGCTGCATTTTCATTTTTCTTAATGTTACACTAAATAAGTCAGTTATATAACACACATCTAAAAATCTATTGAATTTCCCTGAAAAGGAACTACAGATACATTTCTTACCTTTTTTTAAAATTATTATTCCACATTATTAGATACTTTGAGTGTAGGTATCAATCACTTTATCTGAGTTGAAAATCATATGAATGTGTAAACCTGTTTACCACCAAACACAGTATTATTATTGATCAGTCACACTTTTACATCTTGGCAATTATTAGAAATAATCACACCTTCTGAAATTTGAATCATAGACCAACTAATAAAGAGCTCAGTGAAAGGATGAGTGGCTTTGCACGTGCTGAAACTCTGGGCTTTTTGTCCATTTCTTCCTAGGGGCCCTGGGGAGAAATAATTTTTTATGAGAATCTCTTAATTGGCTGTATCTCAAGAAGTGCCAGCTATCGTTTACCATTCACTCTCTTGTTAGTGGAAGGTAGTGCTGTTCAGACAAAGGAGAAAACCCACATCCTCATTCTGAAGTGTATGAATATTTAAAACAAGGCTAGGGTTGCACATACTGGTAAATAGTGATTTATTGTGCTTAGACTGAATGAATTTTGCTTTTGTCTTTTGAATGTCTAAATAAAGGAAAAGGGCACTTGAACCCATAAGCATGTTACACTACAAAAACATCTGTACCTTATTTCAGTCAATTGACAACAGTTACTAATTTATACTAAAAAAAGGATTGTATGTGAATCCTTAATTTCTAATTTCATATTGCAGTTTCCAGGTGCATGAACTAGCGTTATAATCACCAGTCTTCTGTTTCCTAATTGTAGGTCCTTTTACAGCTAATTTACCCATACTGGATATTTATCTCCTCAGCTCTCAAAGGGCTTGGGTATCACATTACAGTACATGTTTTATATTACCAGCATATTTTTATCAGGGCAGGGCTTAAAAACTTAGTTTTTCAATGTTTAGACATCAGGAATTTTTTCCTTAATAATAATTCATGATTTTTATTTAAGAAAAAAATCACAAGACTGAGCATTTGAAAACAAGAAGCTGCTGAGCTATTTAAACAGGGCATGTGCTCTATAGTTTGTCACAGTCCTGCTACTGAGACTTAATGATAGTTGCCTTTAGGCAGCCTTTGTTTGCATTGCTGTGTTTTCCTGCGGCTGACCTGCTTTGCTCATTTAAACTGGTCTTTGTGAATATCTTTAAAATCTCTGGAACATAAAATCTAAAGGTGCTATGATTCCTGACTTTGTTTTGAAAAGGATTAAGAGTAACTGAACTATATTGCAAGACCTTTTGTCAAGTCCTAAGCTGTTTTCTAAATACCTATTGGTTCCCTGCAACCATATCTGAAATAAGCTGATATTTTACTGGCACTGACTGGAGTCCTCCCAGGTCCCTGAGGCTGTCTGTCATTTTTTATCATACAGACTTTTTCAATATAGCTGCCTACCTTATCAAGCCAGCAAGGAGAGTGTCTCCCTCCAGTCTGCTGAGAAGCAGTCTTATAAAATTTAAGTGACATGTTGTCACCTTTATCATACTTTATTGATTAGATGCAAGTCATAGGTCCTGTTATTACTCAAAGAGAGGGAATTGCACCAAGGTGTGAACACCAGAAGGTGGTATTCATAGGAGGTTACGCCAAGGTCCTTCTGCCATATAAGATAAAATATTTACTTATTCCAGTAAACATTTAGTCAGTATCTGCTACATGCACTTAGAAAAAATTGGGAAACTATATAATAGCTGTATTATATACAGCTTCTTTTAGAAGCATACAGTCTAAAGTGAAAAGTCTGATTGATATATTTATAATTTTATTTACTCTTAAAATGTTTAGAATGTGCTCCTGAAAGTCTTGTGAATTAACATACATACATTAGACTATATTTATTTAAGACACAGACTGAAATTTTTTAAAAATTATTTAAAATGGTTTCTCTTTGCAAACTCACTTTCTCAGCAAAATGAATTTAATGGTTGGTGTAGAGTCTGACTTTATTCTCTATTTCATTTTACTAGTATAAATATGATATAAAATCAAGGTAAAACAATCAGTGCTAGAGTAGGCAATTGATAACATGTTTTTAAAATCTTTGCTTATTTTCTCCTCATTGAGCAGAAAGACTGTCAATTGGGAAAGACTGATATATCTTGCCTATTTGTAAATAATGTCACACTGAGTTTCTCTTGGTAGATTGTTTATGGAAAAGTTATTAAATCACATGTAGAAAATAAGGTCTATCCAGCTTTCTTCCTTGTGCTCACTATCTTACACATCCTCATCCTCTCCAAGTAAAATGATTTAACATTCTAAGTGTTAACACAATTCTAGAAATTGGCTTGCTGAGATAGTCTTCAATTGCCACAATACCTAAAAGACGCAAGTACATGGAACGTGTGAATTATATATATTCTCTACTTAATGTGACTGATACCTAATATTCACTGTGCAGAAATGAGGCCTATGATCATCACACAGGTAGCGTGTGGCCATTCATTAAAGGAAAAAAAAATGCTTCTTGCTGTTTCATTGACATTTTTAGCAGGGAGGAAAAAGTAAAGCATTATTCACATTGCACTTGAAATGATCCACTAAAGTTGTGTACTGTAAGCTCCTCTCTGAGAGAAATTCCTATGTATTCTAGGTTCCTGTCAACATATGTGAATATGAAAATAGCAAATTTAATAATGACTTGTGTGAGCAACTATTCCCTTATTTGCTGAAAATAAAGATGAAGCATGTGCCCAGGTTTTTTTTTTTTTTTCTTTCTACTTGCCAGAGAGGAAAATGTGACCATGTTTGTCGTTTTTATTATTCATATTTTTATTAGATTCATATTTTTGTAGATTCCAATTTATATAGCCAAATCAACTTTCAACATGCATTATTACCTGTCTGTTGTTCTCTTTGGTTTTCAAAGGTGCTGGTCATTTTTATCCAAGTCTTAAAGTTAAAAAAAAAAAAGACTCAATTTGGCATATTTTCTTTTCCTTTATTAATGATCTACAGGATATTTAGACTTGGTACCTAAATGAGCTTTATCACCATTATACAGAGAAAAGCAAGAGTTAGGATGTTGAAAGTCCTGTCTAATGCCTCCTGGTTACTAGCTCTTAGGATGAATAAAGAAAAAAAAAAAGCGTGAATATAAATGTGTTGTTTAAGACAATGAAGGAATCAGAAGTTCCTATTTATTATATCAGATATTCCATTTGTACTCACATGTGCATGCAGTAGATGAGAGTTACAGATGCATATCTTGCATTTGCAGCTGGGAGAATGCTGCATGTAAATAAGTCCATGCATATGCAGTCCATTCCCAATCATCTAGGAGCTGATGATTGAATTTTCTGAGCTTAGCTACTCAGCCATTTTATCAGCCACAGAACTCCATCAGGCCATAACTTCATTTGCAAATATCTCCTTATTTAAAATTCCCTGTTAATCTTTGTTGCGCCTACATTGTGAAATAATGAGGCGTCAGTTGTCTGTTCCAAAATTACCCTCTGAATATTCCTGCCCCACTGGGGCACCAGTGTCAAATATATTAGTATGTCCAATGTGAAAGCATCATAAACTGTTTTAAGCCAAATTTCAGGGATACAATGGCTGACTGTGGAGAGATTTTTCATGTTGAGAATCATTTTCTTCTTGCCAGAAATCTTTTACTGGTCATTTTCTTTCCTGATACATTTCCCAGCATGCTAGCATCAAGGATTTTAAAGACTCTAGTAAAGATACATAGGGATGAGGCAGAGAAAAACTGAAAGGCAGCATTAGTAAATGTGTGTGTTGACTGAAGGATGAATGAGGATAGCATCATTTGGGCTAGACTGGGTTGATTTCCAAAGTAAAAGTGACCAGATCATTAGAACTTTTCTTACCATGTCCAATTTGTGTCTGACACTAATGTCACTATCTCTGTTGTATAAACCTATACTTTATAGTTAAAGGGGTCAAGTTGAATTGCTGGATCCTTATTAGATGTGAGATAATGTGCTATGTCCTGTAGGATAAAAGCTGAATAACACATTTGCTCTTAGGAAGGTCAAGCTCTCTTCTTGCTCTTTTATGTAGGTCTCAGGATTTTTGTTAGAGA
The DNA here is from genome assembly GCF_000260355.1 of Condylura cristata. Classification (NCBI taxonomy): domain Eukaryota; kingdom Metazoa; phylum Chordata; class Mammalia; order Eulipotyphla; family Talpidae; genus Condylura; species Condylura cristata. The sequence goes on along the minus strand of NW_004567108.1, from coordinate 21,554,091 downwards.
TTTTTATTAAAGACATCTTTTTTTTTTTTCTTTTTAGAACTCCAGTCTCACTTCATGTTTATGCATGTATTAATGGGGATTATATAATGTCTCTCCTGTCAACTCTTAAGTTCCCTGTGGGCGGGAACTGTGTTTGCTTTACTCACTATTGTACTGAGCATGGTATCTGATATTTTATGGATACTCAGTAGGTATTAGCTAATAAAACAGTAAGTGAGGGAAACAAGGCATACTTTTAGGTTTCTCACTGCACACCACTGACAGGCTTACCTCTCTGACTCAGCTGTTGCTTGTGCTCTGCAGTTGGGTTCAAGGACTTGAGCTCACTCAGCAGGTATGTCTTGCTCCAGTCTAGAATCTTTTATTCTGAACCAGTTAGTGCCAATGATTTTCTGAACTGCCCTGGAGACTCCCCTTCCTCTCTCTATTCATGGGGCCATTTAACTTTGAACTGGACACAGTTGGAAAATAAGGATCCAGTGCAAGCCGTCAGTATATTAATGTAAAATTTTGTGTCATTTATTTGGGGTCTTATAACTCACCTCTATATTCACAATGTCCCTCTTTGACAGTAGTCATTACTAAAAACACATCCACTTAGCAACATGAATATTCATCCTGATATTTGTGTAAAATACCTTAAAGATGGCAGGTGTTTTAAGACTTCCTAATAATGCATCCAAATTATCTATGAATAATTGGTTCTGTTGGTATGTGTTTTTATAAGCTACCAGTTTAAAAGAATTCTAAGGACAGGATTTTTAATGCATGACTTTCATTAGGAGCTGAAAAAGGAACCAAGTATCTATCTGCACCTGTGTTTTTCTATTATATTTTCAACTTTATTTTTTCTTTTCTACTTTACAATTTGTGACTAAAAATTGATATAGATAATATCTCAGTCCTCCATATTTTCCATGTTATTTTTCTGATACAAGGAAGGTGTTTTGAAATGACATTTTTTAAAATGTTAAACATTTAAGCATGAATCTGTGTGTTTCAAAGAAGTTGTGCGGAGTACAGGGGTGGGGGAGGATTATCATTAAAAGTAATTGTTTCGGGCTCTCCCTGGTGGCACAGGGGGTTAAAGCATAGCACTAATAAGCTAAAGCCACCTCAGCATGAGTTCCATCCCCACCTGCCCTTGAAGTGATCCATATGGTGTGACAGACCTCTCCTGACCCTACTGCTGCTCCCCTCAGCAGTGTACTTTGACGATCTGCATATTCTGCTCCCCATTCTGTCTCTGGTGAAGCCTCTCACTGCCCTTACACCTCTGGCCTGTACCCCCAGTTCTGTATACACAAATAAATAAATCTTTATTTAAAAAAAATTGTTTCTGTGCATTCACTAGATTACTCATTTTTACATGAATTACTATACATCAAATAAAATTTATTATTTTATGTTATTTCAAAATTGAATATTCTGTTGTGATTGTGGTCAGATTTTGCTAAGGAAAACACACTGTTCACGTTTTTTAATAAAATGTTCATTATTCTTTGAACAGTCTTGTGAGAGATATGAACTTAATGGCCCAGTAGTTCATTTACAACTTTCCCCAAAGCAACTTTACTGAATATTAAATTGGTGCCAGCTCTTGTAGTAAACATTCCAGTTGCTAAAGTGCAAAGATACACAAAATAAAATAGGATAAAAGATGTAGTTTGACCTGTCAAATTCTAACAGGCAAGGCACATATAATGTAATGGCCTATGTTACAATTTAAATATTTAAGATGGAATAATAACATTTTATATTTTTTTCTGTCTGATAATTCTTTAAAAATAATTAAGATAGGGCCCTCCCTGGTGGCGCAGCGGGCTAAAGCACAGCACTGAGAATCTAAAGCCGCTTCCGCATGAGTTCGATCCCCGCCTGCCCTGGAGGTGACCACATGTCGCGGCAGACCTCTCCTGACCCGCCCGCTGCTCCCCTCAGCAGTGTGCTTCGTCGATCTGCCTGTTCTGCTCCTCACTCTGTCTCTGGTGAAGCCTCTCACCATCCCTGCACATCTGGCCTGTACCCCAGTTCTGTATGCACAAATAAATAAATCTTAAAAAAAAAATCATTAAGATAGTCCAACATTCTGTGATTTTAAAAATATCATTATACCTAGAGTCTTCATAAACATCTAGAGCGAAACAAATATCTAAAATTGGAATCACAGATATTTCCTTTTCTGTGCCTATTTTATGAAATAAAAATGAAAGAGCACATATTTGATGAAATGATGCAGGGTCAGCACCCAAGACTTACCTTCATGTTAAATAAGGTGACTAGTAATTTTCTGGTCAGATTGGAACAATTTTGATATTGTGATATTCTGAAAAATTATGCTGGAACTAGCAGGGTTCATTTCAGGAAAATATGGATATGTAATCACCGTATGGCTTAATAAATTCAAATATTTAGCCACCTTTTATTTCATGAATATGGAAGTACAAGATTTATATATGTACTTTTATTTCAGTTTGTGTTCAGACCAAGTTTTAAAAGAAATTTCTTTATATTAAATCTTTAGAATTAATTGTAACCACTGTCTACATAACCCCTTGCATATATGCATACATACTTATCTATTAACTTATGCATCCAAATAGTAATACCTGAATATCGTCTGTGTCCCAGGAAGTGAGCTAGATTTTGGGACAATGTATCTTGCAACATGAAGAAGAGTCCTTGTATTAGTGCATATTGCTGGCTAGTGAATACACAGGGCATTAAATCACTGCCCACTTAATCTGTGTTGTGTTACAAAGGAGATGTGCGGAGATGCCCACAGAGTACAGGGAAGAATAAAACAGGGACTTGACCCTGTTAAGGAGTTGGGATAAACATTTCTGAGCAAGGAATCATTGTGTTTGATGTTAAAACGAGAGAAGATAAGTTGTAATAACAGTGGCGACCAGAGAGGGCAGTGTGCTTAAAATGAGGTTGATAGGTTCCCAAAGCCTAAGGAACCCTGGTGACTGACTTTATTTTTAATTTTTCTTAGTGGGGTAGTTTTTTCTTGGCCAATGCAGTAGGTGAGTTTTTAACATTTGACTGAAGGTTGGAAAAGGAGAAGGATAGAGAGGCTGAAAGGATAAATTTTAGAAGGAGAAACAGAAAAGATAGCACAGCTCTCATGGAAGGGGCACTGCAGTGATGGCACAGGATACTCTAGAGATGTGTGGGAAGAGTGCAGGTGCAAGAATTCTGTCTACCTAGAAACTTGGCGGTAAATGATCTGGCTTTTGAAGGTAGATTTGCACTCAAGAGGCTTGAGGAGGGCAAAGGACGGAACAATGATACTTGAGTATGTCCAATTCAACTTTAGCTTGACTACAAATGTTAAAAGAGGTTTATGCATTTTTCGCATGCTTTTGGATTCCTTCTGTCTTCTAATTCTTAGTCTTTTATTTTTAAGCTTCTGGAAAATAAGCCACAGTAAAAATGAAGTGAGTCAGTTATCCACCATATTAGAATTATCTAAATAGGCTTCTAATTTAACCACTTCTACTTTATGCAGTAGATTAAATTTTCCTTCCCCAGTCGGAGTTCTTTGAGCCAGTTTTAGGATAGTTTGAATTGAGAGGGCTACCATTTGATCTATTTATCTGTAAACAAATATTTGAAGAATGTGGTTTCAAGCACCATTGTGGTGAATGGTGTGTATTTTTATATCTATGCATGAACACATGCACGTGTGTGGGGAAAAGGAGGAGCTAGTTTGGTATTGTATCTTCTCTTAAGCTTTTAAATGTTAACATAGGAAAGTCAGGCCAGTCTACACAAAGCAATTCTTAAGCTCCACAAAGTTTACCTAACTATTGATTTACCCAAAATTTATAAGGGTAAAGGCTAAAGGCAATTAAATATAAACTGTACACTGATCGGGAGATACTTAATGAGGATGTATATAATGAAAACAATATTAATTAGGCTTATAATTAAAAAGAATGTCAATAAAGATGCTATATTAAAATTAGGTTTAAAATTTCTTTGAACAGATAGCTAACCTCTGGTTGAATTGAGCCTGTCTTTTAAAAGTTTTATTTTCTCTATCTCATTAACTCCCTTGACTTCAAAATGCTCCATACAGAATCCAACTTGTGCCAGATGATACAACAGAATAAAGCTTTATTGACTTCTGTCAGTTTAAGCCTTATACAGTCTCTCTTTAGCAGAAAGCATGACCCTGTATCTGAAAGGGTAAAGCAAATGCTTGTGGAAAATGCTTTGGCTGAATGCAGGAGAGTGGAGAGAAAAAAAAAGGTTTTCAGGCTTATTTCTGTTTCATTTCCATGGCATCTTTTTATGTATTTGCACTGAATACAGGGTTTTCTCATTGGCTAGTTTTAAATGCCACAAAATTCTGACTTTCATGTTCTTTTCTTTCCATGGAGTACTTCACTGCATTCTTCTTTTTTCTAGGATAATAAAACTCTCTGTTCCCTAATTGCTCAATGGAGGATCCACATGGCCACTATAATAATGAGCTGGCAGAAAGCCTCAATTTCTGAAGGCTCTGTGGATTCAAAGAAGTCATAAGGTTTGCTAAAGTGAATTTCTTTTTGCTTGCAATTGGTCCCCCAGGTAATGTAGACCAAAGAAGAAAGATGCAACTGCAGACATTAGTGGAAAGGTTCCATGAGTTCGGAAGGAACTTTGTTGAGTGAGGGCATGTCAACTACAGAACTTTTAAAAAATGAATCATAAAGTCTGTACATTTTAGTGAAGTGCCACTGAAATGACTTGACATGAGCTGGTTGTGTAATATAATATCACCTTTCATTTACTCTAAGCCAAGCCATTCACAGTAGAGATTCAGCTGGAAGCCTTCCTAATGTTTGAGTGATTATTTCTACAAATCCATGATAGATGGTGTGAATACTATGTTGTCTGACTAATGAGTGGAAAAACTCGATAACAATGAAGGTTACTGTCATATCCAAAGATGAACATTGAACATAGCTTGGGATTGGTGGCTCTAGTCCTCGCTATGTAGGGTCAGCATTGACCACCATTGTTCTCTGGGGTGCGGTTGATGAATATCCTTCTTATTCTTTTATTCTTCACCATGATATGGGTGATACGATACTTTTAAAGGAATAACTGCAATGTTTTCCTCAGTTGTATTATTATATTTTTAAAAATCAGTTACCATGGAAAGCACCAACCAAAAAGTTAAAAGGTCAAGACTGATTGCCAAGTTAGTATCCATTTTTAGTATAATTATTATGTCATAGTGAAATACTAATTAGGAGCTCAGACAAACATTTGATGGTGCGATTTTTATATCTGTAAATTAGTTAATGGTCTTAGAGTTTTATTTTATTTTATTTTTAAAGACTTATTTATTTATGCTTACAAAAACTGGGGTACAGGCCAGAGGTGTGGGGATGAGAAGATTCATCAGAGACAGAGTGGGGAGTAGAACAGGCAGATGGACGAAGTACACTGCTGAGGGGAGCAGCAGGCAGGTCAGGAGAGATCTGCCATGCCATGTGGATCATCTCTGGGGTGGGAATGGAACTTGTGCTGAGTGGATTTAGCTTCTTAGTGCTATGCTTTAATCCGCTGAACCACCAAGGAGGGCCCTCAGTAACTTTTTAAAACTATAGTTCTATCCTAGATTATTGGATATGAGATATATTTTCTATTTAAGATAATAACAAAATTAATACCTATTTTCAGTGAGTGTCTGTATTGCAAATTAGTAGCTTGGTCTACTTACAAGGGAGGGATTTATTCTTTCAACTGCAAAACTCTGTTTCTGTCCTCCTAGTAACCCAATACTTTGTATTGTCTACAACACAAATGACAAGAGGGAAAAAAAATTAAAAAAATAATAATGAGAATATTCAGTGAGGAAAGAGATGACTTAGAAGGAATGTATAAACGATAAATATTTTGAGACTTCATGAATTTATTAAATGGGTGAATGGAGGCATGAATGAATGAATGAATGAATGAAGCACTGAGTGGAAAACATAGGGAAGAGACTACATGCTCTTCACGTATAGGGAGCTTTCCCTGCATTAGGGATGAATACAGATGACAAAACAATAACTCAATAGTGCAGTATGTATAAGAGTAGTTTTTTAGGTAGAATCAAAGTGGAGTTAGTTTGTTAAAGTTTCTTTTCTATTTTTTTTGATGACTTTATATCAATTTGTTTCCCAAATTTGATCTAATACTGGTAATCCATCTGGTGTGACATGAAACATGCTTCTGGGTAATGATGTTGGAAGGGGCAGCATAAAGGAGATGAGGAAATTTTGGAAACTGTACTCAAGAAGGTAGGGAGCACCCACACCTACAAATGCATGTGGATGTGTCTCTAGTGTAGTGGAGTTTATGTGATGGGCCAGTATGTTTAATTCCTGCAATCTCTTAAAATCTTCCTAACTTTTTTCAACTCTGATTTACATCATCATATATAATGATGATGTCATCATATATAATAACTTTTTTAAATATGTATTTTTAAATGAAAGTAAATGGTTTTGTGAGATGTAAATTGGTGTTTTTTTCTGACCAACAGCCTTCTTATATTTATACATGGATTTAAAGTGAACTGTTCAGTGATTTGAGTCTTTTCTACAGAGAAGTTGAAGGTAGCTTTGATGGCAAACCAACTGCAAGCAAGGTCTGAGGTATGTGCAGTAAAATGACTGTCCTGAGAGTAATAACTAGCACAAAGCAGTCAGCTCTGGGCAAGGTGTTTTTAGAGTTATTTTTAGGAATTGTACTAAACACTGGCTATTTTTATATTCTTGGATACTGAGTTACTTTTTTCACAGGCTAAATTACTTCATGAAAATTAACAATTTTACATGCTATAGAAAGTGTTGAGTTGATGTTTCTTAAAACAGAAAGTTAGAAATATCATGGAGACTTTCAGGAAACATGAGGTCTGAAGGAGTCAAAAAGAACACAATTGTAGCCATCAAGAAACTTTTAGATGGAATTATTCATATTAAACTATTTCCCTCTCCACAGAGCATTACTTTTCCTAATTCACTTTCATTGTTTGCTCTATGTTCAAGAATTAAACTAGGTTCTGGATATAATATTTTTGCTACTTTAAAAAAAATTAGTTATTGTTATGTTTTTATTGTAGAAATTTTGGGAACTATCAAAATTCTGTAGAAAATGAAAAGTACTGATATGCCATTCTTTTCCTATTTAATATTATTGTCTTACTAGTTAATTTCCTAGCCCCATCTAATCCTATTGGTGCTTCTCTAATAGAAAAGAGGGAAGGATGAGAAGAGAGACAGGTTGGAGAGAGGGTAAGGGGGAGAGAAAGTAAAGGGAAAGAGACAGGTGTTCTTTTCAGACTCCAAATATGGGTCTCCCTTGTAGTGCAGGGGGTTAAGTCACAGCATGATGAAGCTACCTACAGCACAAGGTCATTCCCCAGCTGGGGACTTGACCCACATGGTGCAGCAGACTCTTTTGTCTCACTTGCTTCTCCCCTCAGCAGTGTATTTCAGTCAGTCTGCCTGTTCTACACTTCACTCTGTAACTGGTGAATCCTCTCAACCCTCTACACCTTTGGCCTATACCCTAGCTCCTCTTATCGCATAAATAAATAAAATAAATCTTTAAAAAAAAAAAAGACTCTAAATCTGTCCTCTTCGTAAGAGGTTTTTTGTTTTTGTTTTTTTTTTTGGTTTAATGATGATATGTCAATAACAATTTGGAAAAAATAGACATTGCTTCTTGAACAAGTTAATAAACTTTTTGAGGAGAAAAAGTTACAACTCATGCAAAAAAAATTGAAGTATCTTACTGGATAAAGGCTTTTTGATATAGAGGAAGAAAGGAGCTGTGGAACCATGGCCTAAATTTTGAAAAGTAAGTTTCCTGGCATGTTAATAAACACATTTTAACCTCCATCTTCTCATTAGTCAATTTAGAGTAGTAATAATCTGGCTTGATAGAATTATTGTGGGGATGAGTAGTTCTAACCAGTGTTTGGCACATTACTGAGTCTCCATAATTGCTATTGATATTAATAGGAACATCTGAAAAAATACAACTTATCATTACTGTTCCCTGGCTACTGTTAACCTTAACTGGGTAAAGATGTACCCAGAACAACTCTCTCTAGGGTTCTGAGGTTAGAGCACAGTGGACTCATGAAAATATACTTCTACTTCTCCAAATAGTTTCTAAACCAGCCTCCCAAATCAACAAATGAAACTATTTACTTAAATGAACTATAAATTTCCTTTTAAAATCTTGAAAGTTCAACATCAATGATATATAGCTTTTGGCTCCAGTTCAGAAGCCTGCCAAGGTAGTACGTCATGGCCAGCTGTGTATATCTAAACTCCAAGGAGGTGTCATTATATACTTTCGTATTTATAATTTCAGTCTCCAGGTAAATTATTATAGTTTTTCTGAAGGAAAAGCGTGGAGGAGGCTTTGTTAGTAATTTATATAATACCCTGACAAATCCAGCAAAAAGGTAATTTTTTAACACCTAAGTTAAATTTTCCCATGTGTCTTTTGAATTTACCTGCTCTAACCTGATATATTAATTAAGCTGAATTTTGAGGATTGAAAAAATTACATTTGACCAGACAAGGGATTCAGCCTCCTCTATTACAATTAGTAGTCACAGATGCTTCTGTTTTCAGATATCTTTTTTCTTTTATTAAGGTAGCATTGACTTACATGGTTGTTTGCATTTTAGAAATATAGAACCTCCTCTCCCCCTTTAGATGTCGTTACCACTTTCTTCCTACTCCTAAAACACCCATATTTTATTCTACCACCATAGTCCATTGTGCTCCCTTCCAACTTTGGTCTCTCCCCTCCCTTTCCACAGCTGGTAGCCTCAGGTCTATAGTCCGCTGTTCAGAGTTTTTCTTCTTAGAAGCTCACCTTAGAAATAAGCCTAAGTTATGTATTTCCTGAGATTGCTACAGTGACAACTACATGGAGACTCAATTTGGGAAATTTATTGAGAACTCATAACCTGATAAGTGTATAGTTGCCTTGTCTGGAAGACATTACCTTAACAAGACATTACCTTAATTACCGTCAAAACCTGACAGTGAGAACATCAATTAAGAAAAAAATCACAATAAAAAATGTAAACACAGTGAACCTGAGATGTGCAAATGTTAGATACACAAGGTAATGTAAATTAATTGGTGTCTTACAAACTAATAAATAAAAATGAAGAAATTAAAGTAGAGAACTTCCGTATCCAACTAGGGAAATCAGAAAGTGTATATTGCATACTTTCATGTCATAAGATACAATCTAAACATGCCATCAAAATAAAAGATTTGTGATCTACTGAAATTGAATTAAAAGTACTTAAGTGTCTTCCACTATTTTAATATGAAAACAATAATTTAGATTTATTGATTACTTGCTATCAGTAAGTAGTATATTGGTGCACATAAGCTAGTGAGAATAAGTGTGCCTATCTCTTTCCAATTGAGCGTTCAGTGATAGCATTTTGAGAGTATTTACTCCATGGTGAATGTAGTAGTTGCAGTAGAGAAGTTGGCAACCACTTTTTGGAGAGTCTTTTATTAAACATTTTCCTGCACAGTACTGCCCACTTTTTTATCTGGAACTATACTAAACACTTTATATAAACTCTCAAACTAGTCTTACATGTTTCTGTGCACTGTTTCTTTATTGTAAATTTGGGCTAATTAAGTTTTAGAAATTTTCCTCAACATCAAACAACCTACAAATGACAAGGTCATACTGTCAATAGATGCTGCGGATTTCACAGCCTGCGCTATTAGTCACAGCTCTTTCTCTCATCCTCTTTTATATGTCAACTTCAACAGAATGTTTTTCTACTTTGAGGGATTTAGGAATTATCCATGTGATGCTGAACTGGGAAATTCACCCTCTAGTATTTTGAATTAGTTTTATTAACATAACACTGAACTTTAAAAATAGTAACTTTAATGTGTGTGTGTGTGATTTTTTTGAGATTTATTTGTTTAGGCATACAAGATGAGAGGATTCACCAGAGACAGAGCAGAGAGCAGAACAAGAATATATATTGAATATACATTGCTGAGGGGAGTAGTGGGAGAGGCACGAGAAGTCTGTTGCAACATATGGGTCAGCTGCCTGGCTTGATAGCATTATGTCTTTAAGTCCTGTGCCACCATGGAGGCCCTGTTCTTCTTTTTGAAAATTTCCCTAAACCTATTCAAATTTCCTTAAGCTTTTTCTATTTAGTAGACAAACACATAAATTGCATCTGTACTGTTAAGTGTTAAAATGGTTAAAACTGGAATGCCTCAATTTCATAGTTAAGTAAAAGGATTGATCATCTATTTTCAATATAATTATCCATATGGTTAAATAAAATTCTGTGTCCTTGCTGTTTTTTCTATTTGATAAACTCTTAGTCATTTTTCTATTTCCATTAATTAATCTGATTAATCCTCATTGAGATTAGCTAAACATTTTAGTTTTATATTATTTTGGTGATTGTTTTAGGGTTTATATAACACCTTAACTTATCACTATTTTAATGATGATACACCACTTCATTTACAAACCATTATAGCAAGATAATTTTTTTAAAAGATTTACTTATTTATGCATACAGAACTGGGGTACAGGTCAGAGGTGCAGGGGCAATGAGAGGATTCACCAGAGACAGAGTTGGGAGCAGAACAGGCCGACTGATGAAGTACACTGCTGAGGGGAGCAGTGGGCTGGTCTGGAGAGGTCTGCCGCACCATGTGGGTCACCTCTGGTGTGGGGATCAAACTCATGCTGAAGTGGTTTTAGCTTTTTATTGCTGTGCTTTAACCCGCTGCACCACCAGGGTGGGCCCAAGATAAATTTTTTTTCTACCCCCTAAATTCTTTGTGATACTTGTCATGAATTACACTTTCACTTATGTATAGTGCCATTGTTAATAAAATAGAGTTTAAAATGGAGAAAGATGTATACATTTACCTGTCTAGTATTTTTTACTTTTTTTGAATCAGCTTCTATCTGGTAACTTTTTTTGTTGTTGTTGTTGTTAGCTCTTTTGGGGGGTTAAGGATCAGATCTGATGGTACAAATCTTTTAGCCTTTTTTCCTTATTGTGGTAACATTGGTTTATAACATTGTATATGACTTAGGGGAATACAGGATGTTCATACCTCCCCTCATGTATTTACCATCTTCACCCCATGATTCAAGTATCCATAGTAAGTTACCCTTGACCATTTGGCCTCTTCCATTTAGTCACAGCCCTTATTACCCTCCCTCCTCTAGTAGCCTAAATTCTACAGTCACATTTCTAGGATTTATCCTGTTTTAGATTTGTCAATTCTTGCTTTTTCTTATTCCATCTGTATTTCACATATACATAAAATAATCTGGTATCTGTCTTATCTTGTATTTCACATACTGTAATCTTCACTTGGTCGCATTCATGTTGTGGCAAATGGCAAGTGTTCTTATTTTAACCCTGCATAGTATGCCATTGTGTGGGTAAATCACATGTTCCTAATCCACTTCTCTCCCCAGGGGCACTTTCGATGTTTCCATAACTTAGCTGTTCTAAATAATGCTGCACAAACACAGGAGTGCATTTATGCCTGTGAATTGGTGATTTTGTATTTATTGGGTAAGCAGCTAGGAGTGGAATTGCTGGTTCATATGGTAGATTTATTTTTAATATCTTGAGTTATCTCCATACTGTGTTTCTTAAGGTCTGGACCAGCCTACCTTACACACAGTGTACACGTGTTTCTTTTCCTCCATTCTTTTTACCAACATTTATGGTTTCCATTTTGTTTGTTTGTTTGTTTTTGATATGGGCCATTCTACTGGAATGAGTTTGTATCTAATTGTGGTTTTGATGTGCATTTTCTCAATGACAAGTGATGCTGAATGTTTTTTCATGTGCCTGTGACTATATCTCTTTGGAGAAGTATCTATTTAGCTCATCTTCCCATTTTAGACTGGGTGTTTGTTTTGTTGAGTTGTATGAGTTCTTTGTAGATCTTGGATATTATTCCCTGGTGTAATATACTTTCTCCCATTCAGACTTTTTTTTTTTAGATGAAAGTGCTTTTTGCTGTTTATAAACTTTTTAGCTTGATGTCCTCCCATTCACTTCTTTTTCTTTTTCTTTCCTTTCATTTGGAGTCAAGTCCCCAAAGACATCCCTGAAGTCAATGTCTAGGAGTGTTTTTGCCTGTGATTTCTTCTATGGATCATAGAGTGTTATGGTTTCCCATCTTACACGATAGACTCCATGAATTTTGATTTAATTTGTGTGTGGTGAAAGAGTGTTTTGGTTTAATTTTTCAATATGTGGACTGTTTAGTTTTCTCAGCTCTTTGTTGAAGGGATTTTCTTCCCTTGTTGTATACTCTTGGTATCGTTGTTGTAGAATAACCATCCATATAAGTGTGGGATTATATTTATACTCAATTCTGTTTCACTGATCTGTTTATATATATTGATCCTCAAATAGTAATATTTCTCTTGAAATGCTCTTTATAATGTAGTGATTCTTTATCAATAGCAATTTAAAAAACACATACAAATCTGGACACTATTCCATGGTGGCTTAAAAAATCTAAATATGTAAGTAAAAATCTTCCTTGCCTATTGACAGTGTATCTGATGAGTTAATGTATTTTCATATTTATTTAGCTTTTCTTCCATTTTTAAATTTCACTGTCACATTTTCTGACTTTTCTTTGTCTCCTGGGTATAGACTTTTGAACCTAGTAATTAACAAGGATAAATGATAAGTTTCTGAGTTAGTAGGAATTTCCTGATAATTTTTAAAAATGTTCATCTTCAACAACTCTAAGATACAAATTATAATTTACTTTTGTATGATTGTATTTAACCCTTAAATATATATATATGTGTGTAGTATATATAGATATCTAAAAGTTTCTGTTCTAAGAAAATGGGCATTTGGCATAATAGACAATTCTGCATATCATGTTAACTGATGAATTACAAAACAAAGTACAAAATTTTCTTTTCCTGCTATAATGTTTAGTTGAAATTTACTTAGTAAATGTGTCTCCCCTTTGGAATCCTGAATGACATGAGCCTAATTTAAATCTATACATCTAATGCTTCCTTATGTAATGTCTAGTATGGCTATCAGCTTATTCTGTTCAAGTATTGGTTCCCCCAAAAAATCATGAGCTCCTTCAAGATAAAAACTTTGTTTTACATTAGTGTTGGACCCTCATAGTACTTAACACTATATATGTTTCATATGCTTGGTAATGTTTTGTGGCTTGGAATGATTAACTCTTGAATTCCATACAGTGTATTTCTATAGTGGATACATTTTCTATGTTTTGAATATGTCTCTTATTCTCTATCAAGGACTTGCAACTATAGCACATATCTGATCATCCTTGTTTATATCATTAAAATTTGGGGTATTGTCATGTCTATTCATTTGTATATTGTCTAGTTGCTTTCACATAACTGTGACAGGGCAGAGTAGTTGAGATGGAGAAGCTAGAGTATACCAAGCCAAAGTTTGACAATGTGGAACTCACAGAATTATAGAATTGCCAAGCCCTATAATTTACATACTTATCTTTGATGGAAAAATGTAAATATTAGTGTCTGAATTATTTAAGCTCTTCCTTTGATGTAAATTAGATGATAATACTTCCCGATGCTGAATATTTTAGCCAGTATTTTCCAGTAAACATTAAGTATCCAAAAGAGAAAAGAAAAATAATAAGGGAACTTGTACCCTTCTTTTGTGCCTCAAGTACTACCTTACATATAGAAGACAGAGAATAGACACATTAAAACATACCCTAAAAAATGTAATTTGTATTTCTGCCAGGATAAATCTTCATTAAAGCTAAGATTCAGTTTAAATTACAAGGTTGAAAAAGTCACTTTGTATTAGAGAAAATATATAATTACCTTATAAGAGGATTGAACTGGCTGGTGCTCCTAAATTCTCTTTGAGGCTGTCAGTCTACCTAACCTGTATTCATAAAACACAGTTAGTACAGGTTGAAATAATGGTTTACTTAGTGATTTAAAAACACAATTATTTAATTGTTATGTTGATTTTACAAGATAATGTTCTTGTTGAAAGGTGAAAAGCAGCCTCTTAAATTTGTTGCTACATTAAGATATATTACGTTGTAGATGTGAGCTAACAATCTTCTTCTTTATCATTATAGCTTTAGAAGGAAATAATGAACAACTTCTATTTAATGTCATCTTAAAAACCCAAGGAAAATAACATTAAGCATTTAGCATAAGAAACTATTTTACTTGAACATTTTCAAAAGCAATCAATGTTTAATTTTCAATATTAACATATATAAATTATTTAGTGTCTCCTATTTCCTTGTATTTTAGACTATTTGTTTCAAACCATACTGTTTGCCAAGTTATTTAGATGAGAAAATACATTTTCCTTATATGACTGAGAGTGAGGATTTAAAAAATTTTTAATATCTACATAATTTAGAAAGAATAATACTAATATCAGAATTAAGAGACCAAGATTTCATAAATCTTATTGTTATACGTGGTGTAATTTTTATTTAGCACTATTATAGTAAGCATTATTTATAGATTACCTGTATTATAACAACCCTAATTCTGTGATACTATAGTTCAATTATATGTATTGGGAATTCATAAATAAATACCCTATAGATGAGGTTTGAATTGGGAGAGATTTCAGATAATATCAGTTGCATACAGAATTTGGATATTCACTTTTACATGGACATTGGATATAAGTTAACTAAATTCTGACTTGACATCCAGCATGATAACTATTAATGGCTGAGTGAGGTGTTTTATTAATGAACTTACAAGTCACCTCAAAAACTTACACTTCCCCCCCTGATATGGAGAGAATACAAGAGTATAATGTGTCTCTAAGAGGGATGTGGACATGACTGGCATCACACAGACTGTCCTGGAGAAGTTTTGTGGTAAGGAAAAGAATGAAATTGGCTGACCTATGTAGACCTCATGGCAGGAAGGCAGAGGGTGATGAGACCGTGAAAAATTGAGCTGAAGATTGGCATGACTATACCCAACAGTGGAAATCTGTCTGGACAGATGCCAGCATGGACCAGATACCTAGTGCCAAGATGACATAGAAGCTCTTAAATCAGCCATCGCTAGTAGGGAAGGTAAAGATAGAGTGGTGGATGAGAGGAGGAGGGGGAATGTTTAGATTTCAGAAATCTGAAATAATTCAATATGCACCCCAAAAATGAATTTGAAATTTTAATAACTAATTTGAACATGAATTGGCAATTTAAAATTTTCTAATACTGGGAGGGAATAGGGCTTTGAGATCTCAGTTAGAAATCAAATGTTAAATACATAATTTGGGGCCCTCTTTGGCAGTGCAGCTGGTGAAAGCACAGCACTAAGAAGCTAGACCACTTCAGAATGAGTTGATCCCCGCCCACTCAGGGGTAATCCACATGGCGTGGCAGACCTCTCCTGGCCAGCCCGCTGTTCCCCTCAGCAATGTACTTTGTCGACCTGCCTGTTCTGCTCCCCACTCTGTTTCTGGTGAATCCTCTCGCTGCGCCTGCACCTCTGGCCTGTACCCCAGTTCTGTATGCATAAATAAATAAATCTTAAAAAAAATACATGATTTGATTTTTTGAGTTGGGAGTTTGTTTCTATTAAATAATCAATTTTACATAGATTGATTCATGCTATAACATTTTCTACTTTTTTTTTTTAGCTCAAATATCTAGTAACTTGTTCTATGTGTCAGGAGACAGATACTAAATATCCTTTTCAATGACTATGTATTGTCATTGTATATGAAGTCTAATCAGTAATATTGGGCATTTAATCATTTCCATATTTATTTACCTATAATACAATTCCAGGCAGGATTTTCCTTGTCATTGCAGAAAGAGCCATTTCATAATCACCTAGTTTGATTGTATTTTTCTACATTTGTTTTAGTTTATATAGTTATGTTTTTATACTTTAAAGGGAAGTTGTTCATAGATTGGACACTGTGACCAGAACTTTCTTTACTTTTTAGTTATGAGATTTTTCAGGCTTGGATATATTTCATTATACTGGATCTTCATTTTATCTCTGATATGCGGTAACATGTTATTTTCCTCATAGTTTCATATTTCCTAAAATAATTCATAATGAGAAATTTAATACTGTCATTTAACTGTTATAAACTGCCAAGGAAAATACTGTTATCCGTAATATTGTTCTTTTTGCATTATCTTTTTATTAGTGTATACAGATAAAACCTGACTAGAATTTAGAACATCTAAGGGAAACACACAATTTTTATACACTGGTGTGGATAAAGTATGTTTGTGCTACTTTAGGGAAATTAGGCTGCAATGTTATGTCAATAACTCACATAATTAAGTTTGGATGATTTCATAAGTCACAATATGATTGTTTTATATGAAATGCACTCATTTTAAGATACCTATTTTCTGTCTTTTTTATTCAAGCAAGGAGTTAAGATTCAATTGGTTAAGAAATAAGCATGCTCTTTTCTTCCTTGGGGGAAAAAACTTTTAAAATAAAATATTTATTTCTCTTGGATAGGAACTTTTAAAAAAGAATTTAAGAAGTTTGTTGTAGGACTTTTTTTTGGAGGAATGGAGAAAGCAACTATATGTTCATAGTAATTGTGAATGTATATTCAGTACCAGCATGGCGAAACTCATTTAACATCAGATAGAGTAGGAGCTCAATACTTAATTGCTAAAGGCATAAGCAATTGAATTTATGCTTGAATAACACAATGGCCAACTAAACTGCCAAGCAGTCAGCAGATGGTTATTTTAAGATGATTCATCTCTAAGGATAATAGTGCACCTGATCCTTGAATTATATTTTAGTAATGTCTTATGGAAGCTACTGAGTTTACCTTTATTTTTCAGTGGCTGAAAAATAAGTTTGGCTGATTTTATAAGTCAGAATATGATTGTTTTCAGTGGCTGAAAAATAGAGGAGGCCCAGATTGACCTCTTCTGCAAAGCTGGCTATCATATTAAGGATACCTTTAGTTATCAAAATGGAGGAACATGTAAAAATAATAGCATAGGAGAGATCATAGAGAAAAATAGAAAACTGAAGGGATATTGACTTTATATGCATATGAATCATTCATATTTACTTAAACAGAAATATATTTTCTGTGAATGTTCTGCCAGCCGAATGAAAGGCAAAAGAGAGGAATGTGTATAGAGCGAATGACACTGACAACGAATCTACTCTGAGTGGAGTGTTGAATATTTGAGGAGTATGTGCTAAGACTGGAAAGTGAGGCTATCTTAAATGAACTTTGAGTGCGGACAAGTTGGAATTACAGAGTAGTGAATCTATTTCAACTACAGTGTTCAATATGGAAGCCACTAGTCATATTAAGATACACTGCTAGAGTAAAATGCACATCAAATTTTGAAGGCAATATAAAAAATGTAAAAAATATCAATAATTTTATATGGATGACATGTTAAGATGGTAATATTTTTGGATGCCATGAAATAAAATGTACTATTAACAATATAGTACATATCAGTAAAATAAATTTCACTTTTTAGCTTTACTTTTTAAATATATACTATATAACATACATTTATATTAAGTTCTTATATTTAATATAAATATTTGATATATATTTATACATAATACATTTATATAGAATAGATACATACACATTTAAAATTACATCATGTCTCACATATTGGCTTGATGGTTGTCATTGTACTGTTGGATGGTGTTTGTTCCAAGTTGTCTGAAAGTCATGATTAGGGGATTTGAGAGGTGAGTGGAGAAACTTCAGGTGATTTTTGTTTAGAAACACTAAAAAGAAGAGTAGCGAGAAGAAGATGTAGGATTGTAGTTCAGATAACACAGTAGAGACATTTCACAAAGGTATCCACATAGAAATATTTGTAAGGCAAAGCTGTGCAGGTGTGAATATAAATAGAATCTCAAGGGAGGAAAGAGGAAGTTTCTGCAGAAGAGAGTTAGTAATAGCCATGTCAGTTGCATATGACTTTAACTTTTGATTACATAAATTCTAGAAAAGTTATTGCTACATAAATTCTAGAAAAGTTACTGGCAGAAATCAAACCAACCACTACAGAAAAGAACCTTTTACCTTATTGAGTGAATGCTTTGTTGTCAAGGAGCAATTTCTAAAGATGGATTCAGAAGTCTGAGTACCTCAATAATTTTTTTACCTCATCTGTGCATATTATAAAAATTTTAATTCACTGTTAGTCAATGGAAGAAATCTTGAAAGATGGAAGATTTAGAGACAAGAAGTGTGCAATAACTCAAGTAGAAAGTACACATCTGAAAATCTCTATATCATGCCATTCTTAAATATGAATTGTATGGCAATAATAATATAAATATATATATTTCCTTTTTAAATAATCAATTGCTGGGCCCTCCCTCGTGGCACAGTGGATTAAAGCACAGCAGTAAGAAGCTTAATCCACTTTAGCATGAGTTTGATCCCCGCCTGCCCCGGAGATGACCCACATGGCGCAGCAGACCTCTCCTGACCCGCCTGCTGCTCCCCTCAGCAGTGTACTTCATCAATCTGCCTGTTCTGCTCCCCACTCTGTCTCTGGTGAGTCGTCTCACCACCCCTGCACCTCTGGCCTGTACTGCAATTCTGTATGGATAAATAAATAAATCTTTAAAATAAATAAATAATCAATTGCCTCATAATTGACCCTTTTCATAAGAGATGAAACTCTGGACCCTGAATGAAATTCTTATAAGCTGTGAAATCATCACTTTGAGAAAGAATTTGGTGACCTAGCCTTTTCAGGCACTGATCGCTGTCGGGGTGCCCGGGACCCTAGCCCCATGATTCATCAGCCAAGATGGCGCCTGGCCTTTAGCCAGTTCGGTTGAGCTGGTGAAAAACAAAATACGTCAACACCCACCTGTATGAGGAAGTTAAATCTTATTGGATATGCTTTTGCGTGATCAATGTATGCTTGTTGTGTGTCCTGCCCAAATATGGTTGTTGTACTCGTGAGCAGTGCTCTAATTGGCCAATGTACATGTGAACAGTGCTCTAATTGGCCAATGAATGCTATTTAAGCAATGCGCTTCCCCTGGGGGAGGAGAAGCTGAAGTGGAAGCAAGCAAAAGCGAGAGCGAGCGAGGAGGAGAGAGCGCACACGAGGAGAGAATAATAAAAGGATCCACAAAAAGATATATCATGGCATCTTTTCTGCTGGCAGAGAGTGCGTTGCAGATCATGAGCTCTGCCCTTTCTTTGTATTGTTGGAAGTATAGTTAAGCATCACTTATTCATTACTGAGATCTTGAAACTCTCCATGGTTTCACCAGTGATTGTATTTGTTAGTGGAAGGCACATATTACAAGTAGTCTATGTCTCAGCTGACTCCAGGCAAAGCTAGAACTCTCTTAGACTTTTGTTCAGGCAACTAAAAAGAACCTAACAAATTTTTAGACTTCACTTACCTTTGAAGTTCCTCAGTCTTTGGCAGACAGCTCAAAAGTAATGTGGATTATTACTTTGTACTCTTTTACAAAAGTGGAGTTAAGTATCTTAAAACTTCACTAAATCCCATTATGGCTTCCCCAAACAAACTCATGTACAATGAAGTCTCTATGTAGCAAGGGAAACTGATCTTAATGTTGGCTTTGCTTTTCTGATACATACGGCAATAGGGAAACTCCTAGCTGACTTCTGTGAGCAACTTCCTGGAAGCAGACTGTGATTTCATGTGCACAGAATATTCAGTAATAGTTCAGTATGTCCTTTTCACATTATGACAACTTCAATACCTCCATTCTTGTAACTGTTTGTGAACTGATCTACAAATTTTATAACTCACTTGAGGATTCAAATTAATATAGGACAAAAGCTTCTCTGCATGTCTTACGGAGAGGGTTCTCTTGATTTTTCACGGACCTCATATTGTTCCTAGTGGTATTTCTTGATCTGTGATTGGCTGATTTGAGATCTGCTAGGATTACATATGAAGGAACAATTCTCAGTAGGAATAGTGGAGCATTTATAGGACAATCAGGGCCATTTCCAATTATAGTGTTGGATTTTGAAAAGCCTTTCATTTTGCTTATTTAAAGAGGATAGAGCCAGATGGAACAGCAAGGGTTTCTTTGTTTTTCTTTCATTCAATAATTTGAAAGGACTAAACAATGCCTGGAGTCATTGGGTAACAGCTCCCTAATCCTCATGCATGCTTCAGCTGAGAACCTCTTTACATGTAATATTGCCAGTAAATTGAATTGTATTGCTTTTGTATAAAGCTGACCACCAGGGGTAGCTTTTCTTAACCAAGAATTAGTCTATTATTGTGTGTTTGTACTGAGTGTCCCAGATTATATATGCTTAAAACTAAATAATTTGGGAACAGGTAGTAAAGGTAGTAAAGGTAAATAAATCTTCATTTACCTGCCAGACTTATTTCAAATTAGTTGTGGGAAATAGCTCTTGGCACTTAGGGAAGTTCATTGATATTGTTTAGTGTTTTCCTACTTGATATGCAATACCATTCCTGTATACTGGTGATGTTTTATTTTGTATTTTGAATTAGAAAATACTGCTTTACAGATATTGTGATCTTTTGACTAGTATAAATGTAAAAATATACCACATTGGAGAAAATACATCTAGGACCCCAGAGAGATTTGTTAAAAAAAAAAAAAGTGTCTTGTAGAATACCTGTGAATATTCCTCAAATAGGAAGATTATACCTTCAAAACAGGATGTGAACAAAGTTCACATAGGTGTTGTGGGGCATATCATGGTCTAGATCAAAGGTAGGGGTGAAAGAATTCACCAGAGAAAGAGTAGAGAACAGGAAAGATGGATTTATTGAAATACACTGCTAAGAAGCAGCTGCGAGAATAGGAGAAGTCTGCATGTGAAGAAGGATTTGGGACTCCCTTTATAATCTGTTTTGCAGGCTTTTCATGACTGGGAGTCAGGTTGTGCCAGTAATGCTGGGATGTCTCATCTTGGGAATTGACTATTGGCACAGAATGTCTCCTGGCCCTACTTCTGCATTCATGGTCCAAGTGCTCAGTCTTATGGCCTGGTTCCTATAGCAGCCTTATCAATCTCCTTTATCTAGTCAAGCCTTGCAAACATTCCTATTGAGCAAGGGGTAGGGGGTTAGTTTTCAACCTTATTAAATGATAACCCAACAATAAGTAAAACAAATGGGAAAGGAACAGTCAAAGAATAGCAAACCCTACAACATGCCTTTTCTTACAAAATATCACCAGGGCCAAATAGATCTTATCCTCTGCACCAGTAAAAACAAAATTCATAGTATTGCAGCAATCTTAAGAACAGAAAAATAAACACTTTGTGATCTTTGTACTGAAGAGGAGATGTTACATAAATCTTCCAAAAGCAACCCAAAAGTCTTAAAGATAAGTGAATTGGTCAACACATGAACTTTGTCTATATCTGAAACCTTTGCAAGGTCTTGGATGTCAAAAGACTTATGCCATGTTTAGGGCTAGCTGAGAGCCAAATGTATCTTCCATATCCAGAAAGCATTTTACTCCTTGACAACTGACACAACTGAATTTGTGTTATTTTCCTGCTGACTGTGCGAGACAGAGGAGAGAGCTCCTTGAGTGGGTATCCTGAACTATCTGAGACTCATTCTTTCTGCATCACTGTATTCTACAATGAAAAGCCTCATTTCCTTCAAAAGCCCACATTAGTTATGGACTAAGAATTTATGGTCAGTGTTGGAAGAAACTTGAATTTCTAGACTACTTACTGCTTGTTCTGAGACTCTGAGAGATTACTAAGAATGCCAAAAAGTTTATAAGACAAAGGTGGCCAACATTTAAGAAACAAGGAAACAGAAATACTGATAAGCTCCATTGTAATCTTTAAAATGGAAGCAGACTTCTTATTCTCACGGAGAAGAGAGTTGTGAGGCTTGTTATTTAAGCTTAGATCCCTTAATTTGCAAAGTAACAGCTAAAATGTCAATATCCAGGATGTATATCCCAAATTCAACATGGGTTTCTAGTTTTGTTTGTTTGTTTGTTTGTTTTTTAAGATTTATTTATTTATGCATTCAGAACTGGAGTACAGGCGCCGTGAGCAGATTCACCAGAGACAAAGTGGGGAGCAGAACAGGCCTACTGAGGAAGTACACTGTTGAGGGGAGCAGCAGGCAGGCCAGGAGAGTTCTGCCAGATAATGTGGGTCACCTCCAGGATGGGGGCTGGATCGAACTCATGCTGAGGTGGCTTTAGCTTCTTAGTGCTGTGTTTACCAGCTGCCCTACAAGGGAGGGCCCTGTTTTTTTTTTTTGTTTTTTTTTTCATCTCTCATCTCTCATGTTCACATGGCATTCTTAGTAAGCAAGGTGCATTTACACATATTTCATTTTTGAAATAACCTTGTAACTTACAGATTTTTTATTGTTGAATATAAGCCTCAGGGAAACCAAAGCTTAGAGAGCTAATGTTTTTTTGCCTTCTATAAGGTAAGAGTTGCAACGCTGCTGAGGTTCCTAGTATGCTTGTCTCCATGCAGTAGAGATACAGACTTGTCTGAGATGCAAGAGTCCTCTTACAGAAACCTTCCTCACAGCAAGAGGTTCTCTTGCAGTGTCATGACTGTGATACAAAGGCACAGGTCTTCTTTTGTGGCCAGGATACAAATACATAAACTGAGATAAGAACAAAATCTTATTCATCCCAAAGGGTGGAAACGCTGACTATGTGAAACTGTTATAGGGCACCTCAATTGAGAGAGAGGTACCCCTGAGGCCTCAAAACCTGCCTGCTCTAAGTGGGTTCTGCCATCCGCCGCAACAAGACAAAACATATAAAGCTTTAATGAAAAGTGACTTTAATACAGTGAATATACAATATGGAACACAAAGAATGTAACTTCTAAATCAAACACCTGAAGTTACCCATCCCCTCGTGGGCAGAAGTCAACCCAAAAGGGATTGGCCCAAAGCAAGGCCTGAAAGCCTGCCACAAGACTAAAGCACCTTCTGGCCGGGACCCATGGAAAAGGGTCAGAAATGGCCAGACAAATCTGAGAGGAAAAGAGCAAAATCAAAATCAATATAAACACTGCCATAGTCACCTCCCTACAGGTATCTCACCCACATCTGCCTTAACCAGTCCAGGGTCAGGAAACAAGCCTGGTTTCTTCATCACATGTTTGCTGCTCCATGTGGCTTCCTTAGGTCTCCTTCTCCATCTGTCTTCTGCCTTCCTTCTCTCTTCTTCTCTCTCCTTTTTCTCTGCTCAGTTCCACCCTCCTTCTGGGTGGGGCAGGGAACCTGGAACTTCCCTTCTCTTAGGGACCACCCAGTTACAAAACAAGTAGGTAAAGCTCTAGGAAAAGCCTGCCATTTCTCAGCAGAGCAGAAGGAAGTGCAACTCAAAGCATGGTAGTTAACATATGAGAAAGACCTTCTGAACCACGGAAGCCTGGGGATCTATCAGGCTAGAACAAGGGGTCAAAGAGACTGAGCCAGGGATAATAGAGGCTACATAACAAAGGATGGATCTGGAAAGTTGGGCAAGAATTAGATGCTGAAGATTCCTACTTCCCAATCTGTATGCATTTAATTTGGATCACCAAAACTTTGGGAGCATAGGTAAAAAGTAAATGCAAATTTAATTCTTAGCTCAAACTTAACAATTCACACTTTAGTTTGAACCATATGTTCGATAAAGCTAATTTTATTTAATAGAAGTCCCTTCACTTTTGATGCTGCCTTTAACTTGCAGGTTCAGACAGAAATCATTACATTCAGTGTAAGTCATTGAACTAGAAGACAAATTTGTCAGTCTCAAAGAGAGTTGCATGTTTACTTGATTGGAAGATTCTTAAACTGTATTTTATTCAATGTAAGAGGTCTTAATGAAAATATTCACTTCCAGCTGATCAGAAACCAGAGAAATTAACATGAAATAAATTCAGTTGAAAAATTGATTACAACAATACATATTCTGGAATACTCTTTATAATCCTGCTAAGTGATTATCTGAATGTCCTGTCAGTGGAGAGTCTGTATCCTTCACCTGGCAGATATTGAACAGCAGCCTCCAGGCTCATGCTGCTGCTTCAACCACATCCCAACCATCTTCCTTTCCAGATGCTGGTCTCACCACTTCATTTAGACAGACAACCAAGGAATATCCAGGAAAAAAGGAAAGATTCCAGCAGTTGCTTTTGCTCACTAAATTGATTCCACCATCCCGCTGCTGTTTAAATCTTTTCTCCTCATCCTTGTTCTGCTTCCACACCCCTGGTAGCTCTGCTTCCCTTCACTTCCTCCTGCAGCAAATTATCCTGCTGCCTGGATCCCACCCACACCATAACCATTTAAACCTTTATTTCATAGAATTCATAGGGCATAGAAACAATGAAGTACTATATCCATGCGTAAGGTGTAGCTTTTATCCTTCTATAATAATAGACATCTGGCGGGTGGAAAATGAAGGGAGGTTTGTTGTAAGTGAAACTGAGACTGGATTTCTGATGAATAATAGAGCATGAAGGGGATTAAAAAATCTTAAAAATCACAATGGGAAAGCACAGGCTTCATTTTCCTTAAGTAGAAAAACCCCAGATCCTGTGCTGGAGGTGTATATAATGATAGATTATTAAATCTCCCAGCTAGCTGTCCTTAGTTTCTCTGGGGACTGAGACTAACAATGACTTGTACAGAAAATGTGCATCTATTATGACGTAAGATGTTCAGCAGGGAGGCAGCACAGCAGTCTCATTCTCTTTACTGAAATACATCGGGAGAAAATGTTGTCCTAGTGTTTTGTTCCATATGTGGATTACGAATTTAATGCATCTGCCTAAGTGAGAAGTCCTCAGTTGCCATCCCATTGGCCTTCTGTCTTTCTGATTTAAATTCAACAGGATGTGTATACTGTGAAGGAAAACTGAAAATGGCCAGCAGGGTGAATTGGGGCTTATGAAAATCAAACAAAGGCACCAGCAATGCAATTGTTTAAGTACATGCCTAGGGAAAGTTTGCTACTTAACTATCATTGAACCTGCCTTTTAAAAGTTGCTAGACATCAGATCTCTATAATTCTGACAGTATTTTTTTTCAGTGTTAATTGACAGTTCTTCCTTACCCTTTATGATCTTGCTCAGTGTATTCCAAAATTTTCACTTCATGAATTGTACCTATTTTCTTGCCGCCTCCACTTGCTGGCATGGCAGATAGATTTCAGCTTTGTCCTCCTCCTGGAAATGTCAGATCATAGTGCTATGGCAACCAGTGCTGTCGCCAGACCTTCCAGGGAGGCCACCCCCACAAATTCTTGTAACCCATGACTATTTCTCATAATTTCCCGCTCCTCCAAAGGGCAGGGCAGATGGCCTGGGTCCCAGAGCACACAATGCTGTCAGTTGCTCCTGGTCTGAAGCTGTTAGGAGGACCCACTCTAGAGGTCCAAAGGCATTTTGAATTTACTAAAATCAGTTCCTCACTTGACAATGGAAGGTTGCAAACTTGTGTCTTTTTCTTCAGTTGATCCTCTCTATACTCTTTTTATAAAAAAAATTGTTTTTATATATTTATTTTCCATCTTTTTATTTATTAATTTATTTTTTTACAGTGTTTGCTTTCTTTTCTCAGGTACAGCTCCCATAGAATTTCTACTACCAGTTTACCTGTGCACCATTACTATATTCCTTGTGCTCTTTCCTTCATCCTTTTGATCCTGACCACCTCCCCAAACTGCAGAATATCTCTAACTTATAGTTGTCTGTTTATTTTTGTTTTGTTGTGGTTATTATTTTTTCCCAAAGCCTTATCTAGTTCTACTATATTCCTCCTATACTTGAAACCATCTACTTTTCTTTCCTTCTGACTTACTGCACTGAGCCTAACCCCTTCTAGCTTGATCCACGTTGCTGCAAATGGCATTAGTTTATTTTCTTTGATGGTTGAATGGTATTTTATTGTGTATATATGCCATATCTTATTAGATCCACTTTATATTCTTTAGAAGTAATTCTTACAGAAAACATATCGAGACAAATACATTAACATTGCTATTTAAGTGTAAGTTCTGTTTCCTCACCAGAGTTCTTCAGGCACAAATTTTTTAGGGTTAATTGAGCTCAAGTTTTATGTTCTATAAAAGAAAAATTAAATAAAATACATAAAACACAATAAGAAATAAAACATTCTTTGAAAAATAAAGGGAGAAACTTAAAATATCTGGTATTTCACCATCATCTTACAGTTGGAATTTCAGTGTTACTTTTGAATTCTTTCCCCTTAGAAACTCTAGTTACCTAATTTTTATTGATGAAAATGGAGTTGATAGGGTAGAATATTTGGGCTTGGGTTCTTAGCATGGGAGTGTAATATAGTTTTATTTTTCCATTTATTTATTCATGTTTTGAATATTTACCAAAGGCCTATATACTAGGCATCTTTTAGGAGTTACTGAAGGTACATCCATAAACAATATTGACAAAAAATTTATTTTGCCATATACTTATATTCTGGAGGGAAGCTTCAGAGAAGCTTAAAATCTGTTTAGTTATCAGGAAAAGTAGGTTCTACTGTTATAACTTACACAGAGTTTTTATGTGACATAGACTTAATGCCAGATTTCTGTACACCTCATATCTCTTGTTTATAGAATTGAAAATGAAAAGATAATATAGTTTTAAAGACTGGTTGCAAGTGCAATATTTTTTCCTACACTGGTATCCTAATAATGCAGACACTTGGTATATTTAGTTTAAAGGAGAACATTGTTTTTTAAAAAATTAATTTATGTTGTTCATTTTTGTATGTTTGACTTCTCCACTCAGGTGCAATCCCCATAAAATTTCCATCATAAATCACTTGTGAACTGCTACCATCATCTCTTGTGCTCTTCCCTTCCCTGTTTTGATCCCACTACCTCCTGTTATATGTCTCAGTTCTATATAGTTTGCCTCCCAAATTTGATTTTTTCCCAACACCTTATTCAGCTTTCCTATATTCTTCTTATAAGTGAAGCAATCCAATATGTTTCTTTTAACTTCTGAATTATTTCACTGAGCATAATCTTTTCCAGCTCCACCCATGTTGCTGCAGATGACATGAATTTATCTTTTTTGATTGCCAAATAGTTTTCTACTATGCATATATACCTCATCTTCTTGATCTAGTCATCTCTTTTGGGGCATTTAGGTTGTTTCCAAATTTTTGTAAATAGTGCTGCAATAAACATAGGAATGCAGGTTTCCTTTTGAGTTATTAATTTGGTGTCTTTGGCTAGATATTTAGGAGTGGATTTGCTGGGTCATATGGTAGATATATTTTTAGTAATTTGAGTCTTTCACACAGCTTCCCATTTTGCCTTCCCAACAGCATTGTAAAAGTGTTCCTTTTTCTTCACATTCTTTCAGCATTTATTGTCATTTTTTTTTCTTTTTTAATGTGGGCCAATCTTGTTGGTATGAGGTGGTATCTCATTGTGGTTTTGATTTGCATTTCCCTTATTATAAGTGTTAAACTTTTGTGTGTGTGTGTGTGTGTGTTACTTGCTTGTTGATCATCTACATTTCCTCTTTGGAGAAGTGTCCTTTTTTCTCTTCTTCCCACTTTTGGACTGGATTGTTTATTTTGTTTTTGTTGAATTGAGTGAGCACTTTGTAGATCTTTGGTAGCAGGCCCTTATCAGTTGTGTGGAATGTGAATATTTCCTCCCCATCTCTAGTGTCTCTTGGTTTTGATTATTGTCTCTTTTGCTGTACTGAGGCACAGCTATTTATCTTTTCCTTCATTTTCTTTTCTTCATTTGATGAGTCTTTGATGTTTCTAAGCTGTATGTCACAGAGTGTTTTCTTTTATATGTTTCATGGTTTCAGATCTTTTATCCACTTTGAGTTGGTGTTCATGTGTGATGTGAGGTGGTAGAATAGTTTTATTCTTTGGTATGTGCCAGTCCAGTGGAAAACATGGTTTTTTAATTCTAACAATTTTCTTGTGATCACTCACTCACTCCTGCATTTAATAAGTGTGTAATGTTTATCTCCTACATGTCTAAAAAGTGTGATTAAGGAGTCAGGGAAGAAAAGCTGAATGAGACAAGTCTCTCTTCTCATAGTTTGATTGAGATGTTCATTAATGTAGCTAATCATAAACAACAAATTGGCATCCCTTAAACATGGAATATAGAAAAACCAAAAAGGGTCATATAAAGACAAACATTAAAACCAACCTTGAAAGATGCATCAAAACAGGGAGGGGGCAGGACAAGAAGCAGGGAGAGCACAGTGAACTACAGTGGAGGACTATGGGTGCTGGTGGGGTGAGAGCTACAATGCCACACCTGAGGGAAGAAATCCTACACTGTCAAACATTAACAAGGGTGTCAAGCAATGATATGTCCATAAAAATTTGATAACAATAAAATTTAAGTAATTGGAGAGTGACATGAATGCTACACTTACCAGCTATCTGAGAGACATGGGATATGGGATATGAGACATGAGAGACAGGGATAGAATACAATTGATTGTGCCCATGGCTAAGGTAGGGGATGCTATAGAGAAGCATTTGTTTGGTTCACCAGGGATTGGAATGGTAGATAGAATAGGCACAAACAGAGATTTTTCAAGACGAGGAAACAGTGAGAATAATAATGTGGAGATGTGAACGGGCATGGTTTTGTAAGGGGCAAAGAAAAAAGAGTTGCTTTATTTTTACTTGAGGTATAATTGAAATACAACACAATACTAGTTTCAGATGTTTATGTAATGATTTTCCCTATTTGTGTATATTATGAAATGATCATCACAATAAGCTTAGTTAACGTATATCACCATACATAGTTACATATTTTTTTTGTGACTAGAACTTTTATAATTTACTCTTAGTAACTTTCAAATATACAATATGTTATTAACTACCTAACTGCTGAATACTTCCTCTAGTATGTGGCCTTTCTGGAGTAATAGCAGATCAGGATTACCTTCCAATTCCTCTAAATAAGTCAGGTTTCGGCTATAGTGAGACTTCCTCTTCTTAGGGGTTTTGGCCTTGGCTTTCTTAGCCAAGCATCAGCTTTCTTGGCTTTAGGTTTCTTTTTTCTCAGGTAAATGCCTTCTCATTTTTTTTAACCCTCTATTTCACATGGAAAAGAGCCCCATGAATTATATTTTTTATATCTAGAAGATTGCATCTTTTGACCCCTTCACATATTTTACTTTCTTCTTACCCTTCTGACAATTCTGTTCTCTGTATAGATGAGCTGGTTGTTTTTCAATTTATTTTTATTTTTTTAAGGTTCTAAATATAAGTGAGATCTTTCTCTGTCTGACATTTCACCTAGTATAATGCTCTAAAGGCTCATCTATATTGTCCTAATGATGCTTTCAATTTTTTAAATATTTATTTATTTATGCTTACAGAACTGGGATACAGACTAGAGGTGCAGGGGTGGTGAGAGGATTCATCAGAGACAGAGTGGGGAGCAGAATAGGCTGACTGACGAATTACACTGCTGAGGAGAGCAGTGGGCGGGTCAGGCAAGGTCTGCCCACCATGTGGATCACCTCCCGGGCAGGCAGGGATTGAACTCATGCTGAAGTGACTTTAGCTTCTTAGTGCTGTGCTTTAACCCGCTGCACCACCAGGGAGGGCCAATGCTTTCAACTTTTTTAAGTATAATAATTACACACACACACACACACACACACACAAATGTCTTTTACATTATCGTATAGAGTTCTTTAAAATCAGATGTAAGGGGTGAGCATTCTAAGTGAGAGACAGAAGATAAGAATGCAGAGCGGGTGGGTCAGGAGAGGTCTGCCGGACCATGTGTACATGAAATGCAAATATTGAAAACTCTTTCATACATTAGTAACTTCTAATATATTTGCACATTCTGTTGTTATATAAAGACTGCAGCAGCAATTTAACTACTTATTAATCCATGTATTTGCTGGTGCTAAAAGAAAGTTCAACCGACATGTTTTTTTCACCAACTGACAGACAGTTCTATTCATTGTCTCTATGAAATATTTGTTGAGCCACTGATGAAACTGGCTGTCTCTAGCTAGTTTCTGAGTGCATGTGCGGTAGAATAATATCTATATATTTGTGAAAAAGGCAAGACAAACAATGAGAAGACAAGGAGAAGGGCTGAGCGAGTAAGTTGAGAATTCAACAGCATCTTGAACAATTAAATAGGATTTTAACTTCACAAATGTTTTTTGAAAACTATTTTATATCTTATGTGTTAAATTACCACAGGAAAAAATACAGGATTAGGGACAAGATTGAGACCTGCTGTAACTACCTATTCCATTCAGAGGCACACTATGGATTTCTTCCTTTGAGACTTCATCATGGGAAAGGATTCCATGTCATCATATTTAGATGTGAAAGTAGAAAAGAGACATTGTGTACACTGCGGTGCCAGATGTATACAGAAATCAGTTTGTTTATACCAACAGTTATATACAGAAACACTAGGAAAGTTGCATGTATTTGTTTTTGCTTGGCATTATTGAAGTTCTTGTTTCAGCATTTTTTTTTTGTTACAGGTGATATTCATCTTATTTTTAGTATTTAACCAAATGGAAGACACCTTTCCAGTATAAGTATCTTAACTCATAAGTGATGTATTTCACATGTGCTTTAATTCTAAAGGAGTGAATTAGGCATGACATCTTGGTTAGAAATCTATTTACCTCCTCTTCTTTCTCTTCCTTTCTTATCCTCTGTGGCACCTCATATGCTTGAAAAAACAGGGATTTGGGTGACAAAAGGCTGAATTCTAATTCTAATTCTTACCATGATAACTTAAATAGGTTATTGGACCTCTCTGAGTTCCAGGACCCTCATCCGTAAAATAAAAACAGCAATTTAGAGTTTGTGGGCTGTGAATACATATATTATTTAAACCTCAGGGATTTTGTATGCTTTGTGTTGTTATTATCTTGATTTTTAAAAGTATTTACGCATACAGAACTGGGGTACAGGCCAGAAGTGCGGGGGTGGTGAGAGGATTCACCTGAGACAGAGTGGGGAGCAGAACAGGCCAACTGACAGGCCTGTTCTGCTCAATTGACAGTACAGTGCTGAGGGGAGAAGCGGGAGAGACAGGAGAGGTCTGCTGTGCCATGTGGGTCACCTCTGGGGCTGGGGATCAAACTTGCACTGAAGTGGCTGTGCTACCTTGCAGTGCTGTGTCCTAACTAGTTGCACCACCAGGGAGGGCCCTATTATCTTGATTTTTTTAATTTTTTTTTTTTATTTAAAGGAGTAAGAGGGCTTAAGTAACTTGGAAAAGCATACAGTTTGTATATGAAAGAACTCTGGTTTGACTCATGGTCTTTTTACAAAACCCTTGCTTCAACCCTTGCCACACAGCCTGAATGTCTCCTTTTAGGAAGAAAAATAAATTCATGGTAATTCATCCTTGAGGAACTAATTTGAGAGAAGACATTTTAGCTACAGCTTTTTTTTTTTTTTTTTGTGGAAAATGATTGAAATGCAACTAAAACAAGTGGGAATAATTGTCAGGTATGACAAAAGGAGTAGTTGCATCACCACATATCTGAAGGTCTTTGGTTTTTGATGAGAAAAAAAGACCTAGATGACAATAGCATTGATGATCCGTCCATTACATTCACTGGTCTCCAAATGAAGACATACTTAAATACTTTTCATTTGGTAAAGAGTAAGACTCCAGATATCTCTAGAACTATCTCCTTGTGATCTCAGGTAAATAATGTCCAGCCAGATGAACTCTAAGGAAGGTTTTAATTGATTTGTCTTATATCACTCAGCAGTTCTGTCATTCATTAGATTCAGGGTACATTATTAATCAAGGTTTTACCATGTCTGGCAATTTGCTTACTCCATGGTCAGGGTAGGGAAATGGATTTTACTTTCATAAGAAGGAAGGAGAAATTGCTGAATAATCAGTAGCAATCACAGAATATGTAAAAAAATCATAGTAACATGTACAGTTATAAATGACTTAAACTTTCCTCCCATAAAATCTAAGGAGTTTTCCAGATTTTTCTTCCTTTCCTCATTGCATGGCAATAGCTTCTTTATCATGGATTGGGTGCTGTATGTATATGGATTTTATTCATGAGCTTTTGATTATATTCCATTGGTCTATGTTTCTATTTTTACAATACCATATTGTTTTAGTATTGTTGCTTTATAGTAAAGTTTGAGTCAGTTAATGTAATATCTCCATGTGTCTCCTTCTCCCCACCCCCACTTCATCTATTGCTTCCAATATATTTTTTATGAAGTCTTTAGGATTTTCTGATTGTAATTTTGTATGATTATAATTTATATATAGCAAATACAGTTTGGATCCCCTATTTCTCATCCTTTCAGTTTCATAGCTTTGTCCAAGATTACTAATACTAATTTTAAAATTAGTACTATCAGAAATAAATTAAATTTTAACAATGGACAGCCTTGTCTTGTTCTTCATCTTAAGGAAAACTTATTTTTTCAACATATACTATGCTTTCTGTTTATTTGTGATATATCACCTTTATTATACTGAGGAAGTTTCCTTCTGTTCTTACATTGTGTATAGTTTTTATCATAACTTGTCCTGAATCTTATTAAATGTGTTTCTTGTATATAATGATATTATGTAAAACTTGCATCTTTACATTTGTGCATGTAATGTGTTAAATTGATGACATGTCTGTGTAAATATGTACATATGCATTATCATATATTAAGCAATCTGCACCAGGAATAAATCCCATTTAATCAGTGTGCAAAATCCTGAGATACATTGTTGAATTCAATTTGCTAACATTGAAGACTTTTACATTAATGTTTATCAGGAATATTGTTCTATAATTTCATTGTCCACTTTCAATATTGGAGTTGTAAAATGTATTGGGGAATGTTCCTTCTCTTTACATTTTTTAAAACAATTTGACAAGATGGACATTATTTTATCTTGAAAAATATTTGATAAAATTCTTTGTAAAATTATTCACATTGGGCTTTTATTTTTTTGAAGATTTTTTTTACTGTTTCAATGTCCATGCTTATGTTGTTTTATTTGCTTTATCTGATCTTTGTTTGGTAATCTTGATATGCTATATTGCTTTTGAAATTTGTCTATTTTTCAAAGTTATCAAATTTATTTTCAGATAGTTCAGAATCGATCCCTTTTATTTCTGTACTATTTGTGGTAACTATTTCTTTCTCATTGTCATTCTGTTTATTAACAAGTGAAAAAAATGATAATACAATATACTAGAGTCTATGGGATGGAGCAAAAGTGGTCTTAATGAGGAAGATGATTTTAGTACAGACTAACATTTAAAAGCAAAAGAAACCCCAGATAAATAATCAAATACTACATGTAAAGCAACTAGAAAAAAATAGGAGTAAACAAGTCCCAGAATAATAAAAGAGCAGAAGTAAATCAAGTATACTATACAATATCGATGAAACTAAGACTTGGTTCTTCAATAAATATAAATATAATAGACTTTTTAAAAAAAATTGAGTGTTTTTAATATGAGTAACTCAAAGAGGTGAAAATCCCTTATTCTGTTAAAATAATATTAGAGCATTCTATTCAAATTAGGTTAAATAATTCATCTACTAATTTCTGTTACCATAAATGTCCTTGAGAAATATATTTTCTATTTTATCCAGAGTGGAAAGAAAAGTTACACATATGGTTCAGTCATTCTGAATGTCCAAAACAGAAGGCCATTATGGGGGCTGTGCTATTGCTTCCTGTTGTAATGTCATATATTTAATGGGCAGTGAGTGGGAGAAGCTGGAAGCTATTCAAACAGTCTAATTGTGTGGTATCTGGGAGAGTTAATCAAAATTCATATACTTTATTGAAGGAGATGTTTACAGTAGTGCAAAATACATCTAACAGTGAGTGACTGGTATACCTCACTAGAAAGGTATACAAAAATCAATATATAAATTGAGACAGTGCACATTCTATCTTCATATTTACACTCTTGAAGAAGAAACAGCTGTTACATTAGTTATCACTTTCTAGATCCAACACAGTATTGTTATTTAATTTCTTGGATTCATAGTTGCTTGGCTGCAATATCATTGCTTGATTTAAATGCTGCAAAGTTTGGCTTTTCCATAACTCCAGGTGCAAATTTTTACAGCAAAACTATTCCCTTTTGAATTGAGATTCTTCCTAACTGAAACTTATTTTCAGATAATTTAAGAATTTAAAATTCAGTCCTTCTTAGTGAATTCCACTTGTTTCCAGTACTTCCAAATTTAGGGGTTGGAAACATAGTATTTCAAGATGCCCAGAGTTTCATTTTCATTATTTTTCTGTATTATCCTTTAATATGTTTGTTTGTTCCAAACATTAGTAGCCTAGTAAAGTGGAGCGAAGGTGATTTTCAGTTATGCACAGACATCACTTGTGTCTTAAGGAGTATCTCAAAGAAGACAAAGTATGTTGTGCACACATTAATAGCTGTATGCTGTTGCTAGTAAAAAGCTGTTCAGAATAGTTTCTCATCTTTATTTTAGATGAAGTTCTTAGATCACTTACTGTACACTAGAATCATTGAGTCTGAGGAGAAACTATGAGCCCCACTATATCTACCATTTTCTCCACTAATGCAGATAATATTCACTGAGTCACCTAAGGGCAGTCCTTCATTAACATGTTGTGTTCTTTATGATAAACTCTGATTTCCATCCCTAACTCTTTACCAATATGAAGACCCTTATATAAGATATTATGTGTCATCTTTTAAAATATTATGCAGAATTTAAGAACTCATTCGGTTACTAAAAAAAATTATTGAATACTTATATTGTATGTACAGCTGTGAAAAAGACAACTGAGTTCTCTAAATGCATGAAACCTGAGTTTTGGTCAGGAGAGGCAGGGACACATTAGAAAATAAATATTTCAAAGAGTTGTAAGTAAAAATAACTGTTATATTTTGCAAATCTGGAGAATGTTTGCATTATAAAACACTCACTTGCTTAATTATATGGTTTTGAAGTACTTGAAATTTATGTGGGGAATGATACCTAAAACCTCCTTCCTTAAACTGCTCTGTGTGTCACTACATTTTGTGTTTAGCAGTTGAAATTTTTATATTTTATTGAGGTAATGTTGGTTTGTAGCACTATATATGTTGTAGAAGTCCCAATTTACACCTCTTCAGATGTGTTACTCCAGCGCACTACCCTACCAGTAATCCTTGACTAGAGTTATTGGATCTCCTCCCCACTTCACACTCCACCTCTGGTATCCTCAACTCTACAGTCAGATTTCTAGAATTTGTTTTGGCTTAGTTTTGTTTTTATCTTTCTTCTGGCTTTTTTTTTTTTTTAAGATTTATTTATTAATTTGTACAGAACTGGGGTACAGGCCAGAGATGCAGAGGGTGAGAGGATTCACCAGAGACAGAGTGGGGTGCAGAACAGGCAGATCTACGAAGTACACTGCTGAGGGGAGCAGCGGGCGGGTCAGGAGAGGTCTGCCACGCCATGTGGTCACCTCCGGGGGCAGGCGGAGATTGAACTCATGCAGAAGTGGCTTTAGCTTCTCAGTGCTGTGCTTTAACTCGCTGCGCCACCAGGGAGGGCCCTCTTCTGGCTTTTTAAAAAACTTGTATCCCTATTCAGTTCCATCCATGCAAGTGACGAGTTTATGTTTTTTCTACTAGCTGAATAGTTTTCCATTGTATTTATATACCATATCTTCTTTACCCTCTCATTTGTCTTTCCACACATAAGTTATTTCCATAAGTTGACTTTTTAAATAGTGCTGCAGTGAAGATAGGAGTGCATATATCTGCTTCAATTCATTCCTTCCTCCCAACCCCCATACTTCTGATATATACGTAGGAATGTAATTGCAGGATAATATGATCATTTTTTAAAAATTTTTTAGAAACCTCTAAATTCCTTTCAAAGCTGTAAGATTAGTGTATATGAGAATATTTGAGAATTCATTTTTTTCCTACACACTCTATACTTGTTTCTCATTTTTTTGATAGGGATCATTCTCTCTGTCACATGGTATCTTACTGTGGTTTTAATTTGCTTTTCCGTGATTACTAGTGATAACATTTTTTCCTGCGTCCTTTGGCTATTTGTAGCTACTGTCTTCTTTGGAAAAGTATCTACTTAGATCTTCTGTCCAACTAAGAAGATATTGGAACCATATAATTGGAATAATTGGAACCATACAGAATGTAATTTTTAAACACTGACTTTTCTCTTAGTAATATAAATCTGGAATACAGGCTAAGAGTTCTTTATGTCTTACCATGGCTTTATAGCTTGTCTTATTACTAGATAATGTTCCCTTGGCTAAATGTACCAGTTTACTTATCCACACACTGAATATCTTAACTTTAAATTTTGGTAATTATTACTGAAGAATATCTTGACTTAAAATTTCAGTAATTATTACTAAAGCTGCTGTAAATATCAGGTTTTGTGTGGATAAAATTTTCAACTCTTGGTTAAATACTAAAGAACATGATTTCTAATTTTATGGTAAGAGTATGTTTAGCATTATAAGAAATTGGCCTTCCAAAATGACTGTACTATTTGACATTACTGCCAATATGGATGAAAATTCCTATCATGCCATATGCTTGCTAATGTCTAATGTCATTAGTGTTTCGAATTTTACTTATTCAAACAAGTATATAGTTGTGCCTCAATGTTTTAGTCCTTTATGATTTTTGACTGATATCTTCTTAATAAATATGATATGATACACTATAGTAAAAGTATAACCTGGATGATTAGTAGGAATTTGCCAGATGGACAATAAAGAATGCAGTATAGAGAGGAGGAAATGCTAGGGAATATTCTAGGCAAATGAAGTTTTTGTGATAAAGTCCATAGGTGAAAGAGGGCATGTCAGAGAACAAGTAGTTTTCTCACCTTTAATAACAAAATGTAACTTGGTCAGGTTGAAAACTAAAAGTCTGACAAGCTACAGTTAATCTCAGATCAAAGTCTCCTTTCATAGTATTAACCATTAATATTTAGCAAATGCATGCTGGATGTTTGTCACCAGGCAAGCACCAGTCACAATTAATTTAATTTAATCCTTATAACTTTTCTGTGAGGTGTGTAATATTAATATCCATCCCACAGATAAAGATGTTGAAATTTATTGAAATGAAATAATTTGGTGAAAGTTACATAGTTAATAAGTCAATGTGTAAACATTTGTTACCAGGAAGTGAGGCTTGGAGCTCAGAAACACTGTGAAAGACTGCACAAATGTAGAACACTGCCCTGTGGAACTTTTCTGTTTGAGCCCCGTATGAAGAACATCCCATTAAAGGCACCTACATCTGGATCCTAGGATACTCAGTCATGGAGTATGTACATGGAGGCAGGGCCATAAAGACTATTTTTCAATCTCTCAAAGCAGATACTATTATTAGCATTTCAGTTAATATTCACGAAAAATAACAAAATTTCCACAAATTTTTTTTTATTTCAGTGAAAATTTTATAACATATGGTAAGAAAAGGATAATTATAGGCATATTCTAAAGTGAATTATTTGAAATTGAAATTAAAATGACTGGTATTAGAAGTTCCATTTTTGTAATAGCATAAAAAATTAATGAGTTGGCTGTTCATGAATCTTTGTGACACATTGGCATTCTCCCAAGAGTTTCAAAGGAATCCAAGGATGAAATTATGGAAATAATTGTTAAAATGTATAACAACAATTCGCTCTACCTGAATATTGGCAAGCTGTTAATGTAATTGTTTTCTATAGCAACAGCTAGAGGAGTGACCCAGGAA
Source organism: Condylura cristata (assembly GCF_000260355.1). Classification (NCBI taxonomy): domain Eukaryota; kingdom Metazoa; phylum Chordata; class Mammalia; order Eulipotyphla; family Talpidae; genus Condylura; species Condylura cristata. Next base: position 21,516,284 of record NW_004567108.1, on the reverse strand, counting down.
ACCTGCATGCACAACCATCAAATATCATTCTGTGATGGTGAGGGTTTAAAGCAGTATGTGGTATTCTAGGCCAAGAGCCTGTCAGGTTCACTGCTTGCTTCTGGGAAATCTCAGCATGTCTGTCCTGCTCACACCCACCTCAGACTGGCTGCTAATGCATAGGTCACTGTGTTGTGTGCCAGGTGACACTGCTGGTTAGTCAGCGTTGACTGGCTTGGGAAAAGGTCATGAGAAGGCAGAATCCACAGGAAAGAGGAAAGGGGAGATCAGTGAGTGCCAGCAGGACAATGGTGGAATCAAAACTGTTCCTAGTTACTCTTTATTTTGGACTCATATTTTTTCTACACAGATTACACATATTCATCCACAATTCCTTCATTCACTACGAAAGAGTGTGTGTGAGAAAGAGACATGTTGAGTTTTATTCATGGCCCTTTTTTATTTCATTTTCCCCTACCTCCCACCCCACAAGTCCTCTGTATTCTTTAGGACCTGTCTAGTTTTACTAGTAGCTTGCAACAATGTCTTTGATTCGGGGTTACATAAAATCATCTCAAACTCAGCCTATCTCAAACCATCTGCTAATCTTCTCTTCAACCCATGAAGTGGTCTTCCCCAAATCTTATTGTTTAGGTATTTGACCACTCCACTCTTCTCTCAGCTCATAAACCTTGAATCTTAGACTCTGTGACTCTTTCTCTTATAGTCATACATTCTGAACTTATCCTGTATATAAATTCTTCCCTTGTCTTACAGCCTCCTTCCTGGTAAAAGACCATAGGTCTTGTAGATGTAGAAATACAAAATAATAATACTTCTGTTTTGTTTGAAGAAGTATCAAAATTTTCTATTATAGATCATTATTATGTGTTAATTATCTCAGCTTTATTTCTATCAGTCGTGTAATTGTGGGCATCAGATATTACCTTTAAACTAATCTGTTATCCTCCATAAATGTGTTTTATTTCCTATGTGTGGAACAGAGCTATGATTTCTGCTCATGACTATGTCAGAAGAGTCAGATCATCCTCTTTATAGTGAAATGAGGGAGGAGGATGAGAGAGAATTCCCTCCATGCATTTAAAATATTCCCTGCTGATGTAGAAATGAGACCTTTCTAAGAAAGGAAACTAGTCATGACTTAAAGCTTATTTAAGAGTGATTTTGTTTTTTTTTCCCACTCAGAACACGTGATCATCTAAAACACTTATGTGGTACTATGTGCATAGCTAGCATTTTCTAAGTCAGATTTTAAGATTTTGACGGGTGGGCCAGAAGGGGTCAGTATTTCAGACTTTAGAAATTAGATAGATTGTTAGGACAAATCTAAATGATATGGAATACCCTTTAGCTAGGTCATTATTTTTTCCCTTTTATTGAAAGCTTACCCTACTTTTAATGCTTCTAATTGTTTTCTGTGGGTGACTTTGTGTAGAGAGCACAGTGATTTTGAACACAATATGCATACTTCTGCCTTTTGGATTTATGAAATGGAATGACAACTAAATGTGAATTTAATAGATTCATTTGCATTTCTGGAGAATTCTTCCTTTTTAATCATAACAGAGAGCACCAACCTGGGTTTATAACAAACCAACCATATTAATGAAAGGTGATAGAGTTTCAAATTAGAGGACTCAGTGGAAATGTAAACTTTAAAAAAAAAAAAAGCAACCTCAGTAACTTAATTTTTCAGTATGGCAAAACTACATGCATAGGGTGTGTGTGACAGTGGAGAATCACTGGGATCTCTCTAAAGTCAGGGTCCGGTAGATCAGACAAATAACCATGTGCAGTCTGCCACTCCAGCTATTTAACAATTTTCAAAATTCTCCTATTGTAGGGCAAAATGCCACTGAAATGGCAATGACATTGGTAATATCTATTGCTAGAGATTTTCCACTTTGGTGGAAAGTATAAGTGGTAGAATTTTCATCCCTCCCCTCCACTCTTATATTTTCTCCATAGTCCCTTATTCTCTACCCAACAACCTCTTGCAACTGTATTTCCAGTACTATTATTTTTTGACTTGTATGAGATACCTAAGTTTTTTGGCTATTAGTTCCTTGTCAGATGTATGACGTACAAATATTTTCCTATAGTCATTAGGCTATCTTTCTGTTTTTTTTTAATTATTACAAAAGTTTATTTTTACATCATTTTGCATATCTTTCTGTTTTTTATGGAAGTTTCTTGTGCTGAGCAGTTTTTTAAGTTTGTAAGGCCTATGTCATTCAGTGCAGAGATTTTTAAGTTTGTAAGGCCAATATCATTCACTATTTTGCCTATGTTTTCTTATATGTATTTTATGATTTCATATTTTACACCTGAATCTTTAATCCATTTGTGTTATTTTTTTGTAAATAATGTGAAAGTGTGGTCTAGTTTCATTCTTCTGTATATGGCTGTCCAGTTTTTTTTTTTTTTTAAACAGCATTTGCTAAAGAGACTTTCCTTTTTCCAATGTATATAGTTCCTCTGTTGTAAATTGACTATCCAGATAAAATTGTATTTATGTCTGGACTCTGAATTTTATTCCATTGGTTGCTGTGTGATCTCTTTCTCAATACTATACAATTTTTATTAGTATAAGTTTTGTTGTACCTTTTGTAATATGGGAGTGTTATACTCCCTTTATTTTTTTGTCAGTTGTATTTTAACTATTAGGGGTCTTTTGAAGTTTCATATAAATTTCAGTAATGTTTCTTCTGTTTCTTGAAGAATGCCATTGAAACATTGATAGGTATTGTATTGAACAAGTAGATGATTTTGGATAAGATGGTGGTTTTATCTTCCAATCATGAACAGGTGCTGTCTTCCCTTTTGTGTGTGAGTCTTCTGTTTCTTTTAACAGTATAATATAGGTTTCATTACACAAGTCCTTCAGTTCCTTTACTAGTTTACTTCTAGGTATTTAGTTCTGGATATGATAAATTTTTTCTGTATACATTCATAGGTTGAAATAGATAAAAATGTAAATGAAATGAAATAAAATACTCAAAACATGTGTTAAGTTGACATTTTCCAATATGTCACACTTGAGGCTGGATTGTAGGAATACTGTGACATGGACTGTCTGAAAATAATAATGTATATCAAGAGAATCACATCTTTATGGAATTGTAAAATATATTATAAAAGAAACTTCCACACTTTAAACATTTGAATAATGCTTTTGCACCAACAATAGAATCAAAACCTCTTTCACCAGCATTTTACGTTAAACCATTTTCACACATATTGCAATGTAGTACTTAAATTGTCACATTTTTGTCTTCTGTAAACAAAATTGTATAGTGCTGTGATCTACAACTACCAATGTCATTAACTTCCATTAGAATGAATTTAACACAGAGAAGATGATGGTACAGGTGAGTGTCAGAGCAACTGAACGGAGGTTGCTTGACTGGTTAACCTGAAACCACTTTACATTTGGATTTTGAGTTAACTAAATTTCCTCAGTGTGTAAGTAATTTTGAGTTAGAGCTTAAGTACCTTATAACTACAGACCTACAATTGATAATATAACTTGTGGATGTAGGAAACCTGTTATCAACTGGTTTACTTCTAAAAGTACTAAATTAGATAATTAAAACCATGTCCAAACATGATTTCACCCTTACTCACAACATTCCCACTGGTGGGATAAAACAGATATTAGACTATGTTATCATTATTCAGTGAAAAAGTTATTTCTAATCTTGGTTGTACTGCCTATCAAAGATTGTATGAAAACTTGTGCTTAGGATCCCAAGTTAGAAAAAAAAATTAACACTGTCCATTTTCTGTCAGATACAGATTTGTTGAACAAATAAATATGCCAATTTTAGGCAGTATTTTGCAAATAAATCTGTGCTCTCTTCAACCTACATGCTAGACCTACACATCTGTTTCCCTATCACATTTTATTTTGAGATAGTAGCAACTCCTAACAAAGTGCTATTTCTTGCAGAGAAGGGTGCTAACCTTTCAACCCAGCTGCATTATTCAGAAGGGAGAAGATTCATCTGTAGATTTTTTATTTGAATTCTGTATTTCTCTCCCCATCAATATATTCTTTCTCCAAGGCTATAAGGTTTTGAGCTCATCACAGCTATGTATGGGACTATGGCTTAAAAGAATATGGTGTTCCAATTTAATTGAAGTGACCTAGCAAACAGATTTTACATTAAAATGAAATTTGCCCTTGGGTGGTCTTTAGAAATATTGTGAATGTATTAGAAATTTCAAATTAATCCCATATTCTCAAGTTGATTGTGTGAAATGAAAATGATTTCCAATTCCTTTTTGGCAGCTCCTATTCAATTAAAGGTTTGGCCAAAAGCTGCGTTTTTATGAAATGGGAAAATAATTTACATCAAATTAGAGAGATCACTGAATCACAGCCACTAGACAACCAGGGACACATCAAATTAGACAAAGTATATAGCTATTGTTATTAATACATGATCAAATTTTATATATGTACTAAATATGACATTTTTGCTACTCTTTTCAGACAAAGTTATCTTTTGAATTTTATAGCTTTTGTTCTATTCATAATGTGCTTTTTATTTTGCTAGCAATTGTATCCTAAAGGGAATTTTTTTTTGTTCATTATTTGAGTTATTTGTAAGTACTTGACTAATTATATAAATTGAGCAAGGTACACTTTTTAGGTTAGCTTTCTTTTCCTTACAGAAATACTCCTTAAAAAAAAAGAAATCAATGAAATAATAGTTGATGTGTGTGCCGGCTATTTCTGTTTACTCATATGTGAATCCTCTTTAAAACAGACTCCGGGCCAGTGGAAAGAATTTGGAATTTTGCCTCTTTACTGAGTAGCTGACAGGGTTTATAGAAGTGTGGTCTTTCAATTCATAAGGTGTGTAGTGACATTTACCTCATAGAGCTGATGATATATAATTATTTGTTTTGCAATCCCTTCCATTTCAATATAATTAGCAAAACTGGAAAGGCTGGTGCATGGGAATTTTGATTTTTTAAAACCTATTAGATACTTCCCCCCCAGTTTTAACTGAACAATAATTGACAAGTATTGTGTAAATTTAAGGTGTAAGTACAAGATGATTTGATATATAAATATATTGTGAAATGATTTCAAAGGTAAAAATAATTAACACATCCATCACCTCAGAGTGTTAATGTGTGTGTGTGGGGGGGGCAGGGTATAGGTGTGGTGATAATGCTAAAGATTATTCCTGAAGCTGGTGCAGGGAAGGGTCAAACAGTACTTACTTTCAGTTATAAGAATAAGACTTGAGAAACCAATAGGCAGCATAGCAGCTGTAATTATGCTGTATAATGAACCAACTTGATGTGGATGATTTATATGTATTCACATAAGCAATTCAGCTAAAATGTGTAGAAAAGAAACAGTTTGTGTGGCACACAACTAAAATCTTTTAGTTTGGTATGAACATAGATCACTTTCTTAATAATTTTTCTCTCCTTTTCTCTCACACTCGTATATTTTAGAAGAAAATGTAGAGAAGATAATAAGGAAAGTTTAACTGACTACCTGTAGAATTCTAGGGCAACCCATATAGATAATACTCTCATTCTCAGATAGCAAAAAGTTCCGCAGTCCTTTACAACCAAAAGTAATAGACTCCCTTTCATTAATAAATGTGTCGAGTATAGTGTATTAATTAGAAATTATACATTAACTTCCAGATGGGTCCAAGTTAAAAGCAAGAACAAGAGTTTTATTGGATTCTGCTCTATCCCTCTGACACTCTGTCTGCCCTTTCTCCCATCCCAATATCTCCTCTTAAAAGTACAATTTCAGATAAAAGAAATCAGTTATCCTTGGCCTTGTCCCCACCCCCAGCATTCCAGATGGTTGTTTTGAGGCCCTTCCTTCCACCTATTAGGCAGTGAGGAAGAATGCCTTCCCTTCCCCCATACTACTACTCAGAGGGAAACATTCAGAACCCACCAATAACTTGCTTCAGATTCACAAATCTCCCTCTGCTCTCAACCTTTCTAACTTATTTAATAAGTAGGTGCCACAAAATTAATTTTTCCACAGCCCTTCTGTTAGTCCCCTCTTGAGTTATTGGCCCCTGCTCTCTGTAAGGTGGGGGTGCTTGGCACCTGCTGCCTTGAGGCTTCCTCAAAAACTGGCACAGAAGAAATCTTGTTTCTACATCCAGTTACAATCACTCCCTGAGGACACATTATATGAAGTGGAATTCTGCATCTAAAAATATAATGATTTTAAGATGCCCAATACATGCTAGTAAATTCTACCTCCCCAAATAAAAACATCATTTCATATTTTTATCCTTACCACATAATATGCAGGAGGGAAACATGGGCAAATGAAGAGAACAGGGGGAAAGGGGAAAAAGCCTGGGCCTGAGAAGGCAATGGATTGAGTACAGTTTGGTAGAAGATGGGATAGAAGCTCCTACAAATGAAGCAAGTGCATGTGGAACCAAGCTCCAATATAGGTGAAAAGATCTCTATACATCCCTATACATTTCTTTCACTAAACAATACATTTGGTAACTTGTTACTTTCTGGATTCTAGACCTGGAAAGGTTGTGTAATGCTAGGCTTACAGAAATAATTTTAGAAATACTTCCACATGACACAGAAATCTTAATTAGATAAGAAGAAAGTTTGCAAAGGGAGCAAGGGATGCTAGAAAGAAGATATTTTATATCTTTAAGTCATACTGCTGACAGTCCGGCTGATCCTGAGACTGTTGCTTAGTATTAGTGGGTTTCAGTCTATTCACCCCTATAATTATAGCAATAATGTATTTCTTGTTCAGCTCATGAGGTAGTTATGACATGAGATGAGTGGGATGGGATTTGGAATTTGCAAACCACTTATAAATATCATCTGTGGTACTTTGCCAGTCACCTGTCAGCATTGAGTAAATTGGAAGTTTTGATGTAATCTCCTTTGACCTATTTTGTCTCTTGTTGGCAGAATTCAGACTATTTTTTTTTTCTCAAATGAGTTTGTATTTTTCTGAGTGCATAATAAGTACTTAACAAATATTAGTTCTTGTCTTCTTCTCCAAATTCCTCTACTGTGTGCTGTTTGGAAATATTTGATTATATAATATTGATAGGACTTTTCTTTTCCAAATAGACAGTAGAGGATATGTGTATTCAGGATGCATCCTGCTTATCATCCTCATATTTATCGCATTCCATTTTGTTTGCATGGAAAGTATCTTTTCTCAAGCCCAATTTGGTGAAAATATTATCAGTTGTTTCCCCATTGCCTGTCTGAAACTAGCTCCTTCATTAAATAAATGACAAATTTGATTTTATTTCCCCATTTAATTGAATTCTATAGATATAACAACAATAGGAATAACAAAATGCTTTTAGTATCATTGGTAATTAAAAAACAAGCAGAAAGGTAATAACATGCATTAATATTTTGAATATACCCTTTCCTCTTTAGTCACCTGGGGAAACAAACCCAATCTTGTGAGAAAATTTAGAATGTGATTTTGTGCCACCAGTAATTAGCAAAAGCATCTTGATGAGAAACAGTGATGGAGGAATCAATGGCAAACGTCAATAAAGAAAAGCCCAAATGAGGCTCTGTTTTTCATATTAGATCTTTACATATGGTCTTTACAAATAATTGAGAAATGACATTATTAATTCCAAACAATGTGACATAAATAGATTGTAAACTATCTTGACCTTTTTAAAATATGTCAAGCTTTTCCAATTTACCCAGAGGGTACATTACAGAATTTTAAAACCAATCATGCTTTCCCATTAATTACTGCAGTTGTTACATCAAGTCCAATTTTAATTGAAATCTAAAATCTGAAGGAAACTAGGAACTGTGAAACATTGAAAATGTTATTAATGTTTCATATTCAGACCTTTTTGGCTGTAGACAGAATCATGAGGAAAGTAATAATATATTTCCATTGTGTGCTATCGAACTCTTACATGACTTACTTCAAGTTCCTTCGCTTTCTCTTTTCACTTCAATAAATCAAAAGACCCAGGGTTGCTTCTGTCAGAGTTTTCTGTTTCTTTACATATAGCTAAAAAATGCAGCCTTCTAGTAAAACATGTGACCCTTACATCTCATGCTTGGGCTTATTTCTTGAACTTTGACACTGTGTTTTGGACAATATAAACTTTTTGGTGGGGAACTTAATGGCTCACACGATGTTTATCAGCATTCTTGACTTTGACCCATGTGATGCCAGATAACATTTCAGAGTTGTGATGATCAAAAATATCTATAAACATAGCCACATATCCGGGAGGGGTTGGTATAAATTGCTGCTGCTTGATAACCACTGCCTTAGATTGAGATTTCCTGTGCATTTGAGACAAATATGTGAAGAAATAATTTGATGAATATGACCATAAAGAAGAAGTCTAGAAGAAGTAGGGAATAAGGCCATGATAGACTATATTTGTTTTCAACTATGAGTATGATTTTAAATCATATGGGGATGCTTTAAAGACTACTAATATAGAGCTTCCCTGGTGGTGCAGGGGTTTTAGACTCAACACTAAGAAACTAGTCACTGCCCTGGCCAGGGAGTGGACCCACATATGGCTCAACAAACTTCTTCTGTTCCACCCCTTGTCCCCCTCAGCAGTGTATTTTAGTAGATCTGCCTGTTTTGCTCTCCCCACTGTCTCTGGTGAATCCTCTCACCTCCACACCTCTGGCCTGCACCCCAGCTTTTGTATAAATAAGTAAAATAAATCTTTAAAAATTAAAGACTACTGATACAGAGATCCACCTTTTTATCAGTTGAACAAAAATCTGGTGAGCGAACTGTTACTAAAACTGACTGAGGTAAGTTGCCTAATAAATTTGGTATACTGTCTTTGAGGGCAACCATACACAGACTGTTATTTACAAGGTTCTTCATTTTTAATTTATCTCTTTTCAGAGCCCAAAGTTGTCACTATTAACCATGACCTTCCTGTGGTACAGAGGGCAACACGTATGACTCACATTAAACTATGTAGGAAGTCTCTGACAGGAAAGAACAAGTTTATGTGTAATCAAGATATTCATTTCACTGGCAGCCTCTATTGGGTATGTAGGACAGGTGATCTCAAAGTGAGATTTCTTTTTCTGATGCTGTGTTTGGTCTATGGCGATACCACCTTGAACACACCTGATCTCATCTGATGCTGTGTTTGGTTTTTTCTATATTCCACATATAAGTGACATTTGGGTGGTGGGAGAACTATGATGATCATAGCTGTGGGAAGAAATCCTATAGTGTAAAAAAGAAAATGAACAAGGATGTAAAAACAGGTGGTTCAATAAAAAAAAACCTTTAAAAATGAAATTTCTGAGAATCAGGAGTATCAGCACCACTTTGGGAATTTGTTATGCAAAATTTTGACTCTTCCCAGATCTGCTGAATGGAAAACTCACAGTAGAATATGACACTGTACCTTAAAAGTCTCTAGTGATTCTGAAAAATAGTAAAATGTGAAAACCAAGGATTAGAGACAGCCCCTGTACTCACTACTTTTCAGTGTTCTTCAAACTGCCCTACAGGCATGTACTCATAACACTTAGATAAATGATAAACATTTTCATTGAGTCTTTTGAATATTTTCCCTTAGGATTTCATTTTCTCAGCAATATTATTTATTGAAATGTCCATTACTTACAAAGTTTATATAATTCTTCCATGGAGGTAGGGGAGTTACAAGGTGAAGTGGAAGACTTATCTGACCTAGGTGAATGAATGGAGATACTCCTCCTGTTTTTTTTTGGCTGCACTATGGTCCATTCAGGATAGTTTCATGTCAACAAGTAACATTTAACAACTGGTGGACTAGGTAAAAGTGACATGTGAGGATATTCAGTGGAGTAGACCATCTGCAGAAAGAACACAATACTAGACAAGAGTCACTGATGAGTGGTGTTGGAGGGAATCAGGTACTTTGTTTTTGTATGTTGTACTAATTTAAGTGAACTGAGCCCTTGCATTCTGTATTACTAAGTTTAATAGCTTGACTATTTGTTATAGGGCAATAATAGAGATCAGTTCCTATCCCAACATTCTGGGAAGTTATTGTGATTATATCAACATCCTACTGAACCTGTGAGAAAGAATTTAAGAGAATTTAGCAATGCACTTAGAGCTAAAAGTTTGATTTATTTTCTTCAAGTCTTTTAAAATACCTGTTATTTTCTTTTTGACTGACTTCTGCTTAATTGTATTGTCAGATATTCTAAACCTGGCAGTCATATGAGATCAGCCAGGAGAAGGGTTGAATTGAGAAAATAATCACATTTCTTTAATAGAATACTTTTGAAAACTGAAGATGAAGAATGACCATTCATAGGTTTGGGATAGTTTTCATTTTGTAGTTAGAAAAAATCTTACTCTTTAAATAATTGTAATTTATAGATTTAGGATTTGAGTGCTTGTTTTTATGTATGTGTGCCTGGACATATGTAAATATTTGGAGGCTCCATTATTTTATACCAATAAATTTTATAACTTAGACTAAGAAGATATTTTGTTAATATGATCCATGCAGTTGATAATATAAATCTTTGTGGGCTAGACTGAACATATGGTTTCCCAATTGAGCTATAAAGTAATTGATAGGTAGACTTCCTAAGGGCAGCATTTGGAAGATTTAACTTTTTCAATTTTGACCACTTATATTGCTGCTCTATTTTTTTGCAATTACCCGCGGTCCTTTTTAGTTGTGCTGCTTGAGAAACCTTTGGTAGAAGACTTTATGCAAATAACTCATTTGGCTCAATAAGTCAAGAAATTCAGTTTGGAGCCAAGATTAACCAGGGCTTGTTTTTGCATTCATTAACCATGAATATGAGTTTTTTTTAAGAGATTATCAGAAGAAATTCTTCACATAATGGACATGAATTTGTACCGTAGTGCCAATTCTGTGTTATGCATTTTGTTTTACATTTTGGTAGGAACCCAGAGAACAACTCAGTAGAAATGCCTTCTTGCATTTCTGAGTTCACCATTAGTGAGAGTTTTCCTGCCAAAGGAGAAGAGTAAAGAAACAAAATGACATGATTTTATAATATTGACTTTCTATTATGCTAACAACAAAAATTGACAAGCAGGAAATGCAAGAGGTTGTGTGTAGCTTAAGAAGATATATGTTGAAGGCTCTATGTGAAACCTGCTTTGCCCTGAACATATCTAAGTAGACGCTACAAGAAAATGGAGAGATTTCTGACACAATAGTTTCTTATACAGAATTATATGAATTTTTAACATTTCCTATACATGCTTAATTTGGAAGAGCTACACAAGTGAGAAAAATAATACTGTTAACTTACCTTATTAGTAGAAAGTAATAAAAACAAATGCTCATTTGGACTCCATACAGTACAGAGACATGAACTCTACTATGTGCCAAGTGTATTGTGTGCTGGCATATGTAGGTTAATGAAAGACAGTCATCCTTCTCAAGGAATGTACAGTTTCTAGCCTTTGCTTTAAGAAAAGTCTAATTATGCTCCTCCAGAACTTATATTTTCTTGAGTTTCAGACACTTGAACTACACATCATTATGATGGTTACTTTCATTTGTCAACCTGACAGGGACATGGAGTGCACAAATTTGGTTTAAGCTTATTCTAGGTATGTCTGCAAGAGTGGCCCTGGATGACAGTACCTTTGAGTCTGTAGACTGAGGAAAGCACTTTTTCTTCCCCAGCGAGTGGGCCTTATAAAGCCATTGGAGACTGGATAGAACAAAAGGTGGAGTAAGGAAGTATTTGTCTTCTCTGTCGTTTTTTCAAACAGTAGTCTTCTGCGCTTGCAGTGGAACTTACATCATTAGTTCTCCTTGTGCTCAGGCTTTCAGACTCTAACTGGAACTGCACCACCGCTTTCCTGGCTCTCCAGCTTGCAGACAGCTGATCATGGGAAATTGGGCTTCCATAATCATATAGCCAATTCTTTAAATTAATGTTTGCCTGTATCTACCTGTCTGTCTGTCTCGCTCTTTCTCTATCATCTATCACACTCATTATCATATACCATCTTTTCTCTATTGTCTATCATTCCATCCCATTGGTTTGAGGAATCCTGAGTTGATACACAAGTGTACGCCAGTAACAAGCATAGAGAGTTGAGGCAATATAATCAGGGCAATTCCCTATTAAAATCTAGGAGATTCATTCTCTGCAAAATATATTGTGATACTCCAGCATCATTGACTCTGAAAACTAGGTCCATCTTTGGGAATGTGTTCTTGAAAATGATGTTAAAGATGTTTCAAACTAAAATTTTTAAATATAAATCAGATAAGTCAAGCTTAGAATAAATATGTGTGTACAGAAACACATGCACATATACCACACATATGGGTATAACACATAATGGTACAACTGTTTTTGTGTTTTGTTTTGTTTTTTAATATGGGGAAGAGGCAAAAAAACAATTTGGAAGCGGGATTTGTTCAATTTGCAATGTGTAAAGGAATAAGAGCTTGGGTCCAAGCAGCAAAGCGTGAACAAAGAGTGAAGCTGAAACACCCATAACTTCTTTCCTTCATTCTGAGATAAAATGGTTAACTTTTCAATTCACCAGACTAGTGAAGTTTGGTCATAGGGCACCAACAAAACAAATGGTTGGCTTTCATTTAGTGACTAAAAAGTAGCTGCTTGATTAAATTTCATGTAAGATGCAGCCATCCTACAAAACAATCCTTATGAAAGGATTGAGTGAAAAAAAACACCAGAGGATTATTGTGGTCTTAAAAACAATAGTCCACTAGAACAACTAACCACAGGTGCACACAATTACTTTGCTTCTGTGGGGGTTCACTTTGTTTTGTAAAGTTAGATGTTCTTAAATTTAAAAATAAGACATTGAAAGGAAATGATGTTGTGGTGGCAGTAGAGCCCATGGGCAGTGTACATTTGTGGTGCACTGGGAAGTCAGTGGCAGTAGAAGCTGACCAGCATTTGTTTATAGTGATTTTTTAGTTGGCACATAGCCACCATTGAAAGTTCTAGAAGATTTTGGGGTAGGGGATTTTTATGGTCATTTTACTTTTGTTCATTGACTAAAAGTTGTAGTTTTTGTTCTGTGTGTAAACATAATTCTCCACTTTAGTTTTATGTATGAATCTCTTTTTATTACTGCTAGAAATATAGCATGGAGCCACAACAAAATTATTTTTACTCGCTAACTATTTAAAACAAGAAAAAGAAAAATTAAGGTCTTTTGTTAAAGGGGTAGGATTAATTCTCGCAAACATTCTTTAAAATATTCTACCTGAATCTACTGTCCTCAAGCATTGCTTTCATTTACTTGTTGTTGAATTTTTACCATTACTGGTCACCTGACAGTTTCTTCTGAGCAACATACAAATAAATAATTATACATAGCTAGTATGAATCTTTTTCCAACAGCACACTCTATAATATAACTTAGTTGTGTCATCTATAATATAGTAATAATGCTTTCTTGGTGGTAGTGTAAATGGATTGAGATAATACAATAAATACATATAATATTACTTCTGGTGTCATAGGAAATATGTAAAACTAAAAGTAAGGGTATTTATGAGCATCTATTATATATTTGGCACTGGACCAATTGTGTGGGAAGTGGAAATGAGGAAGACAGATATATTTCCTGCTCAGGTAAATGATTATAGTGATTTATTGACATATTGTAAAACTTATTTATTCTACAAAAATTTCCATTGACTTACAAATGTATGTGAGGCAACAGAGAAGAAATAAAGCCCTAATAAATCCCTGATATTAGTACTGATTATTTGAAGTTAGTGTTTGGTCTAGCTCGCCAATGCCTGTGCTGTGAATGTTGTCACTGAAATATTCAGTGATATAATATATGAAAAGTGCTTATCATGATATCTGACACAGAATAAGTATTTAATAAATAATTATTATAATCATATAATCATTTATTAGTAATATATGTAATTTATTATTAGTATTGGCGAATAGTTTCCTATAGTTATAGTTTAGTTATATTTTTATAATTTAAAAGATGATAAACACCACAGAAAATTCTAGAAGAGTTTGATGAGGAAGATTTTGCTCTGAAGACAGAAACTGGGAAATGTAGAATAATATGAAACTTGGTCTAGGAAGTTTTTGAGTTGGAGATAGAGTAATTCCCTAATTTGGACATGTTCAGATTAAGAGGAGCGATTACTGTTTTAGCACAAAGGAATAGAACAGTTCAAACCTGGAGAATTAGGAAAGAATAGCTAGAGTTATATGGAAAGGTGGGTGCAGCAACCAAAAAGAGATTTCTTTTAACTGCAGCACTAGCTGAGCACAATCTAGCTGGCAAGGCATAGTGGGGACCTGTGTGAAAGGTTCTGAATGGTACCTGACATTTGACTGCATAGCAGTCTGTTGACTACAGTTGCAACTCAGCATCACAGAACCATGTGGGTACGTTTAGGTAAGGGTCCTCAGATTTGGCACTATTAACATTTTGGGTTAGCTAATTTCCTGTTATGAGATGGTTGTCTTGTGTTCTGTAAGGTGTTTAGTGCAACCCTGGCCTCTTTTCACTAGAAACAGTAACAACAGTAGCAACCAAAAGTGATGTTCATTGCCAAATGTACCTAGCAGGCAAAATTGTCCCTGATTGAAAAATACTGGCATAGATGATATTGTGGCAGGGCCAAGTTTTAGCAGCGATTGAAATTATTTCCTTTTGCTCTTTTCTTCACACATGAATCAATTTCATGGCTCTCTACCTCACCCAGAAGTTTGTGGTACTATGGGAAATTGAAGGACAATCTAAATTTTCTTAACAAAGTCAAGTCAATGAAGATTGGTTGCTTTTAAACAATTTTAATTTATTTCAGGATCAAAAAAATTGTGTCTAAAATAATAATCAGATTTATTTTAAGATTTATTTTATTTATACATGCATGCATACAAGAATTGAGGTGTAGGCCAGAGGTGGTGGGGTAGGGGCAGGAGGCAGAAAGGAGAATGAGGATTTACCATAGACAGAATGAGGAGCAGAACAGGCAGATTTACTGAAATACACTGCTGAGGGGAGACAGGATAGGTCTGCAGTATCATGTAGGTTAGCTCCCTGGTCAGGTATTAAACTCATGCTGCAGTGGCTGGCAATAGCTAGATAGTGCTGAGACAACCCCTTGTGCCACGAGGGAGGTCCAGATTTCTCAGTAAGATAGTGAATAAAACTTGCATAAGGCCTCAGATAAAGAACCACAGGTCTGCTGGTACATGTAAATTTTCTTAACCTTGCTCAGAGCAATGATCTCTTTATAAGATTTTTAAAATTACCTCTTCTCAGTGGGTCATGTGTCTTAGGGAAGCTGGGACTCATGTAGATATTCTCCATGAAGGTTCCCATCTCATCAGATTTCTTCTAATGAGAAATAAATGGATTCCTATTGAGCCACAGTTCCCATGGACTTCTATCCTGCCCTTCTATCTTTAGAAAATTATCCTTACCTAGGGAAAATTCTTTTCTTTCCACTCATGTTTTCCTCAAAAACCCTTCTCTTTTTGCTATCAGATGAACAATACTTTGCAATGAATATAAGTAATGAAGTGAAAGAACTGTAGATGAAAATTATAAATCTTTGCTGAAAGAAATAGAATATATAAAGAGATGGACAAATACCCCATACTCCTAGGATTGGAAGAATGCATATCCTTTAAAAGGATATATTTCCTAAAGCAACTTACAACTTCAGTATAAGGCCTATTAAAATACCACTCTTCACAAAAATAGAACAAAAAAAAAATCATGAAATATATGTGAAACAACAAAAGAATCCTGAGAAAAAGAACAAAAGTGGAAGTTTTGTTCAAATGGGAAAATGTGGAATATGGGATATACTAGAGGAAGAAAAAAACTTGCTCAAAATAATGAATTTATTCTCATCGAATTTCTTTGAAGATTTTATGAATCAGCTCATATAACAATTAGGTGAAAGAAGTTTTTTTTTTTTTTTAATTTATTTGTGCATACAGAACAGGAGTGCAAGGGTGGTGCGAGGCTTCACCAGAGACAGAGTGGGGAGAACAGGCTGACTGACGAAGTACACTGCTGAGGGGAGCAGCAGGTGAGACAGGAGAGGTCTGCCACGCCATGTGGTTCACCTCTAGGGCAGGTGGGGATCGAACTGATGCGGAAGTGGCTTTAGCTTCTTAGTGCTGTGCTTTAACCCGTTGTGCCACCAGGGAGGACCCGGATAAAGAAAATTTTTTTGAACAGATAATTATTAACATAAAAGTTATGACTGAAGAAGGGACAGGTAGAAGAAAAAAGAAAAAAAAATCAGGGTTAAGAAAAGCAAATTGGACAATATCAAAAGTACAAAGGTGTTTAAAGAGAAAAAGTCAAAGAGAATTAAAAAAAATTGTGCTTGTGCAGGTATCCTTTTGGATTAATGTTTTTGTGTCCTTTGGGTAGATTCCTAGGAGTGGAATTTCTGGATCACATGGAATATTCATTTTCATGAGGGATTTATTTTGAGGAATCTCCACACAGCTTTCCATAATGGTTGAACCAGTTTGCATTCTCACCACAATGTAGGAGAGTTCCTTTTTTCCCACACCCTTGTCAACATTTGTTGTTGTCTGCTTTTTTTTTTTTTAATATGTGCCATTCTCACTGGTGTAAGGTGCTATCTCATTGTGGTTTTGATTTGCATTTCCCTAATTTTAAGGAATGTCAAACATATGTGGTGTTTTACCTATGTTTTTTTCTATTTTATAGTTTCAGGCATTATGTTCAATTATTTTATCCCCTTAGTATTGGTTTTTGTGCATTTTGTGAGCTAGTAGTCCAGTTTCTTTATTTTGCATAGGATACAATTTTCCCAGTACAAACTGTCCTTGTTTCATTGTATATTCTTTGCTTCTTTATCAAAAATTTGTTGTCCATGTATGTGTGGTATTATTTCTAGGTTTCCTATTCTATTCCATTGATCTTTGTGTCTTTTTTTTTTTGTTCCAATATCATACTATTTTAATTATTATGGCTTCGTGGTATAGTTTAGAGTCTGGGTGTGTAATACTTCATTGTTCTCCTTTTTAGTCAAGAGGATTTTGGCCATTCAAGGTTTTTTCTTGTGATTTCATATAAATTTAGTCAGTATTTGTTCTATTTTTTGAAGAAAACCATTGAGATTTTTATGGGATTGCATTGAATCTGTAAATTTCTTTCAATAGTATGGCCATTTTATAATGCCAATTCTTTCTATCCATGAGCAGGGAATATCTTTCCATTACTTTGTGTCTTCTATTTCTTATATCAATGTTTTATAATTTTCTTTGTATAGGTCACTCACCTCCTTTCTTAGGTTTATTCCAAGGTATTTGATTGTTTCAATTGCAAATGGGACAGTTTTCTTAACTTTTTCTTCATATTTATTGCTTATATATAGAAAACTTACTGAATTTTTGTGTGTTGATACTTGATCTTTACGTTTACTAAACTGGTTTATTATTTTAATTAGTTTGTCTGTGGCATTTTTAAAGTTCTCTATTATATTATCTGCAAATAGTGGTATTTTGACTTCTTTCCCTGTTTGAATTTTATCTATGTCTTTCTCTTGTCTTATTGCGCTCTGGCTAGGACTACAAGTATTACATTGAAAAGCAGTATGACAGTAGACACCCATCTGTTGTTCCTGATCTTAATGTGAAGGTTTTCAACTTTTTTTTTTTAAAGATTTATTTATTTGTACATACAGAACTGGGGCACAGGCCAGTGGCTCAGGGGCGGTGAGAGGCTTCACCAGAGACAGAGTGGGAAACAGAACAGACAGATCGACGAAGTACACTACTGAGGGGAGCAGCGGGCGGGTCAGGAGAGGTCTGCCACACCATGTGGTCACCTCCGGGGCAGGCGGGAATCGAACTCATGAGGAAGTGGCTTTAGCTTCTCAGTGCAGTGCTTTAACCCACTGCACCACCAGGGAGGGCCCTAACTTTTTTTTTTTAATTGAGGATTTTTTTGCATCAGTGTTCATTATAGATTGGCCTGTAGTTTGGCCTGTAGTTTTATTTTTTGGGGTTTGGTTTCGTATTAGTGCTATGTTGATTTCATAAAATATATTTAATATACTCCTTTCTTGATTATTTTTAAGTTCCTATAGGATAGGCACTAGCTCATTTCTGAACTTTTAGTAGAAATCATTTGTGAAGCTGTCTGGTCCTGGGCTTTTATTTTTGGGGAGGGTTTTGAGTACTGTTTCAATTTCAGTGTTTGTAATTAATTGTTCTGTGTAGGTGTTTTATTTCTTCTTTTTCTAGATTTGAATAGTTATATAGTTCTAGGAATTTTTTCCATCTCTTCGAGACTGTTGAACTTGTTTGTATAGTAATTTCTTATTTTTCTTTCGATTTCTGCTGAGTTTGTTGTAATTTCTCTCCTCTTGTTTATGATCCTACTTGTTTGTGTTATTGACTTTTATTTTCTCTCTGAGTCTGGTTAGAGCTTTGTACATTTTATTTTATTTTTTGAATAAACAACTCTTGGTCTCATTGATGTTTTGAATTTCTCTTTTTAATTTCTATTTCTGCTTTTATTATTATTATTATTTTATTCTTTCCTTAGCCTGGATTTTGTTGTTGTTGTTGCTGTTTTTCTAGCTCTTTGAGATGGGAGATTAGGTTGTTTCTTTGATTTGCGTGTTTACTGATATGAGCCTGTATTGCTACAGCCTTTCCTTTTAATACTGCTTTTGCTGTGTCCCATACATTTTGCAAAGTTGTGTCCTCCTCATCATTTGTCTCAAGGTATTTTTTAATTACGTCTTTGATCTCCTCATGGCTCCATTGGTCCTCCAGTAGTATGTTTTAATATCCATAAAATGAGAGGCTTTTTTACTTTCTTTTCATGGCTTATTTCTAGTTTAATATTTGGTATGGTTTTGATTTTATAGTATCTTTGATGTTTATAGCATCTTGTATCTTGTTGATGTTTGTTTTGTTGCCCACTGTGTGATCAATCTTGGAGACTGACCTGTGTGCACTTGAGAAAAAAATGTATTCAGATATTTTTTGGTGCAATGTCGTATATATCTATCAGTTAAGCCCATGAGATATAAGGTCTTATTTAGAACTCTCATGTATTTGTTTATATTTTCTCTTGTTTTATCCATTGGTGAGAGGGAGGTGTTGAAGTCTCCTACTATATGTGTATTTTTTCTAATGTCTATTTTCAGAGGTGATAATTGATGTATTTTGGTACGCCTTCATTTGGTGAGAATATGTTTAGTAGTATATATTCCAGATATATTGTCCCCTTAATCATAATGCAGTGACAATCCATGTCTCCCTTTACCTTTTTTAGGTTGAAGTCTATTTCATTTGAAATAAGTATAGCTGTTCATGCCTTCTTTTTTGGTCCACTCGCTTGTAGGATTGTTTTCCAGCCTTTTATTTTCAATATCTGTTTATCTTTTGGAGTTAAATGTCTTCCCTGGAGACAGCAGAAGGTTGGATTCTGATTTTAATCCATTTGGCAACTCTATCTTTTTATTGATGAGTTTTAGTCCATATATGTTGGGTAAATATTGATACATTTTGGCCCTCCCTGGTGGTGCAGAAGGTTAAAGTACAGCACTAAGAGGCTAATGCCACTTCAGCATGAGTTCCATCCCCACCCGGCCCCAGAGGTGAGCCATATGGTAAGGCAGACCTCTCCTGACCAGCCTGCTGCTCCCCTCAGCAGTGTACTTAATCGGTCTGCCTGTTTTGCTTCCCACTCTGTCTCTGGTGAATCCTTTCACCACC
The DNA here is from genome assembly GCF_000260355.1 of Condylura cristata. NCBI lineage: Eukaryota > Metazoa > Chordata > Mammalia > Eulipotyphla > Talpidae > Condylura > Condylura cristata. Next base: position 21,496,532 of record NW_004567108.1, on the reverse strand, counting down.
CCTGCACTTCTGGCCTGTACCCCAGTTCTGTATGTATACATAAATAAATCTTTAAATTTTTTTTGAAAAAAAATATATTAATACATTTGCACCTCTATTTGCCATTTGTTTCTTTTGTGATTCTATTCCTTACTTTGTTCTGTTCTCCTTTCATTTCTCTGTTCATTTGGCTTTAAAGCTTCTTGTAATATTTTTTTGGTCTAGGGTTTGATAGTAATGAATTTCTTGAGATTCTGTTTGTCTGAGAAGAAATTTATTTTCCTTCATAGAGGAAGGAGAACTTTGTGGGCTTAATTATTCTTGGTTGGCATTTGTTTACTTGGAGTTTGTTAAATATGTTTCTCCATTCCCTTCTTGCCTATAGTATTTCTTTAGGGAAGTCTGATGTCAGCTTGATTGGTTTTCCTTCATAGGTTATCTGTTTATTTCCCCTCACCTTCTTCACTAGTTTTCTTTGTCTCTGATGTTTGGAAGCTTTAATATTATGTGTCTTGCCATAATTCCCCTTTCATTCTAGCTTCCTGGGTGTTTATTTTCATCTCCTGCTTCATGATTAGGAAGTTCTATTCAATTTTCCTCTTTAATAGTTTCTTGGGTCCTATGTCTCTTTCCTCACCTTCTTGGGTTCCAGTGACTCGTATATTTACTTTCCTCATGTCGTCAGATAGTTCTCAAAGTGTTTCTTCATTTTTTCTCCCTTGTACTCCTCTTTCCTTTTCTTTTGGATCTTTTTATATCTGTATCTTTGAGAGTACTGATTCATTCTTCATTTAATCAATTCTTGCTTTGTTACTTTTCCAGAGTTCTCTAATTCCTCCTTTAACCTTTAATTAAGCTTTAATTCAGTCTTCTTAAAGACTCAATTTCATTCTTCAATTCATTATTTATATTTTTCATGGCCATTCTAAATTCTCTGTCAGATGGAAAAGTTCTTCCATGTCATTGACGTTGAGTTCTGAGGGCAGATTTTCATTGTGTGGCATGTCCTTCCCCAGAGGGCTTTATATTTTTCCTTCTCCCTGTTTATTTGTTTGTTTTGATTTTCTCTATGCACTGTGCCACTGTGTCACTGATACTGGTAGGCATCTTGTCACTGTGCCCCTCCTGGGAATTCAGGAAGTAATGGCCATATTGAATCCAGCACTGTCACACCAGATTTCACAAGGAAGCTATGCTGCAGATGGATTGATGGGCACTATTCCTGAAAATCACTGAGGTCTATGTATGTTGCTGGTCTCACCTCCTCTGTGCAATCTTAATCTACAAACTGAGTGTAGTCTGTGCATATGCTAATGGTTCATGCAGACTCTAATGCTGTGTGTGAGCCAAAAGGCACTCACTCTCCCAAGTGGTTTGCTACTCCCTGTGGGAGCTATGCCCTCCCTCTGCCTTTACTTGGATTTACTTGCTGTTTTGGATGGGGTGCATGGGTACACATGGGTCACTGTCCTCCAACAGTCCTATAAGCCAGCGGGTATTTTCCCTGGGACTAGCTGCCCAACTTTGTTCGAGGAGCCTTCTCCATCCTTTACCCTGTTCCAGAAGGGATGCTGGGAGTTTTTGCTAGCCTCCCACAGCCTGACAGGTAAGCCCACACTTATCAGGAATCCTTCCATCACCATGATGGCAGAGGATTCAGGATTGTTAGCCTCCATTGGCTCTAGTGGCAGGCCTTTGTTTTCTGGGGCACACCTTTCATCTTGATGGGGGAGCCCTCCCTTGGCCTTTACTCAGTTCAAAAAAGGGCATGGGGGATCACTATCTGGAGCCCAGTTTTCACCTTGATGGCAGAGCACTACCTCTTTCTTTACTCAGATTCCAAAGGGAAATGCTGGGTATTTGGTGTGTTTCCTGGGATCCATTTTTCACCTTGACAGTAGATCCCTCCTTTTGCCTTTTCTCAGTTCCTAAAGGGGAGCTGAAAGAGTCTTACCAATTTATAACTTGGTTGGGATCTTGTTTCATACACTACTAAATGTTCATTCATGTGATCTGTTTGTGTTTTGGGGAACTTGATAAAAAGTTTTTTTTGTTTTTTTTTTAATCTTCTTGCCAAACTTTGGATGAGATAAACCAACCCTGCAGATAGATTTCAATGTGTCAGGAATATTCAGGGGCAAAGGGGTAATCTGCATTGTATAGTAGAACCCCATCCATATGTCTAAGTCAATTCTATGAGTATTCCCCTAAATAATAGCTGAAACTAAACATAAGAAAAAGTATTGGTAGTGCTATTTAAAAATTCAGAAAATAAAACCTAATATATATATTTTTAATGATGTGGGGCATCACCTTTACTTCCTGGACTGATACAGTTTAGTTTTTCAGCACATATGTTTTGGGGTAGGGATGTATTTGGTGTGCCATTTATTTAGAAGGCTTAGGTTGCATTTTACATTAAGACTATAATATTCTGAGTTTGTAAGAGAGACAGTGGAGACTTGGGAATTCAGAGCATGTCTCTTGCAACATGTATATCTAAATACCGTCAACAGTTCAGTTCTAAATCAGTTGGACTTGTTGCTAGGGAATAAACCTAAGAACTGATAATAAATGAGATAAATTATAGTCACTTCAAGTATTTTTTGAAGAAGGCATATGGATTACGCTGACATATTTTGTGGGGATTTGGGGTTTTAAAGCTATGTAAACTAAATTTTGTAATCTCTTTGGATTATTTTCCATTATCAACATGATGCAGAAAGGCTCAGGTTGTCAAGCAGTGACTGCCAGGAAAATGTTAGAACTGGCAGGTGGTTTCAAAGGTCTTTGAGGAGTCTGTTTTCTCATTCATTAGGGCAGGAAGTATTATTGAGTAGCAGTTATGTTCAGTCATTGCAGTAGGATAACTATACAGTGCATATCATTACGGTTCTACCTCCTTGGCCCTGACAGCCTGGTGGGAATGGTGTGTATGGGAGAGAGAGCAGCCAATGACCATGCAGTGCAATATGTGCTCCATAGGATCCTTAGGAAGTTCCTCCTGTTATGTGGGAGATTGACGAAGGTCTCTTTAAGAAGTTTCCATCTACGTTGGATTCTGAGGTCTAGTTATAATCAGTTACAAGGAAGGAGGAGAGTAGGTCAGGTGGAAGAACCAAATATGTAGTCTTAGAAACAACAAAAACCCTAGTGTGCTTAAGAAACTATGAGTAATTAGAATACAAGTCACAACATTGTGGTTTTAGAGTGGTTGCAAGAGTAAAGAATGTTGAGTATATTAAAACAGTGGACCAGACCAAGCTTTTTGGTCTTGTTAAAGAATTAAACTGTTTCTTCCTCTGAGGACATTTAGGGTAACTTTTTGGAGTTTCGAATGACCTAGTAAAATCAGTCTTGTTGCAACTGGGAAGTATATAGCATAAGAGAATCTGGACAGTGGAGACTATGTAGAGTAATTGTGCAATTGACGCTTGAAGAAAATACCTTTAAGCTAGGTAGGTTCATGAATACTTACTCAATAAATGTAGTTGGTTCTCCATATCCAAGGTTTTTACATTTATAAATTCAACCCATTCAAATTGTTGAATCCACAGATGCAGAACCACAGAAAGGAGAGCTGAATCTAAGGGACTTGTCAATCCCTCTATTTTGGAAGGACTTTAAATCCTACAACCAATCTCCCAAGGATAACAAGTGGCAAATTTAGTTAAGTTTTGGGGAAGTCAAAAGTTATGCATATTTTTCACTTGGTGTTCAAGGATCCCCTGCTGTTGTTCAATAGTCAACTGTAGCAATAAAGGTAGTGATGGAAGTTTCACTTGTTCAAAGGTGATGTGGAGAAATGGATTGATTCCAGAATTAATAGGCATAGATATTTTTTTTCACTTATGAAGGGAGTCTTTATTTTTCAGCCCCAGATTTCTGTAGAATTTTCCTCCACCTCCGATCTTGCTTCTATATAAATAATTTTCTCTAGGATTTTCACTATGATGAACTTTTAGAAAAGATTACAAAACTCAGACAGTCGCCTTTCTAATTTTTTGTAATTATTAGAATTGACACAAGAAAAAATTGGATCAATGAATACTGGGAATTTTATCTGGAAAAAGTGTAACTATTAATAAGGAGAAAAAACATTCCAAGAAATTGATCAACAGGTAGAGGGAGATGAAGCAGATTTAGATTATGAAAGAGCCAACAGTCCATGTAGCATTGAGAAACTGAGAACATTAAATTTTCACATCCCTCTTAAATTAGCAAACAGAGTGATAACTAGATAACAACATACATTTTTGTACTTGAGTTAGCTAAAGTGAAATTTTACTTGAGTTATCTATTTTACCTCTCCTGCCATGGCCTTCAGCATTAATTTGGGATTCTATTACAAAATTTAAGATTCATGTAGTGCTAACAGTGTTGCTGATAGATAACTTTGAGGCCTTATAGCCTTTAAATATTCAATTCCCCTGTTTAGATGGGTCTCAAATTATGCATTGTAAAGTAGGGAAGTAGCATGCCCTTTTCATGATCATCGATTCAGTACTCCAGGCTTCTAGATTTGAGCCAGTGAGTTTCTTAAATCTTTGGGAGTCTTTATTTCCATTACAAAAATGTTAAGAAACTGACCAAAGCAGATTCACCCATCCATTAGGAGCTTTGTGAAGAAACAAGATGGTGTATTTTCAGTTGATGTGTTATCATTCAAAACACATCACAGTAATACTGGTCATATTTTCCTAGTGAATGCTACTGTGGTGTGGAATAGACCATGAAAAGTGATTGTTCCATTTGACAGTATTAGGAATAGCTTAATGGCTGCTCAGATTTAATGTTCAAACTCCCATCTTTTCAGGACAAATAGGCTCCTACAACTTGAAAATTCTGAAAGTAGTAAACGGAACTGAAAGCATCTTAGAGTTCCTTGTTGACACCACATGGTCATAAACCCTTCAGACTCTGCAAAGAGGTCGTAAAGCAGATTGCTCCTTCACAAGTAAACTGATTAAAGGGAGACAGAGCATAGACATCTTGGAGCCTAATGAGGACATTTCAGGGAAATGATGATCCTTTTCTAGAACAAATGATAAATTTTTGTTATGTGTGAGAAACAGAATTGCTCATAGGAATAAAGTCAAGGGACAGACTAGGCACTATATTCTATTTTCAGTAACACTGGGCTGGGAATCAGGAAACTTAGAATTCCTAATCTGACCTTAACTGGGCAATCTTAGGTAACTAAACTAACTACTTTGCTTGTCTTTTCTTATTTGTAAGTGAGAATGTTCATTCATTCAATGGACATGTATTGAGAAAATATTAGCCAGTTACTTTTATATTTGTAATATCCTTTCATCAATATAGAAGCCATTATCATTCACTCACTTTAATAAGGAACCTGATGCTCAGAAGGATTGTTATTTTTCTGAGCCATAGTTATAATCACTAACTACCACTAGTTAGTAACTAATAGAGGCAGACTATCATTAACTAGTAGAGGCAGAATTGAACCCCAACTTTCCAAGTTTACTATTATTTCTGCTACAGTAAGCCACCTTCTTTATGACCAATTGCACTTATTAATACATATAATTATATTTATTAATTATATTAATCTCAGAGGAGTTATTAAGCAATTTTCCATGTTCATTTTTGTTTTCCCAACTAAACCATAAACATTTCGAAAGCAAAGATGCCAATATCTTTAATCTTTGTTACTTGCCTTCACCTCTTCACCCCAACAATCAAATACTGATTTTCATTCATTTACTCTTTACTTGATCCATCAATTACAACATATTAATCAAGTGCCTGTTATGGAGCAGTCACCATTGTAGATGCTTGGAATATGTTAGTGCACAAAACTGGTGATATCTCTGACCTTACTCACTTATACTGTAGTGGAAGGAGAACTAAATAAATAACAAATGACATAAACCATGAAATACATTTGGAAGTAATAAGGTTATAAAAAAAGGTAAAGCAGGTTAAGGAGGATTTGAAATGTGGCAAAGGGTCAGTTTGCAATTTTAAACAAGGACATTGGGGTTAGCTTTGTTGACAGCTGCATTATTTGTTACTTAAATTCACTAAGGAGTGTCTTCTGATAACTTCAAACCTCAGCTTTGCTTATGTAGAGAACATGGCACCAAGCTTTGGCCTTAACTCAAAATTCACTGACACGCTTTCATTCCCAGCAGAGAAATTTAGATCAATATCTTCCATATTCATCTATAGAAACCAGGGGACTATGGAAGTGGCCAACATGTAGCTTGAATTTATGTTATATCTTCTAAAGCAGGGAGCTCAGCGTCAGGGCACAGGGCTTAAGGTAATGCTGATCATAGCTAGAAAAAACATGAGTCTGTGAGCTTCACAGATGTGTAATCAATAGCAGGGTTACTTGCAACAAGGGGTTTTACACATCTGTCAGCTAAATCAGAATCCTAAAGGGCAAATGCTGCCTTAAAGAACATTAGCCAGATTTGTGATGCTGACTCAAGGAGTTAGGGCAATAAACCAATACATGCATTACAAGAAGCCACCAGTAAGACAATTTTTCATTGGTGACATTCATAATCTTGTTTTAGTCTGGTTTTCTGTTTGATATTCATGGAAAAATGCTGGATTGGTTGGACTGTTATCAGAGATCATTCATTTTTATTTTACTCCTTTTATCTTTGTTCCCCGTGGTTTGTAACATTTTGGTCTTTGTCTCCATCATTTCTGTTTTCTTCTTGTTCTTTTCTGATCTTGCCTTTCTTTTTTCATTTTATTTTAACTATTTTTTAAAGGCAACATATGCTGATAACACTATGATTTAGGGGTACAGAGTCATACCTCTTCAGTGGAAGTTACCATGCCACTTCCACTGTTATTTTCTTTTTTACAGTGTGTAAATTTTACCACTAGATTTATATCATGCCTTTGTATATAATTTGGAAATCAACTTTTTATATTAATTGGAACTAAAAAATACTCTACTCTATTTCCTTAATTTTAGGTTTTGTTTTTCATGGTCATACATTTTTTTCAGCAAACCATATTTAAGTTGCGCTACTTTTTGAAGTTGAATAAAATTATAGTTTATTAAACTATCAAAGCAGATAGATCATTGCTTTTATTAAAGAAACATTAATATTTACAATACTGAACAGGTTCCAAGATTACATTTTCTCAATGAAAATATTTAGTCTCTACCTAGTTGGCTCCTTCTACTCATTATTTTCATCACTCCTTTTTCTTTGTTTACCACTATTTCGTTGTCAGAATCTAAGTTTGTTTTTGTGTCCTTAAATTTCACAAACGATTGAAATTATCTGGCCTTGTCTTTCTCTTCTGACAGATTTCACTTGGCATAATTCCCTCAATACACATGCATGTTGTCACAGGTTACAAGATTTCATCTTTTGATGGCTGAGCACTCTTCCATTTGTGTGTGTGTGTGTATGCATACACAACACATCTTGATTAATTTTTCTGTTGTTGGAGAATTGGGTTGTTTCACATCTTGGCTTTTGTGACTAGTGTTGCAGTGAACATTGGAGTTTAGCAATTTTTTGAGTTAATGCTTTCATATTGCAGGGGGGTACCCAAACTATATGGTTGTTCTGTTTTTAATTTTTTGAGATACCTCCATGTAGATTTCTATAGTGACTGCACAAGTTGCATTCTCATCAGCAATGGAGAAGGGTTTCTTTTTCTCCACATACTTACCAACACTGATCATTTTTTGACTCCTGATAACCATTTTAATTGGAATAGGTAAAATCTCACTGTAGTTCTGATTTACATTTCCTTAATAACAGTCACTGCAGAACATCTTTTTCATGTGTCCATTGTCTATTTTGTATAATTTCTTCAGCAAATGTCTCTTTAGATACTTCACCCATGAATTTTCTTGTTTTTTAGTTATTTATATAAAGTGTTAACTCCTTGTCAGACTTCTTCTTGCATTCAGTAGACTGTCTTTTTGATTTAAGGATTTTTTTTTGCCATGTAGAAGCTTTATATTTTAACATAGTCCTATTGTTTATACTTTTTTTTTTTTTTTGCATCTCTTGCCTTAGAGGCAATTCCACAAATACATCAAGAAGACCTATGTCAAAAGTTTTTACCTATGTTTTCTTCTATATATTCTATGATTTTGGGTTTTATATTTAAGTCTTAATCCACTTTGAGTTGATTTTAATGTATGGTGTGAGATAGTGGTCTACATTCATTCTTTTACATGTGGCTGTCCAATTTCTCATACCATTAATTGTAGACACATTCCTTTCTTCATTTTATGCTTGTCTCCTTTAGAAGAACTGATTGCCATATCTGTGTGTATTTAGTTCTCAGTTCTCATCTATTGCATTCATCTGTTTGCTTGTTTTTATTCCAATACCATCCTGTTTCATTACTGTAGATTTATATAGTTGGAGTCAGTCAGCATAATATCTTCTTTATTTTTCCTCCTCAGGGTCTTTTATGGGTCAACACAAATTTTAGAATATTTTTGTTCTATTTCTGGGTAGTTTTTTTTTTTTTTTCTAATCTGTTCTACCACTCTATGTCTTCTGACTGGTATGATTTAAGTCATACCTCATATGCTTGTGCTCACTGCAATTTTGCTAGTTACTTTCTGGTTGTATAAGGAATAATGTAAAGAGAGATAATGGATAGTAGAGAAAGCGTCTCACACAAAGGGACATTTTGCTGAGATTTAAAGGAAGGGAAGAGGCTATCCAGGCCAATGACAAGCAGGAATCCTTCAGAGAGAAGGAACAGCATGAAAAAAAAAAACATTCTTAGGAATGGTTAAAGCTTGATGTATGATAAACTGTTCAAAGGCCTTTATCGTGTCCACATTGTAGGAGACAGAGCTTAACATTGGGAAATTGGAAACCTAACTGGCATTTCTCCTTTTCTTTTCTTTTCTTTTCTTTTCTTTTCTTTTCTTTTCTTTTCTTTTCTTTTCTTTTCTTTTCTTTTCTTTTCTTTT
>NW_004567108.1:21459411-21487271 GCF_000260355.1 Condylura cristata | reverse complement strand
ATCAAATCTTTTTTCCATGCATTAAAAATTATTTACATCATTTTATTTCAGTATTGTAAGTTGTTTGTGAATTAAATTACTCTCCTATGATTTTTCTCTGAAAGTATTTTTATCATTTAAAGAACTATAACAAGGTTATACCCACAATTCTTATATGTTCATGCATATTTTTGTGGACTATTGTGTTAAGTTACAGTGGTTATATTTTGAATGGCTCATGGTAGATGAGTGATAGGGGAAATGGAAAGATGGAAAAATACATTCCTGTAGTGCTGAGGAATAAAATGTCATGGATTATGAACTAGAGCAGAGCAGATTTATAAGTATTAACAACAAAAAGGTATACAATCTCAAAAAGGTATAAATGAGACATAAATTAGCTTGTAACAGTTTAGTTAGATGATCTTGTACAATATTAACATATTTTAACCATAATAAGAAAAGAGAATATAAAGGATTAAAAACTTCAACAAAAATATATTGTGCTATAGCAAATAAAAAAAATAAATAAAGTAGTTAAATTTGCTATTTGGACACTGATTTCATGCTGCATTTACATTTTCTAGCAAGGAAGGTATTAATAAAGGACTTAAGGAAGCAAAGAATATGGGATAGGTTTAAGGCTTGCAAAGGCTTGTCTTAATATATCAGCAAGCAATACTGTAAATCAGAACTAAAGTATTGGCAAGGTATCTGGAATTGGAAAATATGAAGGAGGGACTAGTGACTGATTAGATATGGTGGAAAACGAGAGAAGAAAACTGAAAATATGTAGGCAGTTCTGATTTATATGATGAATTGTAAAACATACATGAGAACTTCAAATTTATTGAAAAGACGTGTGATGTGGTAAACTTGGTGAACTCCATCTGTCTACTGGGCATCTAGAGAGAAAACTTAAGCCAAGGACTAAATTTATTTGTCTGGTGATTATGTAAAAGGTCTGAGCTTTAGTAAGGGATTTGGAAATCACTAGCAGAATTAAACAGATTCAATTTGGTGCAATGATAAAAGCAGTGGGCAAAAAAATTATAGTGTCAAAATGATCCTACTAATAACAACTATTTTATTTAGCTTTCATCTTGCACAGTTTCTTTTAAATTACTCAAAATAAGTGTCTTATCATTCTTCAAAAATTGTAAGAATACGCGAACATAAAATATAATACCTTAGAATAAAATACCTTTGAAAGTCATATATATGTTATATAATTGATAAATTCCTTCTTTCCTCTCTCTCTCTTTTCCTCCCTTTCTCCTGCAAATTTTGGGACCAAGAGCAGGGGACTGAGACCAGTCTGAGGATTACCTTAAACATGTCGATAGTTTGGTTTCTTAGATTTATCTTAAGAGCTCACGAGTTTTTCTTTCATGTAATTTAGTGCCATCTGGAAGGTGATTTTCGTGCAACAGAAATTTGAAGGTTTTTTCAAAATTTCCCATATACTTAACTAACATTGAACTAATGTTACTCCTCTGACATTTTAAAATCTTCTTTTGAAATTATTATTTCTGGAACTGGTGTTTGATGATTTCTCCTTATGCCTTTCCCATACTGCATAATGCCTGCTTCTTATGTAGGTGCTTTATGATTACTTCCTAATGAATGGGTTGGTGCAATCTGTACTTCATCATTAGACCCTAGGCTAGCCTAAATCCACTCATTTACTGACTGGCTGCTCAGAGTGCCCTAAGAATATACACTGTATATAAGTTAGTTGCCAGCTTATATGGATATCTCAGTTAATTGAATAAGACTCAAACTCAGGAACTTTAAATAGCAATCAGACAGGAAGAAATGTGAAAATACAGTCAGCTCTTTGAATTTTTACTTAGACATTGGGATTGCTACTATTAGACTCCAGAAAAGATTGTTTTTTGTAGAATTCTTGGGTGGTTCCTTTACTTTCTCAGATGACCCCCCTCGAGAGCTTAGTAAGAATCAAGTACATTAAAGGCATATTTATTATTCCTTTTTAGTGCTTGCTTTGTGAGGAATTCAAACCGATACACGCTTCTCCTGGAATCATGCTATACTTCTTTGGGTAAGTTACAATTCAAGACACAGTCGGTCATGTGGATGTAAATCTTACCCCATTATAGCACTGCCATTCTTAACATTCTTAAATTTCCTACGCAGGAAAATAAAGGCTTGAAATCTCATATGAAAGGGAGATTCTAGGCTACTTGGATATTATTTATATATTTTACCTCTGGCCAATTATTCAATTGCAGTTTATATTCTTTAGAAAAAAACTTCCTTTCTGAGATACAGTAAACTCTTTCCAGTTATTTAAGTTAAATATTTTTTCCAAAAATAAAGATTCACCATGACACATCGAAGTCAATCCGTAACAGTTGTGTTTTTATTGATTGCATAACTTGAAGGCTGTACAATACTAATTGAACTTGACTCCATATTTGCAGGAAAAGTAGCTCTTACAATATACACCAAAGAGGTGCACTAAAAATGTTGTTAAATGTAGGACTCAAGAGATAGCAGTAGACTGGAGAAGGTCTGAAAAGTTAGGTGAGAATGTCAATCTGTTTGCTACATAATAAATTGTATAATACTTTGAGCATTTCTTTCCACATTGTTAATTTCCCTGTTATCTAGACCTGCCATTTAGAACCATATACATTCATGTCTGAAGTTGTAAAATATGAACAAAATTGTACAAAATAAACATTTAAACAACCAAGATGTAAAAATAGTGGCAGACCCAATTTTATTTGCAGCAGAATTTCTAACTAATATCTGATTTTTTCATCAATTTTGTTTTAATTATGGATAAGAGCAAGAATTTTTCTTTTGCTCTTTTTCACCAATAGCAGCTAATGAATCTCTTTGATCAAGTTCCATGTTTTATTAATAAATAGGCCTGATGAAAGTATCATATGCTTTTTTTGGTGTGTATATGAAATTAAAACAATATTGTTAGTTTCATGTAGGTTCCATAGCCATTTGTGTGCCAAAAGTGTGTTCTGCTTATCTGAGCTTTTTTAAATCTGTCTTTCCAGTCCTTGCTTTTGTTACTCTCATTATCTTCAATTCAATTAGGTTTCACCACTTTTGCTATCAAGAAGAATATATAGTGCATTTCCCTAAGCGCCATACTAGAAACATGTGGCTAGCGGGTCCATTTGACTGTTCATTTGTGAGTCACAGATTGTCTACTGAAAGCTCTGACATTATGGCAGAGTTAGGTCTTGCCTTTCACACACAGTTCTACTTTTATCAGCTTAATTGATCCTGCTCATATCAGAAGGCAATTTGTGTCAACCCAGCACAAAGAGAGACAACCAATAAAGAGCTGTACTCTTTAGAGCTAAGTTACATATTTTTACAGAGCTGCTGTTAGCTACCTTTATATTCCTTAGCATTATGAATGGAGTAGAAAAAAAGATAAGGTTTAAGAGAAATGATTTCTCAATGGGGCCAATTAGGTAAAATGATGATTGGATGTGAAGCGTAAGTTGGATCTCTTAGTTACAGGCTCCCTAAAATGCAAATGAACAGCTATAATGTGTAGAATTATTGTTAATGCATGAGTAATAAACAGTAGAAAATTCACTTAAATGCTTTAAAGAATAATATAGTGTTATGGATTCAGTGTAAAAATGTTTCAAGTACACAGTAAACCTAGCATATTACCTTTTTGGGTGGTGGAGAACAGTTGTGATTAATTTTTGCTTCACAGTTTAAGGGCCTCAACTTTCTTAAAGAAACATAAGTTTTATGATTATATATAAAGTTATATTTGAACACCTCTCCCTATGTTGGCTAAACTAATATATATGTATCATAGTATTTTATTTCTTAGATGATTAACATTTTGGCACTTAGACAAAGCAAATTTGAAAAAAAAAAATCAACTGAATGACCTGACTAGAATTAGGTAGAGGGGAGTTTTGGGGAGTCTTATACTATAACAACGTGATATGTGCATTCACTCTCTCACTCACACACACACTCACATGGCAATAGGTCAAATGCGATCAATGCCATAAAGAATAGATTCTGGCATGCATTGTTCATGTATTAAGGATATACACTTTCTTGAATGTAGAAATCATTGCCCTATATATTTTTTAAATATTATTACTTTCACAAGAAATAAATCAGTCTCATTGGAGGACAGTTTTCTTGATGGCAGGTTTTGCTTGTTTGTTTTTGAAGTTCTATGTGTAGTGTTCTTTTGTTTTTCTTTTTTTGTTTTTTTTTTCCCAATCAAAGGGATTTGATAGAAACCCTTTTGCATTTTTCATCTGTTTTTTATACTTGCTTTTATTCATCTTCACATTTGCAGATATGAGGGTAGGTGCCCTCTGTTCATTGATAATAAAATTTTATATGGTTCTTAATAAGTTTAATGAAGCTTGATACTGCTCATTTTAGGACTATAGTGGTTATAGGATTATATTAATCTAAATAATGTTCTTACTTGTTTTATAAGTTGCTGGTTAATTTCAAACAATATATTGGTCCTTATTCCTTTTCATCATCATTTCTTTATTTTCCTTTATTAAATCATTTTTTGCATAGTTTGAGATTGTTGCAGAAACTCTTGATAGGGATAAGATATAAAATATGTCACCTGACCATAAATAACTTCATACTTTTAACCTTTGTGTATGTCTTCCAGAAAGAAAGATAGATGTCACTTAGGAATTGCGAAATTGGAAATAGGGAAGGAAGCTTTTCTGGTTTCCTAGTAAATAAAGAAATTTAATTAAAAGATTTTACTTAATAATGAGAATATAAATGTAAATATTTCTCTACTCTTGGTATTCCACCCATTCTAAGACCTTCTGAATATCCTGAACACCCACAAATTACTCTCTCATGTTTATCAAGATCAAATTGGCTGATAAATAAAACTCCGTGGACTAATGTGTTTTTAAAAAAGATTTATTTATTTATGCATACAGAAGTGAGGTACAGGCCAGAGGTGCAAGGGTGGTGAGAGGATTCACCAGAGACAGAGTGGAAAGCAGCGCAGGTAGATTAAGAAGTACACTGCTGAGGGAGCAGCGCGAGAAGGAGAGATCTGCCAAGCCTGGCTAATGTCTTAACTTCAATTTATAATTTTGGAGTGCTGAGGAGAACAATACATTCAGCTTTACCTGCAATGAGTATATCAGTCTTGAATAACTAAACTGTTCTGATGAAAAAATTATCTGGACCAGAAATAGATGCAATTTTGTGAAAATTTTCTATACTGATATTTTTTCTCAATTTTATAACTTTCCAGGAATATCAGTTATGTTTTTAGAAAAAAACTGAAAATACAGAAGTATAGAAGACACATTTCCTATTACACACATACAGAATGATATTTACTTGGTACAATGTTTGCTTACATTAATATTGCAAATATTTGTTACTGCAGAAAGCAGAGTGAAGTTTTTAATTTTTGAATTAAAATATCAAATGTAGCAAAATTCTTGGGAAAATGTAAGAAAAATAAAAATCAGGTTTTCCCATGTCCTACCAACTATATATATTGAATATATAGATGGGGATTGGTGGGTGAAAAAATGGGAGGAAAGAGCTCTTAATTTCTTGTGGATTCCTGAAAGAGCCAAATAAACTTTTTCATTCTCTACCCTTAATTGACAAATTCAAGAGAGACAAAAATGTACCCTATCACCTCTAAAACTGTTCAGATTTGAAAGTGTTATTATCTTGTGTCCTATTTTACCCACCCTAGGTAGATCTTAGGAAGTCAAAGCCTCCTCAGTTTCTCTGTACTCCCTGCACAGCACAGACACATTTGCACATGCCTAGCTACTCCTCTGGAGTAACCTCTCAGCCTTCCTTGCAAGTTCAGGGAGCCACAGAAATGGTTTTCGGAGTGGTAGAGAGTAGTACTGCCATGGCACAGAGAATCATCAAAACTCAAAGACCTTGCTTTCAAGATGAAAAAGCTATGATGATGATACACATGAAGTGAACACAAATGGCTTCTTGGAACACAAAGTTCTAGGTGACTGCAAGACTATATGTATGGGGCCCTTCCTGGTGGTGCTGTGGTTTAAGTGCAGCACTATGAAGCTACTGCTGCCACTGCAGCACAAGTTCAATCCCCAGCCAGGGAATTAACCCACATGGCACAGCAGACCTCTCCTGTCTCACCTGCTGCTCCCCTCAGCAATGTATTTCCATCAGTCTGCCTGTTCTGCTTCCCACTCTGATCTGGTGAAACCTCTTACCACCCCCAAGCCCTGTACCTCTGGCTTCTACCCCAGTTTTTGTATATGTAAATAAATCAATCTTTTTAAAAAAGACTATATGTAGATGATGAAAAATGTTAAGATTTCTATGCAGGTTATCTTCTATAACCTGTCACTACACAAGTTTCAAAGGATTTAACAAGTAAAAAGATAGAGATAATGAAATAACCAAACTATTGCCATTCCATGGTATAGACGTTTAGAATCAAAATTAAATTTAGTAAAATTTATATTTATGAATGAATTTATGAATCAATGTCTTTTTGGTAGAATGAGATTCAGAATCACTATGTGTATTTTTAATATACCTGTTTTGTATACCATTGATATTTCTAGCTCTTATAAATAGTTCTAAAAATTTTAAATGTCTAAAGAGTAATTCTAAAGTTACACTTAACATATATACACACAAATCATGATGCCTCTTCTCATATGTGTAGTGGTGATGGAAACCCTGTAGTCAAAACTTTCTTACCCTTATTTCTGGTAACTGTGTAACGTAAATGCTTCCTCCTGTTTAATACTTGTCAGAATTCCATTCATCAAAAAGTTCAAATCTTGTAGGATTGCAACTGAAAAAAAAAGTCACTATTGGTGACTTTTTCAACTATTTTAGTGTCACATGATTATTTTTTACTTTTACCACAATTTAAATAGCTAGGATTTTATTTTCATTTATGTAAAAAGAAATAAATATTTCCAGAGAACAAGAAAAGTAACCTGGAATATATTACTATTTATTTCTCTAGATATGCTTTTAAGTTCCTCGAAGATGAGATGAGAATAGGAACAAAATATAACTTTGCCCTATATCTGTGAATCAAATTACATTAGAATAATGATCTTAATATCCCCTGTAGAGTTTACTTTGCAGAAGTAATTGTAACAATGAGAATGTCTAACAATTATTAGACATTAACAGGGAAGAGTTAGAAGAGAGGGAACCTATTTCTTGTTAATTATCTCCTTCAACCCTTCTGGTAATACCTTCTTTCCCTTGATCATTCCATCATAATGAAATCATATTTCCTCTTAAATTTTTATTTATGTGTTCATTAATAATATATTTTTTGAGAAATAGCCACTGTACTAAAGGTACATTAACTTGCTCAGCCTGATAATACTTCTCACATTGTAAATTTCAAACATCGAATCAAAATTAGGTGCAATTAATTCTCCTTTCCCTAGGTATTCTTAGGCTTAATAAGATAAAGCATGGCTAATTTTAGGGTGATAGTTTAATTTGACACATGAGTAATGAGAACTTTCTGTCCTTCTAAGTTATAAAATAGATCAGTTATGTGTATTAGGTTATTACTGAGAGAAATATGTTTTGGCAGTCTTTGAGTCATGTTGCTGAAAATGATCACAGTTAATTTGATGAAGAATAGTTTGTAAAGTCTAATTTACACAAATTCTTTGAGAGGGCTTTTGTTTGATCTGCTGCTGCCTTATTGTGTGGTCAGCCTATTTTTGTTACTTTTGCTGAAGTGTAAATTAAACTGGAAGTGATTTTCTTTTTCTCTTTCCTTTTTTTACTCTCGCTGTATATCATTAGCACTCAAGTTCCAATTTGTTTAATGATTTCTGGGCTCTTTCTCACAGTTTGTATTATTCCAGCAGGCCCTGGTGGGGGGTGGGAGCAGGTCCATGAAAACCATTTATCGGGCTCCTTGGGCAGATTCTCATGCAGCTGTTGGAGGATGACATCTTGAGAAATAGCGATCTAAAAGATCCTTAATAATTTTTCACTTCTTCTGTTTGCCATTTAAAATTCAATCCAAAATGTAATCTATCCACATTCAACCGATTTAGTGTCCCATTGTTACTGACATTTACATTACATTTCTCATAACCAATGAACCAATATGAATATATGAAACTAAAGTTATATTTTTCTAGACCAGATTTCTTTACTCTTTACCTAATGTCCCTTTTCTATTTTAGGGTCTCATCCGCAACACCACATGTATTTAGCTATCATGTCTCCATAGTTTCTCTTGGTTGTGACAGTTTCTCAGACTCCTTGTTTTTGATGATTTTGACAGTTTTAAGTTTATTAATCAAATATTTTGCAACCTGTGCCTTCATTGGCAATTGGATTTTTTTTTTTTCATGATTCACCTGCTGGCAGGTGAAATGCATTTTCATCATATAATAGTGGGAACACAAAGTCAACATGATGTCATTGTTGATATTCATGGTATTCACATTGTTCAGTGGCTGAGGCAATGCTTGTAGGTTTCTCTACTGTAAAGCTAATGATTTCTTTTTCTTCCTTTCCATACTTTTTAGAAGGAAGTCCCTGTCTGAAGTGTAGTTATATTCTATATCCTTATGGGAAGAATATGAGAATAACCTCAGTTATTGTAATTGCACAGGGTTTTTTCCCTCTCTTTCACCAACCCCTACTTATTTGTCTTATCAAATATTAATCAATGTGCACTTGATATACTTGGGACTATAAATCAATGTTACTGTATTTTGTTGTTCAAATTACTCTAGTTTGGGTTTTGGGTCCTCTTCTAGTTGGTTGCATCTTGTGTATAAGCTCTAGATCTAGCTATATTCTCAGCAAATCCTGACTCATTTAGTTGGGTAGTGGCATAAAAAAACAAGGTCTAGGTCCTAGATACATAATTATCTGTTAAAGGGAATTTGACAATAAATGATACAGAATGTTAATATTAAGTTGACATTTGAGAATAGTCTCCAGTAACAAATCCCAGATACCTTTCTTAGGATTTATTTAAAAATATTGAAGTATCCAAGAAACTCTTTTTATGTGAATTATATTTGTTTATACTTGCCAAATTAAAAATAAAAATTGAGACATTTGAAAAATTATAAAAAAGGAGACATTTGAAAATATTTTAAGTCTTTTTAAATGAAAAAATAATGGCCCCAACACTTCTTTGTGTAACTAATATATTTTTATAAAAAGTGTTTTCAAAACAGTGCTATTGTTTTACATTTTCCTAATGACTATCTTAATAGGAAAAAGCTTGATTATCAGATACGCTCTGCATTCAATCCATTGCAATTTGTTTTTTTCATTGAAGTCTATAAAAAAAAATAGCTTCACACAGATATGTAATTGGAAACAGAAGAACAACTTTAATAACCATTTCAGGTAATTTTTGCATCATCATGTAACCTCTGGAAAAATCTATGTCTTAGAAAGAGAATGAGCCCTTCAACTTTGTTGTCATCTTCATCTTACAATAAACTTATCACTTTTCTGCCTTAAAAAAATCAAAGCAAAACAGAATGAGAGTGAAATCAATAACTAAAATCTTAGTATTGCAATGAATATTGTTTTTACCCTATGTATTCCCTGATGATGTAGGGGCTCAAAAGGGCCTCCAGACCACACTTTGAGAACTGTTGCTCCTAAATGTACTGTTTCAAGAGGAAAAATAAAAGTATAAAGACTAACTTTTGTACAACTACTTATTAATTTTCAGTTTATCTAATTAATAATCATTTTCACAGGGTGACTTTTTAAAAATGTCATAGGCAAAGGAAGAATTGGCATTGAGCCTGCATAGAAAAATGTTGTGCTAATGTCAATGTAAAGTAAGCAATGCAAGTAAAATGAAATAATTGATGGTATGACAATTCATCTTCACTTAGTTTAATTTTCCCTCTTATGTCTTCCCCATTTACTTTCTTCGAATATACCCATTCTTTTCTTACTGTCACATTTTCAGATTGGTTTAGGGCTGCTACGTGACACTTTGATGAGGGGTCACTTGCAGACATTTTTCATGCTTTGCATTTACCATTAATCAGCCATGATGAATGCTCATGTGAGCAATTTCCATCATGAAAACACCTTGTGCCACACTTGAGAGAGAGAAAAGGCGGGTTTGGCAAGAATGAGACAAAAGAGTGAGTCCAAAGCTAATTTTCTAAATCTGTTGCTCTGCTGGAATGATTGTGAGAGATGATGGATGACTGATATCACTCTTAAATGTCTTTTATCCCCTAAAATAATTTTGCCAATTTTCCAGTGAACTTAAATGTCCACAGATGTTTGAGATGGAACCTGCTGATTTGTAACTGAAAGCTCTTAAGTGCCAAATTGGGAAGAATGTCAGTGAAAACTGGCAACTTGACCATATTTTCAGTAAAAAGTTATTGAGTGTTCTGAAGGTACTTTTGTAATTTGTCACAGGTACAAATGTCAAGTCTAATGATTTTTTTTTTGTAGGTTAGAAGTAAGTCTGGAATGTTAAATGTTAATCTCAAATCACAATTGGTGACTATATACAACTATCTACTACTGTTGATATTCTTTAATGAAAAGAAAACGTTTAAAATTTTCCTGTTTTACATTTACTAAAATGACAAAAAAGAATTTTTAAGACTATAAAATATCTTTTTAGAAAAATAATTGCCAATTACAGAAAATGAAGTGAAAAAGTAAAAGGTGAAATAACAAAGATGTCTGTATGCTGTAAATACTGCTCTGCAATTTCTTAATAAAAAAAGGTAAGTCCGTGTGCCTCTAACTGGCAGTCTCACCCCACATACATAGAGCTTCCTTGAAGCTCTAGCAATAGTTGAGATAGATTACTAAGTATTTGGTGAACAGAATTTGTATCTTCCATTAAACACATTAAATATTTCAGCTACAGTTCAACCCTTCAGAGGCAACAACAACAAAAAGAAGCTTTATTTATATTCATATTTAAAATATTTTAGTCTGAAATTCATTGCTATTTACTTTTAAATTACACCTTTTCTGAAAGATTCATGTCAATTCATTCTTTTTCTGTATTTGTTTTCCTTTCCGCATGCTAATAACCATGTCTAATCAAAAGCTTACCCAGAATTTCCCAAGTTGATTGCATACAAGAACACCTGGGAACATTCAAAAAACACTTACATGTATCTAAGACTTTAAAAAAAAATAGAGAAACCTGAATTCTACCCAAACCAAATGAATCAGAATCTCTCAAAGAGCCAGTAGTTTTAGTAATTTTCCAAGTGACTCAACTGCACTACAGTTGAAAATTACTAGTCTAGGCTGTGGATGACAAAAAAGGTTTTACCAACCAATTGTTAATTGTCATATAGAGAATTAAGTTAAAGATTAAGTTAAGGATCCTTAAATTAAGGATATTTGGGCCCAACGTAAGAAGAGCATTATGATGTACTCTTGAACTTCTGAGGCCTGTTGTGAGTAGGAGGTCATATGTCAGGTTCTTTGCTATCCCTCAGTGAGTATTGGATTCATTTATCTGGTTTCTATCCATACTACGAATTGATTTCATAATATTTATAATAAAAAAGTATTTTATATATATTTTACTAATGAAGGTCTTGAAATTACTACTACTACCATTACTGTTACTACTACCACACACACATTTTTCATATATAGCTGAGTGTTTATAGTAAATATATACAAAATGGATCCTACTTAGCCAAGACCTTACCGTTATATTGGTAATAGTTAAATATAAGGAACTCAGAAGTGAAGGGGGAAATCTGTTCATTACCAATTTAACTCTTAACTCTATAACTTGTTTATTACTTAATCTGTCAGGGAATAAGCTTTATCATATATTATACACAACTAATATTATAGACTTCATTGTGAGAATTACATGATGCACACTGAGAATCATGACTTAAATTGTAAACTTGTAAAGTGCTATGCGGAGAATAATTCCTCAGAAAATATCAACCACTTTTAGTTATAGAAATAGCCCAGTACTACAACCCTAGCTAGAATTAATGAAGCACTTAATAAGTAGCATGCAACAAGTAAGTGAATGCACCTTCAGTGCCAGGTTGATCTGGATCCACTTTAAACTAATTAGTAAAGAGCACCTCACAATTTATACAGCCTATTGATTTATGAGATTTCACTTGGAATTAATAAAAACCCACCAGGTTAATGTTACTGAGCTCATTTTACTGATAAACAGGCTTAGAGAACTAAAATTATTTGTACCAGCTGATCTAGATAAATGTAATAAAATCATAGTTATTAAAATTATAACTTCAATATAATTTGTACTTCAATATAATTTGTGCAAATAATTAAAATTATTTGTACCAGCTGATCCAGATAAATGTAATAAAATCATAGTTATTAAAATTATAACTTCAGTATAATTGTACTTTCATATTATTATGAATGTAGTGCAGAATTCAGAATAACATTTATTTTTGTTGCTTAAAATTCTTCTTGAGATACAATTTATCATTTGCAGCTTTCAGGATGACGGACATTTATTTTTGATGGTGTTTTAAGTCAATCATCTTGTCTACATTGAAAAAAAATAGGCAGATCAATACATACTTCTATTCTACATTCTCCTAATTGAGATTAATTCTTATGTGGAGACAATGAATTTTTTTCCTCCAAGGATAATCATTTCCCTTACTTTATAGTGAAGATTTGCAATGAGAAATGATCATATCCTGTATACTACAGGTGTTAAGCATTTAAAGGTCAATGTTTCAAAGAATGTCTAAATTTCTGTGCCCAATAGTGTTTGCATATGTTTTCTCATGCCCTTCAATTAGTTATGCATACAGAAGATGCATGTGCAAACCATATGGCAAGAGATCTGTGTGTTACTTCTAAGAATCTCTTCTTGCAAGGGTCTGGGTTACACACAAACAAAATCACAGTTGAAGCCCAAAAGTACATGGAACCCCAAAAACCTGGTCAAACACAAGCATTGAATTTATTTTAATAATAAAAGAGAACACTCTTATATAATCTAGAGAATTCTTTCACTTAGAACACTAGGTATAGAAACATGATGTTTATTCTTTGGGGAATCATGTATTAAAAAATATCTAAATATTTAATCTCTTCCAGAATAAATTATTTTAATAAGAATAAAAGTGCAACAGAAACATAGAAACAGTAGGTTAGTGGAACTAAGTAATATTAACCTATGGTAAGTATAGTTAAAGGGTGATATAGTTGATTTTCTTTATTGATCACGTACTTTTATATTTTCCATAGGTCTTACCATTCATAGCTGTAAATCCTGCCTAGCACATAAATTTAAGTTGCCATTGTAGTTTCTACTGTCATTTAAGCTTGTAATTCCTGGGTCCCCCAACCCACACCTTGTTCTGTTCCCTATGCATTTTGAAAACAAATTAGTTTGTGTAAGTAAAGTTTCTTTAACCAGAGATAAGCACTCTCATTCTTCAGTCTCTTAAAAACAATAAAATGTGGTATCACATGTATCCTAAGTAACTCTCATATTTGATTAAAAGGAAGACTGTTCTAAATTTCAAGTTTTGTTGTGTCAATATTGTTTGTTTATCCATTTTATCAAGCATTCTATGTAAAATATAATTACTGATATTTATTAAGTGTTTATTTGATTAGTCATTGCTTTTGTGATGAGAGCTGGGGTGAATTTTAAGTAATAAAATATAGAAGGCTTCATTGAAAGGATGGCATTAGAAATGGGGGGTGGGGAGGGAAATGCATGGGACTATGGTGATGGCACACGGGTGACTCGGTGATGGGAAACCCACGGGGATTACAATTGAGATTTAAAAAAATGTACAAAATCATGTAAAAATATACTATAATATTATTTTTTAAAAAAGGATGGCATTAGAATAGTTACTGAATTACATAAGAGGTTTAGGCATATGGCTCTTTGGAAAAGGAATATTCCAGAAAGAAGCTGTAGATTCTAGCACCTTCAACATCATAAGGGCATAGCATAGATGATGTAATTGGGAAATAGTAAGAGTATTATTGTTGCTACAGCAGAATGATATGAAAGGAAGAAAGGAAATGATAGGTGAGATCAGAGAGATGGCAATGTGGGACAACCTAAGTATACAAATAGCAAGGGATCTAGATCCTTGATGCCATCATTAGATTTTGTTTTTATTTTCATGGAACAACATTTTTACCAAATATAGTCCAATTTTGATGTAAAAATTGGTTATAATTGCAGGAACCTGTGAGATTTCTACATGAGATGCATTTTCTACATTTTTTATCACCTTTCCGGCTATAGCAAAGTATTGTTCAGAACAAATCCAGACTTCTGTGCTAAATGTCAGGTGTTAAACATGAATATGCATACATCAGTGACTTTAGAATTAATGAAGAATGCATAGCAAATTTCCAATTATTTTATAACATAATGCACTAACAAATTGCAAGGTAAAATCTATTAAAAATTCAATCTTATCTATTTTGGTGAAGGGGACTATGAAGAAAAGTGTATGGAGAAATGACAATTTGGAAATATTTCTGAAACCATATGAGGAATAATGACTGTGGGAACTCGATATTGAGGGGAAAAGAGCACTATGATGAGAGAAAACAGAAGATAACAACAAAATAGAATTAGTCCCTGAGGTGGAAATTCTGAGGAAAAATCATTTTTTAGGAGTTAGATTCTCAGGATATGTGATGTCAGTATGGAGAAAAGTCTAAGAAAAATGACATGTGGGACGAGTCTCTGAGGTGACAATTCTGAGGAAAAACTACTGTTTAGGAGCTAGTATCTGAGGAGAAGACAATTCCATAGAGAGAGAGCTCTGAGGAGAAACACATGTGGAATGAGTCTCTGAGGTGACAAATATGAGGAAAAAACGACTCTTGAGGAGCTAGATTCTGAGGAGAGGCAGGTCTAAGGGGAGAAAAGTCTGAGGAGAAAAGACATGTGGAATAGTCGCTGAGGTGACACTTCTGAGGAAAAATGATACCTTAGTAGCTAGATTCTGAGGAGAAGTGAGGTCTATAGAAACAAATATCTGAGGAGAAATGACACGTGGAATAGACTCTGAGGTGACAAATCTGAGGAAAAATGACCCTTTAGGAGATAGATTCTGAGAAGTGAGTTCTAAGGAGAGAAAAGTCTTAAGAGAAATGACACGTGGTTTAGTTTCGGAGGTGACAATTCTGAGGTAAAATGACCCTTTAGGAGCTAGATTCTGAGGAGAAGACTGTTCTGTAGAGAGAAAATCTGAGGTGAAATACATGTGGAATGAGTTTCTGAGGTGACAAATCTAAGGAAAACTACCCCCTTTGGAGCTAGATTCTGAGGAGAAGCGAGGTCTTAGATGCACCAAATCTGAGGATAAATTACACTTGGAACTAGTTTTTGAGATGACAATTCTGAGGAGCTAGGTTTAGGAGCTAGGTTCTGAGGAGAAGAGAGTTCTTAGATGTGCAAAATGGGGACAAATGACATGTGGAACTTGCTTTGCGAACAATTCTGAGGGAAAATGATCCTTTAGGAGCCTGATTCTGAGCAGTGGACAAGTGTCTATAGGAAAAGTCTGAGGAGTAATAACGGTTGTATCTGGCCTTTAAAGAGATAATCTGAGGCATAATGATCCTTTAAGAACTAGATTCAGAGGAGAATAGAGATCTGTGAAGAGAAAAGTCTGACATGAAATGATGGTTTGTCTTTAAGGAGATAAATCTGAGGCAAAATGATCCTTTAGGAACTATTTCTTAGGTAAAGTAAGCTTATCAGAAGAAATATCTGAGGAGAATAACAGTATGGACCTATATTTAGGGAGAAATATCCAGGTACATACCCTTTACTCTTGTTTCTTTAGAGATTGAGGCCCATGCAGAGAAATATCTGAGGACAAATGATGATTGGGAATTTCTCTTTATGGTCAAAATTCTCAGGGAAAATGACCCTTTAGGACTAGATTCTGATTGAATGTGGTCTATGGAGAGAAAATTCTGAGGAGAAATGATGATTGGTTACTTCTCTTTTTGGAGAAAAGTCTGATGAAAAATGACCCTTTAATGCTAGCTTTTCAAAAGTAGTGATAAGAATGGACATCCTTTTCTTGTTATTGGGCAGAATTCTTAACTGAATTGTGGAAGAGTTTGTTTAAATGCATCAAATATAAAATGTTGGAAGTTTAAAAGTTTCATTAGAGAGGATTTCCTGAATAAGCAAAATAAATTAAAAGGGTAAAAGTTCTAAAAGCAAAATAGTGTCAGGTGACATTTAACATGTAGAAGAAATTGGTAAATACGTGGCTAAATATAAATGTTTTGCATTTTAAATACTCTAAAGAAAATCATCTGTCTAAAGCATACATTTTAATATCAAGTCCTTTTGGTTGTAGCATAATTTTAGGTAAAATATAACCAGCAATGGAATATTTATAAATAATCATTATATCATCCTTTATATAATGTGCAATTCGATCTTTCTCATTAGAGCAGTGCTCCATTTGGGACAGAATGTGTCAACCATCAGTGATTAGGAATTACCCTGCTCTTCAGATAAAACATTTGGAATAGTGTTGATATTTATGTTTATGTGATTTTTTTTATGAAAGATGGCATCAATAAAGTTTATTAATAAAGCCACTTGGACATGATGTGGCTTATAAGAATCATACAGGAGTAGATTACATCTTAAATAGCAGTGCACAAATTACAACCAATTTCAGTGACTGGAAATTAATTCACATTGGTCTATTACACTCTTTTATGGGACAGCATATGTCCATTTATTTCTTTAAGTATTCTTTATAGGACTTTTATTGTAGTAATCATTGTGTCATTTCAGGTGTTTGAAAATACAAATCTCCCATGGCTTTTACCTCAGGTTGCTGACAAGCACTTCATAAATGGGAGTAGAGTTGCAGTAAATACTACAATTGGTATTTGGTACAGAATCCTGAAGAGTCAATGTAGGTGACATACAAGTGGAGTTGTCAGCATGATAGTAACTGCAACCCAAGATGATGCATATTTAGTGGCTCTAGAGAGTAACTTGTCTAGACTGATAACAGACTTCTACGAGGGACTTCTGTAAAATGAGGTTCCAAAAAAGTATGCCCAATGTGTATAAATTGAAATACCTTTTATAGCTATTGTGAGCTTTGTGTTGAATTAAAAATGTGTACATCACAACTTTTTTAGAAAAAATTAGGTACATTTTTACTTCAGTAAATATGCACTATGTTGTAAAATGGAAAAATGGAGTTGTTTATAAGTTAAACTCCTGAGAGGGCCCTCAGGGTGGCGCACTGGGTTGGAGCGCTGCACTGCAAAGCTAAGCCAAGCTGTGGCTGCTCTGGTGTGAATTGGATCCCTGCCCCTGAGGTGATCCACATAGTTTAGCAGGTCTCTTCTGTCTCCTAGCTGTTCCCCTCAGCAGTGTACTTCATTATTTGACTGTTCTAACCCCCACTCTGTCTCTGGTGAAGCCTCTTACCCTCTTTGTACCTCTGGCCTATACCCCAACTAAAAATTATCCAAATGTGCATACATGATGAATAGATAAACAAATTGTGGTATATTTGCTGCACAGTGGGTATATTTGCTGCACAGTCAAAAATTTTCAAATGTATGCCACAACACTGATGATCTTCAAAGCTGTGTTATTGATAGACATTTTTTCATGGGAGCTTCATGCTTGTGAATGTGCAAGTGATACACTGGTTATTCTTCATTCCAGATTATTGGAAGTAGCATGGATGGGGGAAGTAGAGGTATAAATCACTACATAGAGGGAGCAAGGAAGAAATTTGGGAAATGAAGCTAAAAGAAAATTTCCAGTTTGGGCATTCTGAGATGTAATCCAATCTGGGTCAAGATTGGGGGGCTATTTGGAGAATGCAGATTAACTTCCTCTTTGGGTTTTAGCACTATTTGGATTAGACACAGAAGCCAGGATATTTTGGGGAGGATCTAGAAGCTGCTGATAATTTAACTGCTCAGTGGTAGCCAAGAGAGAATAAATCCAGGATCCTACCTTCCTGGGCTTAGAATTTATGCAGGGACTGAATTATGATATATTGATATTATCATTTACAAGGTAACAACAAAACTATTTATGTAATAAAATAATCATGAAAACAATGACAAAGTAAATCCATAAACTAAATTTAAAAAATAAATAACAAGCTGAGAGAAGTATTTTTAAGTTACATTAAAAAATCTGATTTTTAATTATGAAAATAAATGCAGACAAAGAAAAACTGGGTTAAAATACATGACTTGCAAAATGTTTTTTGAAACACATCTTATAGGGATTAACATTCTTTTTTTCTCCATGTTCACTTGATGACTCTAAAGAGATATAAGGATAGTGAAAGATGGCTAAAAGAAACAGGGGGGCATTCATAAGGAACATTTTCCCACATGTTGAAGATCACTCCTAAATAGGGGTGCAGTAGATTCCATTAAATTATCAACAAGATTTAGGACTTTGGGGACTGCTGTGGTGGTAGCATAAGAGGGGTGATGGTCAATAGGTCAGATTGGATAGGATGACAATGTTGAGTATAGAGTTTTATTTGAAAAATTCTTTTGAAAATAAAGACAAGGAAGAGGAAGAAGAAAAGCTGTTACATAGAAAATGTGACTGGAAAGGCACAAGACCCAAAGGGTCCCAGGAGAATCTGAAGTGGATCAATTATATTATACATTGATGGAATGATATTGTGATTAAAAGAAACACTCTTGATATTTTCAAGGACAATAAACAACAAATTTACCAAATATCTTATTAATAATATTGGTCCAGTTTTCTATATATTTCAGTGCAAAAAAATAGATGTCATTGTAAATTATAAAAATGGATTTAATTTTTAAATTATTCCTATGGAAACTTCAGAGTCATTAATAATTCAGAATATAATCAACTTGGACTAAGGTGAACATTAAACTTTCAGACCTAAATGCAAAGTATGAAAACAATATATATAATACGGAAAATACCTATTTTGAGATCTGATACCTATCTTTCTCCCATTATTGAACCATTTTCTATTACTTAATCTCATACTTCAACTAACAATAAACTAATGGGAACCAGTGTTTAATTTATATTCCTATAATGCTTTTTTTTTTTTTCAGGACTTCTTAAGTTAGACAAATTTTAATTGATTTAACTTTATCACTCACAACTTGAAATTGTATAAAAGAGAAAAAGTAAGGAAAATATTTTGAGGATTTAGTGACTCTAAAGCTCTAATTTTTAAAAATAATATAATAGTTTATTTTTACATCATTTTATGCATTTTTTTCATCTTAGTTGTAACCCCCATGGGCTTCCCATCACCAAATCACCCATGTGCCATCACCATAGTCTAGTGCATTTCCCTCACTCCACTGTTTTTGATCCCATTCCCCACTCTACCCCATAAAATGTCTCTAGTTTATAGCTGTTCATTATTATTGTTATTTTCTCACCTGGTCTGTTATACTCCTGCTATGAGTGAAACCATCCAGTATTTTTCCTTTTCTTTCTGGTTTATTTCACTAAGCATGATCTTCTCCAGTTCCATCTATGTTGTTACAAAAGATGTGTTTATTATTATTATTATTATTATTATTATTTTGGTTGTTGAGTAATAGTCCACTGTGTATATGTACCACATCTTTTTAATCCAGTCACCCACTTTTGGGCATTTGGGCTGTTTCCTTGTCTTTCCAATTGTAAATAAAGCAGCAATAAACATGGGGGTGCAGGTATCTTTTTGAATCAGTGTTTTTGTGTCTTTTGGATAGATACCTAGAAGTGGGGTTGCTGGGTCATATGAAAGCTCCATGTTTCGCAGTTTAAGGAACCTCCAAACAGTTTTCCATAGTGGTTGTACTAGGTTTCATTCCCACCAGCAGTGCAGGAGAGTTCCTTTTTCTCCACATCCTTGCCAACATTTGTTGTTCCTAATTGCTTGAAGATGTGCCATTCTCACTGTGGTGAGGTGGTATCTCATTGTGGTTTTAATTTGCATCTCCCTTATTACCAGTGATGTTGAGCATTTTTTCATATGCTTGTTGGCCATCTGCATTTCCTCTTTGGAGAAGTGTCTTTTTTTCATCAGTTCTTTGTATATCTTTGTGTCAATCCTGTATTGCTAGTTTCATTTGAGAAAATTTTTTCCCAGTCAGTGGGATGTCTGTCTTTTGTAATGTCTCTTTTGATGGACAGAAGCTCTTTAACTTGAAGTAGACCCATCTACTTATCCTTGTCTTCACTATTGTTTCATTGGGTGCTGTATCTTTAAAGGTGTCACTGAAGTGTATGTCATGTTTGACCCATATTTGCTTCCAGGTATTTTATGGCTTCTGTTCTTATGTTTAGATCTTTAATCCACTTTGAGTTGGTTTTTGTGTATGGTGTGAAGTTGTGATCTAGTTTCATTTTTTTGCATGTAGCTTCCCAGTTTTCCCAGCTCCATTAGCTAAACAAACTTTCTTTATTCCATTCTATCTTCTTTGCTCCTTTGTCAAAGATTAGCTGCCATAAACCTGTCTGGGTTTTCTATTTGAATCCACTGGTCTGTATGTCTGTTCTTATTCCAGTACCATGCAGTTTTCATTATTATGGCTTTGTAGTATTGCTTGAAGTTTGGGATTGTAATGCCTCCATTCTCTTTCTTCTTAGTTGTGAGAGTTTTGGCTATTCGAGGTCTTTTGTTTTTCCATATAAATCTCATCAATATTTTTTCTATTTCTTTGAAGAATGTCATTTACAATTTTATTGGTATGGTGTTAAATCTGTATATTACTTTTGGTAGTATGGCCATTTTGACAATGTTAATTCTCCCGATCTATGAGCAGGGGATGTCTTTCCATTTCATGGTATCTTCTTGTATTTCTTTTAGCAGTGTTTTGTAATTTTCTTTGTTTAGGTCTTTTACCTCTTTTGTTAGGTTGATGCCCAGGCATTTGATTCTTTTTGTTTGAATTGAAAAGGGTTTTTTTTTTTTTTTTAAATCTGCTTCTTCTGATTGGTTGTTTGTGTATAGGAATGCCCCTGACTTTTGTGTGTTGATTTTATATCCTGCTACCTTGCTAAACTGGTGGATGGTTTTGATTAGTTTCTCTGTGGAATTTCTAGGGTTTTCCATGTAAATTAATATATTGTCTGCAAATAAGAACAGTTTTACTTCTTCTTTCCCTATTTGGATTCCTTGTATGTCTTTTTCCTGTCTATTGCTCTGACTAGAACTTCCAATATTATGTTGAAAGAGCAGTGGCAATAGTGGACACCCTTGTCTTATTCCTGTTCTCAAAGGAAAGGTTTTCATCTTTTCTCCATTGAGGATAATAGTGGCCGTGTGTTTGTCATATCTAGTTTTTAACATGTTGAGGTATGTTCCTTCTATTCGAAGGATTTTGAAGGTCTTAAACATAAGTGGCCTCTGCTGTGGGTGTGGGGGATGCAGGGGGACAGGGAGTGCCAGAAGGGCTGCAAGCCTCCCAGCTGAGTAGGCTGCCTGTCCTCCCTCTGAGCCTCCAGGGCTCTTTGTGTCCACTCAAAGCAGTCTCTCCCTGAACAGTCTTTCCTTGAGAAGTCTTTCCCCACTGCTTGGGGTCCTCTCACAGAGCCAAGTTCTCTCTCTTTAACTCCAGGGCTTTACCACAGGTTTTGTGGGTAGATGCAGTAAGCAGGTAGACCTGTAGCAAGTCTCCCCATCTGCAGCACTTCCTAGGGCCTCTCTATGCTAGGGTGTGCCCATGGAGGGTTGGGGAAGTGTTAAAAATGTTGTAGTTTCCCAGCGTTGGGCCTGTGGTTGAGTCCTATCTAATAGTTTTTTTTTTTTTTTCCCCTTTTACCTCCAGGGCTTTGTGAGTTTTGCTGACCACGCCTTAAAAATGGCCCCAAGACCTGACCACACCTTAATGTCACCTAGTCTCAGTCCTCTGCTGTGGGGGCAGGGGGATGCAGGGAGCACTAGAAGCGCCCCAGTCACCAGTTTCTCCTCCCCAACTCGTGGGCTCTATGTGCCCACTCCGAGCAGTTCTTTCCCCCGCAGCTTGGGCTCCACTCACTGAGATGAGTTGTCTCTCTTTATCTCCAGGGCTTTAGCAGGCTGGGGAAGAGCTGGACACCTCCCTCTATGGCACTTCCTAGCACCTGGGCACTCTGGGATCAGAGCTCCCCTAGCAGAGCTCCCCAGTCGCTGAGACTCCCTCAGTTATCTTCCTTCTAGTGAGTCCAGGGTGCTGTCATTTGGGATGAAACTTGTAGGATGTAAGTTTACAGTCCGTTTTACTCTTATATTCCCATGTGAACTTGGATGTTTGATTTCGGCATTTTTAATTTGCCACTATCTGCTAAAGCTCCAATGTTTACATAATGGAAATTATATGTATGCAAACTTCTGTAAGACTAAATATAGCCTTATACTTTTATAAAACTAAAAATATTTGACTATTTTATTATAGTTTTATAATAGCAAACATACATATATAATGCTTGTTATTTGTAACACTTTTTTAAATGCATAGGCAAATAGCTAAGGCATCAGATAAACACAAATTAAGACATTAATGTGGATAAAACTTAAAAAAGACAAATTTGCAAAGATGTGGAACAACTACAATTCTTACACATTTTGGTCAAGTATAAATTGGTACAATCACTTTGAAAGAGTAATTGGCAATATTGCCTAGAGCTGAATACAAATATCCCCTATAACAACAAAATCCCAATTATAGGTATAGGCTCTATTGAATAAGCATGAAAAGAAATCTATAACAATATTTGTAGCAGCATTATTTGAAATGGCCAGAGAATAGAAACAATCTGAAAGATATTAGTAAAACTGCATTTTAGTCAAATAGTGGAATATTGTATAGTATTGAAAAATGGTTGCTACAGATTACAGTACAGATGAACCTCAGATTTAATATGAGCTAAATAAATTAGCAACAAAATATAGTTTAAAATATACAAAACAATATTTAATAATAAAAAAAGGTAAGTATTTCCTCTTGGGAAAAAAAGTGGTAGTTACTAAGAGTGGGATAGGAGAATTTGGGGAGTTAGTCATAATGATATTTTATTGAATACTTGGAGCATTCACTTTGTGAAAATTAAACTCTTTACTCATAGTTACATGATCCTATATGCATTTCTATTTAAAGAGTATTTTAAAATATGTAACATTTTCTGGAAATATGTCACTTAGGTTCATGCAGTTGCATATTATTAAATTGGGAGGAAATATGAAGTAGACAGCAAAAAAGTCACAGGTTTGTAATCATAGGAAGGATTTTGCTAAGATACTAAATTTAGAATATATATATATATATATATATATACACACACACACACACACAAAAGATTTTAAGACATGCTTTTAAGATATTTGTTGATATCTTAATATGTTCATTAGAAATATATTAACACATATGCTTCATCTGATTTTCTATCATTTTTTATTTAGACGGTTTTACCACATGAGAGAGTCTTAGGAACACAATTCTTGTAGTTTCCATTTCTAGACTAGCCCATTCAACTGGCAGTGAGTCACACAGCATAACATGTAGTTTTTAATATCTGCTTAAATAGCAAAGGAATTTTTTCTCATATTTTATTGCAAAAGTATATCTTGTCTCATTAATTATGTTTATGTATTACACCATAAATCTGTGGTGAATTTTCCCCCAAATACCACCTGCCTTCTTAATAAACAGTGCTAATATAACATTCCAGAATCTTTCCCAAGTACTACACAATAACTGCTTCAAAATAAATTAGAAATTTTGCTTTCTCAAAGAACAGATGTTTTATTTTGATTTCCCATTTGTTCAATGATTCTGAATGATGTTTCCATCTTAATAATGGAAAAATAATCTCCATATCAATTATCTGCTTAAAGGAATTCTCTTTCTTTCCCCACTGGTTGTGCCATTTTCTGCATCAGAGGAAGATTGGTTGAGCAACATAGAACTTTCATATTTGATAGATGGGGCTATTAGAGCTTGATGAGCTGTAAACAAATACCTGTTTTTTCCTGTTTGAGTTTAAGACACTTAACAGTGTCTTTAGTACAAATGTGATTATTCTTAAACCTTTGAGATTTTTAAGGCAGAACTATAAATATGTAAATTTTAAGTTTGTGTACTTAAAATTAACATAAAATAACTAAAACAACTAAATGAGCTTTTGGAAGAAAAGGAGACTTAATGGCATATTTTTGGAAGTTTGTTCTTGAATAATACTAATTTTCATTAAAAAGCAAGTAAACAAGGAAACATATTTTCTCTCCAATTTAGTTCCATGTAGTTTATGCAGAGGTGACACGTTTACATAATGTGGGCCCTAAAATCCTATTAACAATATCATCATGGAACCCATTATCCTTTATACTCTACCATCTTAAGGGATACCATTACATTTCTACCACTCAGTGTCCACTAATTTCTATAGGTGTTTTGCTATGTTGAATTATCTTCTGTGTAAATGTTTGATGTTTGCATTTGTCATTCGGGCTTGCTTTAATACACAGAAGTCTCTCAAACTCTTTCCACTTTGTGATAAATGGTGACATTTCATCTCTCAACGAGAATTGTATTCCATTGTGTGGATGTAACCCGTCATCTTGACCCAATCATATATCAGTGGGCACTTAGATTGTTAGCATGCCCCAGCTATTGTAAATAATGCTGCAATAAACACTATACAGCATATGATTTCTTGACTTAATAGTTTTATGTTCTTTGGGTAGATATCCAAGAGTGGGAATGTTGGGTCATAAGTATTTCTCTTTAGTTTTTAAGCTATATCCAGAATTCTTTCCCAAATGGCTGTACCAGTTTACATTCTTACCAATAGTGAAATAGAGTTCCTCTTTTTCTACTTTTTCTCCAATACTTGCTTTGAAATCTTTTTTTTTAAATATATTTTAAAAAATATTTATTCATGCATACAGAACTAGGGTACAGGCAAGAGGTGCAGGGATGGTTAGAGGATTCACCAGAGACAGAGTGGGGAGCAGAACAGACCGACTGAGGAAGTACACTGTTGAGTGTACAATAGGGAACTTCATACATGTCGTAGATGCCTATAAGATTTTCTTACAGGCATTGATTCCTATTTTTGGTGGTATTAAGCATCTTTGTATTACTTTAGACTCAGGCTCTCCTGATTCAATCTGTCCTATTTGGATTCTCAGTTAAGGGTAAATATTCTCCAAGCTAGGTTAATCCAGATCATCTCATTACTCCCTTCTCCTCTCTATATTCTGGCCTCTCCTCCTTTTCCTTTCTCTTCTACCTCTTTCCTTATGCATTTATTTCCCAAAATTTGAGTTTTACTTTAGTGGAAAAAAAATAGGCAAAGGAAATTCATTAGTGTTTTGATAGCATTTTAACTTGATATAAGTTTAGCAGTAGCAAAAATATTTCTTTTGCAAAATCAGAATTTGATTCTCTCTACAAAGAAATGATTGGTTTGTGATGAGAGGCATATACACGAATTCTAGAGAATTTATATTGTTCTATTTCTCTACCAGTATGATTGCTACATGAGTATTTGCTTAGTAATGATATAACTACTTTATTTATGACATGACTATTTTGTGTTTGTTTTTATGCCATGCTTTTAGCATAGGATTGGAATTCATTTTTCTCCCTGACAGTAGCATTTTGAAGGGACTATTTATTAATTTCTGCTTTGTACCTCTCTAGGTCCCTTTTGGTCCTCTCCTATCTAAGATCTACCTTCTCATTTCCTGATCCTTGATATCATGCCTTTAAATTTCATTAAGTTTGTCTTGCTTGATTTACTTTAAGTAAATGTCTATTACTTGTAATAGTAAAACCATAATGATTTAGTGGACAGAGGGAAATGAAATACATTAACTTATTTTTTTTTAAAGATTTATTTATTTTTGTGCATACAGAACTGGGGTACAGGCCAGAAGCTCAGGAGCGGCGAGAGGCTTCACCAGAGACAGAGTGAGGAGCAGAACAGGCAGATCGAAGAAGTACACTGCTGAGGGTAGCTGCTGGCGAGTCAGGAGAGGTCTGCCATGCCATGTGGTCACCTCCAGGGCAGGCGGGGATGGAACTCATGCAAAAGTGGCTTTAGCTTCTTTGTGCTGTGCTTTAACCTGCTGCGCCACAGGGAGGGCCCATTAACTTATTTTTTAAAAAGCTAATATTTTCAGTTATAGGGAGTAATAAATATTTTAAGTTGTTTGTGGGTGCTAACATAAATTGTAGGAGTTAGGTGAAATTATCGTTTCAAAAATATCTTCTTCTTATGTTTTAGAGTAAGTTTTCCCAGTGTAGAATCGATTATTCCCTTATCTTGTCCTTGGAGACTTTGAATCGTTTCAGGACCATGGGTCACAGGACAATGTAGAAGAAAGTCACATTTTTAAAAACATAGGTAAAAAGGCACCGATGTAATTATTTGGTTTCCTCCGTGTCTTTTCTTATATTTTTGTAACTAACTGAGGGCAAAGAACTTCATCTCATACTTACTGTTGCATATACAATAGTTATTTCTATGTCTGATGTTATTAGAAGATCAATAAACATTTGTTAAATTGTTCTTTTTCCACTCAGAATTCCTTGTGAGGGATCAGTAGTTACACAGCTTTATTTATTTTGTAAATTCTTGTATAAATAAAGCAGTAATAGATTTCCTAGCCACTAAAAAAATAATTGTTTGGTCCTCCATGGTGGCACAGCGGGTTAAAGCACAGCACTAGAAAGCTAAAGCCACTTCAGCATGAGTTTGATCCCCGCTTGCCCCAGAGGTGATCCACATGTCAGGCAAACCTCACCTGACCTGCCCACTGCTCCCCTCAGCAGTACACTTCTTCCATCTGCCTGTTCTACTCCCCACTCTGTCTCTGATGAAGCCTCTCACTACTCCTGCACCTCTGGCCTGTACCCCAGTTCTGTGTGCACAAATAAGTAAATCTTTAAAATACATATATTAAAAAATAATTGTATGTATTTGTAAAAAGAGAACAGTTAAAAATAGGAGTTCTCACAAAATTGAAGTGCTATAGCTCATGACTATGTTCTTGTCTGCCATAGATTCCACCATTTTTATATGGAATAGCTCAATATGAACAACTATGATAGGGTAAAGTTGTAACTATCTCCTTGACATATGATTGGATTCAATATGTCAATAGTTATCACCTGGGGATTACATGACAAAATGCCGGGATCTGGAACTTTTTACCCTCCTATTCTCAACCGAATAGAATTTTCATTATCATCTATGTCAGTGTTCTGGTTAAAATATTAATTGTAAATAACCAGCAAACCTAGAGTGTTTAAGGAAATGTTTTCTGAAATGACTTCAGACTTCATGGTGGTTGTTAGTAGATGACAGAGTAAGTGTTCCATTCCTCATTTTACTATAATCTACTTTGTATATCTAATGCTTTTTGATGAGTTTGAAAATAGAAGAAAAAGTTTCTGAGGATGTCAAGATTTGCAGGTAGAAATCAATGACTGATTATGTTTCCTTCTTAGTTTATTTAACGTAGAGTATTATGTGGATGAGTTTAAACCCATAAGGTTAATTCCCAAATATGCTAGATTACATTCCCAATCGAAAAAAAAAAAAACCAAAAAAACAAAGTGCTTGTAAAATAAGTATTCAAACCATTAGACAGAGAAAGATAACTCTTATTTGGATTTTCTTTCTTTAACTAATTTGCTGTGAAATTTTGATAAGTTAATTAACCTTCTCAAGTTAAAAAATGAAAAAAAGTAGTATTCAATGCATGTGAATTAATTCCTGGATATGTTGGAAAGATCTAACTAATTCTCTCTACAAAGAAATGATTGGTTTGTGATGAGAGGCATATACACGAATTCTAGAGAATTTATATTGTTCTATTTCTCTACCAGTATGATTG
>NW_004567108.1:21421570-21459311 GCF_000260355.1 Condylura cristata | reverse complement strand
TCTCAAGTTAAAAAATGAAAAAAAGTAGTATTCAATGCATGTGAATTAATTCCTGGATATGTTGGAAAGATCTAACTATTCATGTGATACATGTGATAATAATATATGTGAAATTAAATTTCAAGCTAATTTATGACATAATGAATACACTTAGTATGAGTTTTCTATCATTTTTGGGACATAAGTGGAAATTTTGAACAGGCTATCATTTTTATTATGAAAGCAGTTAATTATAAAGTCAGCTAGATATCAATTAATTCTCTGAAATGTAATATTTTACTCTTATTTTAGTTTAAAATTTATTGGAATGTTTCAGATGTTTGAATGAACACTAATGCTAAATACAGAACTCCAGGTAATTTTATTTTTATTAGACATGCATAGTTACCAAAGAAAAGAAGCTCAGAACCTATTCTTAAAGCTAGGCTGAAAGAAATAGTTGGAAAGTGTTTTTTTCTGAATTATAGTTTGAACTTTGAGGAAAATATGTATGCCAGTATCTTGGTATTTTGGTGAATCTATTATATTTTATTCATAAATTTTTAAAAAATTTAATGCAAAAAATATACAAGTTTCCATGTTCCACCACCATTTGAAGATGATCAAATTTTAGAGTTATTGCAAGTCAAACATCAAAAGCCCAAGAAATAGAACATTGCTGTACACTAAAGAAACTCTTTTACAGTCTTCATTTCATTCATAATGTCCTCCCCCGCCGCCAGTGAGCCTTAAGTAATTGCTATCTGGCATTTAGAGTAATCACTTGTGATTTTCTTATAGATTTAGTATCCAAATATGCCACTAAACACTGTGACTTCATTCTACTCATGAGTAAAATACCATGCAGAGGTCACTTTCCCCACCTTCTTGTATTTTGGGATTTTACGAAGATTTCTTGTCACCTAATTTTGTTAAAACGATCTCTACTGGTTTTTTGCATTTTTCAAGTTGTTCTGTTTTTAATGGAGGGATTCAGAGAGATTGGAAAAACTTGCTGTTGTTGCTACTACCATATTTTCAGACAACTCTTATAATTTTGTCATCTTTTCCATAAGTCTTTTTTTCTCTTTTCCTCATAATGAATGAATGCAGTTGTAGCCAAGGTCTAACCTTTAGTCAGTGTTAAGTGTCTGTAAATGCTCAGATCTGCACAAAGCTTAATACTTGGTCCCACTGAGTTAGTGATCATTTCTGTCACGTAGACCACGTAGTTGTCATACCATTATTTCAAAGTTTGTTTAGTAACTGATTTATTTTTGCTATACATTTTATTTCCATACTTTATGTTTACATTTTCATCATGGATTTTTATTCTCTTGTAGAAGTTTTAGAATGTCTATTAAATTTCCTTAAAAACCACCTGGATTTGTGATTGTAACATAAATAAACATATTAATTAATTAGAAAAGAATATTTTCATATTGTCTTTTATCCAATAGTATAGAATCTTGTCAATGATTTACTAGTTTTATCTGTTAGAGAAACCTTATTTTTGACAAGATGACTGATAATTTACTTTTTATTAGTAATAGAATACTACTAAATATATTTTATATTAACTATTTTGATATCAAGAAATTTAGTGTAATTTTAAATAATTATCTTGATATCAGCAAATTAAACTTCTTACTGAAATTATTTTTCTAATGTTCTGCTGATTTTTCTGTGTAATAATCCTTTTTTTTTCTATGAAGTCTCCCTTTTGTTTATTTTTTATTTTTTAAAGATTTATTTGTTTGTGCATACAGAACTGGGGTACAGGCCAGAGATGCGGTTTGGTGAGAGGATTCACCAGAAATAGAGCGGGGAGCAGAACAGGCAGATTAACGAAGTACACTGCAGAGGGGAGCAGCAGGCCGGTCAGGAGAGGTCTGCCTGCCATGTGGCTCTCCTCTGGGGCACGCGGGAATCGAACTCATGTGGAAGTGGCTTAAGCATCTTAGTGCTGTGCTTTAACCTGCTGCGCCACCAGAGAGGGCCCAGCCTTTTGTTTATTTTAACTTTTGTTTATTTTAATATGCTTATTGTATTGGCCTGACTCTAACAGAAAATACAGGTGATAATAGAGAGCCTTGCTATTCATGATCTTAAAATGCCTTTATATATATCTTTCCATTAAATATATGTATTGCAGTACTTTGAGTTACAGCCTTATTCAATGTAAACAATTTTCCCTCTATTCCTAGCTTATTAAGTTTTGTCCTAAATAAATGTTGATATTTGGTAATTACAGTGCTGTTTATTGCCCAAATGAATCTATTTAGGTTGAATTTTCTCATTTATTAGTAAATAGCTATTCATAAATTTACTTTATTAAGCTTTACTTATGTGCTGTGTTTATGGTTATTATCTGATTTTATTGCTTTGATTCTTTTTCACTTGTTTGGCTTTGTCAGACATCTAACTTACTAATCTTTTCAAAGATCTCAATTGATTTTATTAATTATTTATAGTTTTTGTCTACTTTTACTTATTTCCCATTTTGTTTATTTTCAAATATCTTGATAAAATGGTTATCATTATTTTAATTTTTAAATCTTCCCTTGTCTGTTTTTCAACTTAGTGTTAACTCTGTCTAATATTAGATTAAGTAATATGCTGTGTATTTGCAAACCTTGCAATTCATTTTCCCATGAATGCTGACAAGAGGTTCATCAAAGCTCATGGCTTGGAGATTGATAATCTTTTAAAATAATTTCTTGTTAATTATGCTCATCTATGGATAGTTTTCAGTAATCATTTAAAAACAGTTTTTTTCTTTCTTTCCCTTGAAATTTATGAATTGAAAGTCATACACCTGAAGATTGTCACATAATAAAAAAAATTAATATTTTTTAACCAATTTTGGTTTAGATGAGGTTCCTGGCTACAGTCTTTTGACTGAACCATTTGTGCTTAATGACTGAGTTCAGAGAGTTACATCATTGACAGGAAGAAAAAGGAAATAAATTTGAGCAACATCTGCTTTTCTCTTTAGACAAATTTGTCTGTTTGAATCTCATTTTTACAGCTGTTTTCCCTTTTGTTTTATAAACTTTAAAATTCCCTACTTCTCATCATTCCTCTAGTCTCAGCAATACTGAATAGTGACATGTCAAATTCCCTAGATTCTTTGGTCAGTTTATTTGACTGTGATCAATGAGTTCCAGATATATTTATGAAAGATGCACAAACAATATTAGAGTCACTCTATAACTGGCACACAGTCAGAATTTTTAATAGTAGCAATAAATCATAATCTATAAATTACAATAGTACATTATGAATTTACTGTTTCTTCACCCCAATTTTTTTCTGCATTTCACTATGCTAAAGAGATGAAAACAAAACAGAAAGCTTTGATAATGTTGAAAAAACAATATCTTGCTGTAATTTTTATTTAACCTTTATATGAATTTCTTGGTACATACATGCAAATATATTTTCATATATTTTGTAAGTGTCTTTTTTTTTTTTCAGTTTATCAGAAGTAGAGTCAGAGATAGAATTTTGTGTCTGGGTGATAGAGTTGAAAATGCATTTTCATTGACTTCCCTACTTTTCTCTCTGCCTGTTCTTCTACCCAGATTTTAAGATCCAACTTGAAAAATATGGTATCTTTTACCGCTGGGTGGTTCTAGCTCTGATTCTCTAAACTACGGAGAATAGCTTATCTTAGTGCATATCATGTTTTTCTACTTCCCCCAAATAGTTTTCATATAATTTATCCTGCTTGCTACCTACATCATAATCTAT
Organism: Condylura cristata; assembly: GCF_000260355.1. Taxonomy (NCBI): domain Eukaryota; kingdom Metazoa; phylum Chordata; class Mammalia; order Eulipotyphla; family Talpidae; genus Condylura; species Condylura cristata. Next base: position 21,455,576 of record NW_004567108.1, on the reverse strand, counting down.
TTGAAACATTAAAGTGGCCAGAGCAGTGCTAGCCAACAGTGGGTGCTTAGAACTCTATTTTGGATCTATGAAAATCAAGGTGCCGCCAAAACCTTCAAAAGTAAATGTCTGCAAAGTAATTTGTACATCCTCAAAACCCTAGCTACCACAAAACTCCTTAGAACAGCTCAGATTTTCTGCCATTACTTCAGGATGATTGCTTGGTCCAAAATTATCATGAAGACATAAACCCCATGGCTTTTAATCCATGGACTCTCCACTGGGAGGAACAGTGGTAGAGTGACTGCCTGCAGCTGGGCAGGGCAGCCTGACCTGTTTCTTTCAGTTGCTAATTCCACAAGTTTTAAAGCCAAAAATAAGTTAGAAAGTAAAAGACAGATATTAGATGGTTTTGCTTATCTTTGTGGCATATAGATATCCAGATAACGTAAGTTGGTAGAGCTCAGCAAATGTAATTCTTAGCCTCCAGCAAATATTGATTAACAGATGCAATAGGAGGAAGGGAAAATGGAGTAGAGTGGAAGGGGGTAGGACATTGGCATGTGCTCATATGGAGGTGTAAAGATGTGCCCCCCCAATTAAAAAGATATGTAAGTGACTGACATTTATAAAATTTGAGATAACAATAAATCTTCCCAATACTATTCCATGAACCACACCGATATTGCTGGTGTCTATGAGTAACACCTGCAACAATCCTCTTAAGGGATTCTGGGGAATTAGCAAGAACAGAATTTAAACTCTCCCAGTCACTATTACTGCAAATATATAGAGCCAGTTTGCCACAGACTTTCCTAGTAGACTTACCACTCCTAAGACCACAGACTCGTTCAAGATAATTTTTTGTTTCAATCATTTAACTGTAGTGTCCCAGGGACTTCCCATTTTTTTTTTAAATTATATATATATTTTTACATCATTCTTCATTTTGTACATTTTTTCATCTCAGTTGTATCCCCCAGGAACTTCCCACTACCACTTTACCCACTTGCCATCACCATAGTCATGTGCCCTTCCTACCTCTGTTTTGATCTTGTTCCCTCTCTTCCCCTGTAGACTTCCTATTCTTTTAATATGTGTTCCTCAGATCCACATTTTTATCATTTCCCAGAAAAATTGATTTTTTTTTATTAAAACCATTTTTGAGAGCCCTGCCTGGTGGCGCAGCGGGTTAAAGCACTGCACTAAGAAGCTTAAGCCACTTCCTTATGAGTTCCATCCCCGCCTGCCCCGAGGAGATCCACATGGTGCGGCAGACCTCTCCGGACCTCCCCGGTGCTCCCCTCAGCAGTGTACTTCGTAGATCTGCCTGTTCTGCTCCCCACTCTGACTCTGGTGAATCCTCTCACCCTCCGCATCTCTGGCCTGAACCCCAGTTCTGTATAAATAAATAAATAAATCTTAAAAAAAAATTGAGGTAATATTGGTTTGTGGCACTGTATGCAACTTAGAGGTTCACATATCTTCAATGTGTGTTACCACACTACACCCAAAGCACTCATAATACTTCACCATAGGCTTTTGGGGTTCTCCCCTCTTTACTCTCCAATCTTTGCCCTCCTTCCTCTAGATGTTTCAATTCTACAATCGGATTTCAAGGGTTTGCTTTGTTTGATTTTGTCTGTTTCCTTGTTTTGTGTCTTTATAGTCCATAGATGAAAGAAAAAATCCTGAGTTTGGTTTTCTCACTCTGATTTATTTTGCTTAGAATTAGTCCCTCTGCCCTATTTACATTGTGTCAAGTGGCTAACTTTCCTCTTTTTATAGCATTATCTTATTCCCTTGTGTATGTAGACTACATCTTAATCTACTCATCTGTCCTTGGGTACTTAGGTGGTTTCTATAATTTAGCTATTGAACATAATGTAAAGAACATGATATTGCACATATTCCTTCAAATTAATGCCATTCCATTTTCAGATGGGTACCTAGCAGTAGAATCCCTGGACATATGGTGACTCTTATTTTTAATATTTTTGAGACACTTCCATACTCTTTCCCATAGGGACTGCACCAGACAACATTCCCACCAACAGCATTTAAGGTTTGCTTTTGCTCTATACCTTCTCCCTCATGGTTGTTTCTGGTCTTTTTGATATGGCCATTCTCATCAGTGTGAGGTGGTATCTCAATATTAGTTTAGATTTTATAATTCCCTGATGAAAACATGAAACCATACGGGTATTTTTTTCCATCTTTATCTATATCTGACAAACTTTTTTTTCCCTTGGGCAACTGTATGTTTCCTTTGAACAAGTGTCTTCTTAATTCATCCCATTTATTGATTGGGTTGTCTGCTTTCATTTTATTGAGTATTTGAGCTCTTTATAGACATGACTATGAGACCCTATGACATGCATATATCTTCTCCCATTCAGTAAGGTATCTTTTTAGGTTTAGTGAAGACTTTCATGTCATCCTATTTGTTTATTTTTGTTTTTGTTTCTCTTGCCATTGGAGTAAAACCCCCATAAACATCTCTGGAGCTATGTTATGTATTGTATTTGTGATACTTTCACCTATGTATTAAATAGTTTCAGTTTTTATATCCCTATATTTCATCCATTTTGAGTTTATTTGTGTAAGTAATATGCACTAGGGATGGTTTCATTATTCTGTACAAGCCCATGCATATTTTACAACACCACTTGTTCAAGACTTTTCTTTCTCTATTATATCCTCTAGGCACCTTTGTAATACATTAACTGCCATATAACTGTGGATTTAGTTCTGAAACTACCATTCTATTTTACTGGTGTGTATTTGCTTTTATTCCAATACTATGCTATTTTGATTACTGTATACTTCCATGCTTTTCTGTAAAGGTTTATTTGGCTATTGTGGGTCCGTTTTATTTCTATATAAATTTCAACAATATTCTATTTCTTTGAAGGATGTCATTGAAACTTTGATAGGTATTGCATTGATTATATGGATTGCTTTGGGTTAGATGGTCAAGTTAACAGTTAACAGTGAATCAACTGCCCATACTACCTTGTCAGAAATTCAGGGCAGCACAAATCAGCCACTTCTCTCTCATTTGTAATTTCCCTGAAAGAATAATAAGTAAGATATTTCCTGAAGTTCAAGTTTCTCATTATCCTTAACTGCATGTAGCATTTACCCTCAATTATAACTTTCCATCTATAATTCTATATGATGTTTGCATTCTAGGAAAAAATATATCCAGGAATATTCAGGGCCAGTTGTCTTGTTATCATTTGTTGAAAATCAATGACATTTAAATAAAAAAATGCCATATGAACCCAAATATTTTATTTTAAGTGAAGAAAAAAGTCAGCTTCCATCCCTAGAAATCCGTAGTAAATTGGCATTTCAAGTGACTTGTGGGTACATGTTTATTAAGCAGCATCTTTTTATTATGGCCACTTCAGTTTCAGAAGTTTTTCACATAGTACTTTGGGATATGTAAAAAAAAACATTTCTGGAAATATGATTTCTACCTGTTTTTTATCTGTACCGTCACTAAGAAAAAAAATACGGAGGCAATCTATTGAAAGTTCATTTCTTCCTTTTTTACTGTAATATGGTACAACAACAATCTTTGTATATTATGATCTAGAAGAAATCTGAATATTTACAGCACCCATTTTCTGACTTTTCCTCTATTCCTCTTTCTCTTACTTGAGGTTATCATTACAAACAAGTGAGTTAAATGATAATTAGAGAGGGTGTCTTCTAATACAGTGTATTGCCATCCAACTCCTTTGTATTCAACCAAATAATGTTATGTCCACCTAAGTATTTTAAAAATGGGGATTGACTTATATTTGTGAAACATTTCTCATATTCTTATAACAATTGAAATATTAATCTGTGTTCTTGTTTGCTAATAAAACCTTGTTTGCTTTGCTTGCTTTCTTATATATATATTTTCAAGTTAATCAGACCAACTGTATTTAGTATCTATTGCTGTATAAAAAACCACCCAAAATACCTGTGGCTTAAAACAATAACCATTTATTGTATCTTACAAGTCTATGTGTGAGTTGGATATCTCTGGTGATCTGACTAGGAGTAGTTTAAGCTGAGCTTCTCCATCTATGTGTAGCCAGCTGGCACTTTTATCAAGGTAATAGGGTTGCCTGAACCATATGTCCTCATCATTTAGGCTAGCTTTTAGCATGGTGGCAGCAAGTTTTAAATAATGAACTTGGACACAAGCATGTCTCTTGGGATGAAGGCTCAGAAATGTCACCATATCTTCACTGTGAAATGATGAAGTCACAAGGTCAGTTCAAATTAAGTAAGAAGTGAAATAGGCAGTCACTTTGATAGGAGCCTCGAGGTTCCATTGGAAAGGGTACACAGACTGGGAAGGGTATAACAATTGTGTAAGCCATACCAACCTATTAATGTTATGGTGGATATTATAATCTAGAAGAAAACTGAACAATCACAGCACCCATTTTCTGACATTTCCTCTATTCCTCTTTCTCTTACTTGGGATTTTATCATTAGAAACAAGTGAGTTAAGTGGTAATTAGAGAGGGTGTCTTCTAATATAAGCATGGATTATAGTATATAGCTCTTGAAAGTGGAATCTGTATCAGCCCCTCCAGTGAGGTGCTGATACAGCACTTCCAATTAGAAGAGGCATATGCAGATTGCAATTGTATTCTAGTTGGTCAGTATGCCATAAGTAAGGCTAAAGATCGGTCATTTGTTAATTAGTTAAACTGCCTTTTAAGAAATTTTGATTTTGTGTGTAAACTGTATGTTCAAACCACTGGTAGTTAGAAACCTCATCTATTTTTGCTAAGGAATACACAGGTTTTGCTGTTATTCCTAGTCCAATAAAAAATAAAAATTATATTTGTTGAATACAAACCTCTGGAAATTACATCCAGGCTACTCTGTATCTAGAATTATTTCATAAGAGCAAAGTTGTTTTATTCACAATACTGCATATCAAGACTTGGCCCCCAAGTAAACTAAAACCTCTTTTACCTATTCATTGAATTCAATTTCGGAGAAGCAAAATATTGGGCTACCTATATTTATAATTTTAAATGGTTGCTTCTTAGGAAGTGGTTTTTGGTGATTCTCTAAAATGTCTCCATCCTACAACTTATTGGCAGGTATTGTTTTATTTTAATTAGAAAATTGGTGCTTGTTGCCTTCAATGGAAATCATTCTTATCTAGTAGATATATAGATATTTCCATTTAAAAATTGTCTTAATTTTAGCACTAAAAATCAAATACATATTTAATTGGCACAGAGAGGTTTAAATGAAGATATACTTTGTTTTAGTATGGAAAATGTTAGCTCAAGTAACTATTTTCTTTGGAAGCTCTTCTTTGAGAGGTTTAAATGAAGGAAAAAATTGTGCTTTTCTTGATATAAGCATAAAGTTATTGACCTGATTGAATTCCATTTAATAAAATAAATTTGAGTTTTCAGGGCATGCCATGACTTTTGTTAGCCAAAGTCCTGGCTCTAACTTAAGTGGTAAAGTAGAAAATACTTTCCTCAACTCTTCAGCATTATTCCAACCTTTCTCTCTTTTCCAACTTCCTGTGAAGTTACTGTGGCCATTTTTCCCCCATCTTTCTTCTATCTACACCTGCTCTCAGAAAAATCACTGCCATGAAAAAAAATATGATTAATGTGCATTACAACTATTCCTACCCTTCATACATATGTTTAAATCTGTGTTTTGGATCATAATCTAATATTAGAGATCTCTAACACATGGCCTACTGCCATCATCTGGCCTCCAGATGTGTTTCTAAAACATTTGAACTAGTTTCTAAAATTTTGAAATAAGTTTTCACAAGAAACTCCAGATTTCTAGTAACTCTTGAGAGATCTGAAAATCTGAAGATGAGCAAACCTGGGCTTACCTTTCCTGGATAGCAGCATCTGGGTGAGGCTGAGTTGTCAGCTAAAATATAAGATACCCAGTTAAATTAGAATTCAGTAAGTGGTAATACTGCAATTATGTCCCCTTCAGTATTTGGGGCTTACTAGTACTGTAAGTATCCCTTACTTATCTGGAACTCAAATTTATCTGCACAGCCTGTATTGTGTGTGTGTGTATGTGTGTGTGTGTGTGTGTGTCTTCTGGAATTCTATTAGTATTTAATTTTCTTTATTAGGTTGACATCACATTACAACATTCTATTGCATTTCCTGTGTTTCCATTCGGTAAACCTGAGAAACCTGAGGGTGAACAGTGAGGGTGAACAGTGACTTGTCACAGCTTTAGCTGGAGGACAGTTTGTCATGGACCTGCTGAGCCATTTTCATTCCTTCATGTGGTCTCTGGCCTGACTGTCAAGGTTTAGGTCACTGTCATATACTAAAGAGCTGAGTCTCTGAGGCTGTTGTACCCTTCACTTCTGCAAACTGAATGTGAATGTTTAGCCAGAATCCCAGGAAATTACCATCAGAAGTGAGGGTCCCTGTGCCTTGGTCTCCTACCTGTCCTTTCAAAGATCTCTAGATAATATAATACTGGGGGCTGACACTCTTCCAGTGATCTTAACAGTTACCCTGCAAGGAGAAACAACATTGAGTTTTCTCGTTTTAGACTAGTGAGAGGTCTTAATTCTTGAGGGTTTCCTTTTATGCCAATAGTTAGATATCTGTGAATTTACTTCAAACCCAGGAAAATGTGTTTTGGGTAAAAGTATTTATAGTATTAGTATTCAAAATTGTCTAAATTCGGGGCCAAACATAATATTTAACAATAGAGAAAGAGTAAAATAAACTGTGGTACATCTCCCCAGTGGGCTAGTTTATCCCTGTTAACCCCATTTGTGAATGTTTATGTTTACAAGCATATGAAAATTCCAGTTAAATCTAAAAGAACCCCAGTGGGAAGTTATATATATACTATGACCATAACATGTAAAAAGCCATATGCTGGAAATAAAGAAAAACAGGATTGAAATCAATCAAAATACTACATTGTTGCTTGTTTCTCACTACAGTTATTGGGCCTATTTTCCTTTTCTATTTTTTCTGTAATTTTTCTGCAAATATTTATTTATGCACCTATGTTTTGATTTCTAGAGATTTTTTGTAGCTTAATAAGATATTAAAATTGGATCTTGTCTTAATTTTATCTGAAGTATAATACAGTAGATATCAAAAGTCACAGTGAATTATGAAGCAGACCTTCAGGAAGATTTTTTAGAATATAAATGAATAAGCATTTCTTAGATAATTTTGACATCTCTTGCATAAATATTGAGTATAGAGAATTGAAAAAAAGAGTCTAGAAGAGTGTTTGTGGAGAGGCTATTTTGGGAAAATCCCTTCTCCCACCCTGGGAAAGGAATCAGATATTTCTTCCCACCACCATAAACCTAGAAGGGAACACTGAAAAGACAATTCAAAGAGTTGGATAAATGTAATTACAGTTGACCAGATGGAGGAGACTGACAGTAAAATACCATCTGGGAAGATCTAAAAAAGCAAAAGTGGGCTGGGTTCCTGCCACAGTGGTGGGGGTAAGGAGAGTTGGCTGTGTGGGTTATCTGTGTTTTCAGAGGTTTTCAAAGTAGAGGAATGAGGAATATTTTCTGTGGACAGATGATGTCCACACATCAGAAGACCAGGATGGAGTGAACCTAAATCCTGCCTAACACATTCAGTGTGAGAGCAAAACAAGCATCTAGACAGAGAAACTATGGCCGTTGATTTAATTTGCCTACAAGGAGAGAAAGCTCTGAGTTGGTGTAGGGCCTCAGGTATCATCTTTCATGGTTTGCAATGGTGGCAGATGAGAAAACAGGTCATAAGCCCGTATGTGGGGCCAAGAACACATCTTTATTACAGCAACAAGAATACACAGGTAACAGCCGCATTATCTGGCCGGCTAGCCTGGTGGGAGTAGCCCCATGCTGGCCTTGCTGGTGGTAGGCCTCTCAGGTTCCCGTGGGCTCTCTTGGCACCTTGGTCTCCCAGAGCCACTAGTTGCTAGTAGCAGCAGAACAGTGGCAACAGCAGGACCATCCCCTCTGCCGCCCTGCAGCCCTAGACTGTGACCCATGAGAAGCCTCCCTTTACACAGTATTTTACTCAGGCAAACTACACCTCAAGGTTATGCTATTATTTACTGCTTTCAGCACATGTGGGCTACAACTCAAGACTGCATTTTACCTACTAGGCCACCTGTGCTAGAAGATCACAGGGAAAAACAGTTTGAGAAACTAGAAAACCCTGTTTTCCTATGGATCCTACAGTTAGAAAAGAGTGTACAAAGGAAGCTAGGCACCACAAAGTGTCCATGTCCATTAACAAGCACTTGAAACATTGGCCAAGTTCAAGGAACACTTGACACCAGCTTGTGGTAGTTCCAGAGAAGTCAGGAGTTTCCTGGACTCCCTAGTTTATCTCTTTTTCTATTTCCTAATTCTGGAGATGCAGGAAGTGGCAAAATAACATGTGGAAAGTAATTGGGATAAAAATTAATGATCACTTACCTAAGGAGAGTTAGAGTAGTGATACTTTTGATTCACATTGAAAGTTTTAAGTATTAGGTAAAATGGAGCATTTTTAAATGGAAAGAAAGTTGTTTTATAATTTTAAATGACCAGAGGTAGTGGACCCTGAATATGGCCTGATTATATGTCCTTGGCTCCCACAAATTCTGCACAGAATGACCAGAACTTATTCTGAAGTTGATAACTCTTCCTCTGTGAATAGGGTAGAATGGCATTGCCAGAGAGTTGACCTTATTCATTTGTCCATGAACAGCCTCTACTCAAAGACTGGCACATGGGAAATGATGGGAAAATATCTCCCTTCACTAACCTCTCAGGAGGAATAACATTATGCTCTGTGTTACATTGATACACCGTGTTTCTACTGGCATTTGAGCACCAGGTGTCTTTTGAAGATACCTGTTTTATAAAGCATCCTCTGTTGGCTTTCTTCCCATTCCTTTCCTCTCTTTTTCTTACCCTCTACCAGTACTTCAGGGAATCACTGTGAAAATAACTACTTGCATTAAATCACTGTTTCAGTGTCTGCTTCTTGGGGGAATTAACCTAACACAGATGGCATCAGATCAGTGTACATTTCAAATTTTGTTGTCCCTATTGTTTATTACTCATGATTCCTCTTACTTCACAAACTCATTCCCATCCTATTTGCCCTGATTTCTATAAATGGTTTTTCTACCAGCAAACACACACATACACAGATACAGATGTAGTTTGTATTTTGATAATATATCTATCTAGATGGGACGTATGCTGTCCAAGCTCTGTGCTATAACCACATTATCTGTAAAGGAAATTAGAAGAGAACATGTCACCCCTAAACATTCTTGGATGCAAACTGAGCCTTTGTCTCCCAAATCCTGACCTGCATTAAGCCATGTGAAGGATTGCTTGGTCTGTTCTCCAAGCATATCTCTTGCTAGTGTTCTGGGGCTTGAAGTACTGTGGTTAATACTTAAAAAGGGATTGACATGTTTTAGGTTTCTCCTTGACTCCCTCACTCTCATGCTATTGATATAGTTCAGCCAACTTCTTGCTTGCTACAGTGAAGACATGACTATTATAGAAATTGTGTAGCTACCATCACTAAAGAGTGATGATAGAACACTGGAGTTATTTATCAAGACTTTATGTTCTCTTTTGTTTTCAAGTAGATGTGTTCATTGCCTACAATTCTTTAAGAATCACAAAATAGCACATTAAATTCCTTCTCATCACGTCCTATTAATTAAAAGTGCCATGCAATGCAAACACTGGAATTTTAAAATTGCTTTTAACTTTGAATTTGACTTAGCAAAACCCAACAAGATATTGGAACCTGATAAATACTTAAATAATCCATGTGGGTTTGCAATAACTTCATATGCAAAAAAAAAACTATTATAGAATGGGTGTAGATTGCATTTATTCTGATTTTGGTAGTACTCTAATAGAAGAGGAGCATCATGTTATTTATTCATGTATTTTCAGCATTCTCTTTTCCTTAAACGTTCACCTAAGTAAGTGCTGTTGAATGATAGTATATGGTAATAGTTTATTCACATTTTAATTCAACTATAAAACAGCCTCAGCCGTGTGTGTGTGTGTGTGTGTGTGTGTGTCTTTTAGAGTTACATCCCTCCTCTAGCCCCAGTCAGTGAGAATGACACTGTTCAGTGAAATGTGAAATAACATGCCTTCTAGGTCCAGCTTTTCTCTGTTTAAAAGTTGCAATATATATCAATTGCTTTAAGGAATTGGACCAAGATTTTTTAAAACAAAGATTATAATATGAATGTATGTTGTTACATTTTTTCAAATAATGTTAACTATTGTTTGATCCTCAATAGATAAAATAGTCACAACTGTCAAGATAAAGTTTAATCGCTTACCATTGATACAAATGGTCAATTTCCTAATACGATAAATCCTTCCTAGGCAATATAAAAGGTGAAATATGTTAACAGAAAAAACATAATTGTCCAAACCTGAAAAATTTTAATTCCATTGCCAATGCTGAATATTGGATCAAACATTTACACCTTCTTAGTTCAAAACTTGAATTGAAATGAAACTGCTCTTCCCTCAGAAGTGGTCAGAGTAACCCTCTGCTTAATTTTCTTCACCATCATCCCTTCATACAAGTGATTTCCTATACTATATGTTCACCAATTCTCCTTAAGGAAATAGCAGGAAAGTAACCATCTATTTAAGTATTCAGAGCTATTCTCCATCTCTTACTCTCAAGTGTGGATTAGGCGGGAGATAGACTGAATATGGAGCTAATTACTATGAGTTTATGATATGTTAGTATCAAAACTATTCATATGAGTTCCTTCCCAGAAAAGGAATATGACTTTTCAACTTTGTTTTTATATAATTCAGTATAATTACATGTAAGAATTTAATAGATATCTCTGATCATAAAATCATAGGTTGGTAAAGACCCTAAAAAGTTGTTTTACTTTATTACCTTTCCTTAGAATAGGAAAATATATTTTTTTATCAATGGTAATTTTATTCTTCTCATTTATGACCAAGCTATATTTTCTATTAAGACTTTCTCCCTAGAAAGCCATAGTATAGCTGCCTAACAAGATACAAAAAGAAAGCAGAATAGCAAATATATCAGAAGAGTATATATTTTTCTCACAGGATAATTTGCAGTATCTTGAGAAAATGCTTATTTGGTTTTGTCTCACTGACCACGCTTGTCACATGATTTATACTATGTGCAAAGGAGTTTTTTTGCTGACTGTCATAGATAGTAAAGGAGTGGAGGGGAAAAAATGAGATTTAAAGGTGTACTGACATAACCAAAGTACAATAACTATAGAAATTTTTCTTTTTTGAAAAATTTACTTATTTATGCATACATAAATAAGGGGTACAGGCCAAAGGTGCATGGGTGGTGAGAGGATTCACCAGAGAGAGTGGGGAGCAGAACAAGCAGCTCGAGGAGGTACAATGCTGAGGGGAGCAGCTGGCGGGTCAGGAGAGGTCTGCTGCACCATGTGGGTCACCCAGGCAGGGAATCGAATGCCTGTGACTAGCTTGCAGTGCTGCATCCTTACCTGTTATGCCACCAGGGAGGACCCTTCTATAGTAATTTTTTCACCTGGTGGCCCTTCTATAGTAATTTTTTCAATAGCTTTTTTTCTGATTATTTGTCCTTTTAACTACCCACCTACATTCCTAAGTACAATGTGAACTCTTATAAAATAAAATAAATTTTCATCTTAATATTTTCCTATTTACCACAGTGAAATATAATGCTGCTTACTGTGACATTCAAGAATTGTTATACCTTGGTTTTAAGAAACTTATTAAATTTTATTTCCAATTCTTCTCACTTATATTCCACATAAGTGATTCCAAGCAATAGCTAATGTTATTGTCACATTCTCTTGATTTTCCTAATTTCATCTTTACCTTATACAGAATTCTCTTTCCCTTTTACACATTCATTTAAAGTTCCAAGTTAAATTCTATCAGAACCTCACCTCTTCTCACATTAGTAATTGTTCTTACTTTTAATTTATATATATGTTTATTTGCATTGTGTTTATTGTTGGCTTTATTAATTATTCATGCAGTTTACTAATTAGACTGAAATTCAAGGAAGATGCAGGTTCTATGCCTTTTGCCTTTTACTGTGCAGTTCATAATTATAGTATATTATATTGTACAGTAGGAGCAGACTACATATTTGTGAGTTGGCAGGTCATGTTGAAACAATTTCAAACAGAAAAATTAGTTTGATTTTAAAGTATTTCCAGTAGTGCATCAGGGGTTAATTACCTTTACTGTCAAGAAATGTTTTTTTAGATTTTACCAATTTTCTCCTTATGTTCCCCCAAATCAAGAAAAACAGCCATATTACATTAGGTTATTTTAATATTAATTTATAACTATAAATGTTTATTTTTAAAGATCTGACTGACTGCACACAAAATAAGCCCTGTATATTTGCATCGCATTTTCTTCCTCATATAGCCTTATTTCCTTAATAATTTGCACATTTGATAAGAAAATTGACTCTCGTTATGTATAAAGGCTTCATAAAACAGAATTTACCTCATGACCTTTTCTTATTATGATTTAATGGCTTTATGATATATATTTATATAATTATGCTGAAAAATAGCAGAAACAAAAGCAATATGATTTCATAATATATACAGTGAGCTAAAGGCTGAAAATACATTTTTACTTTTATTTATTTAGGGGAATATCTCTTAAAGACCCCATTATGACGAATTGAATAATATCACAGTGAAAATGTTTATATATAGTGATTTGGCATAGCAAGAGCATTTACTACTGGAAATTTTCAAGCTAGACAAATTCAATTAGACCAGCCAAGGAGCAAGCAGATGAGGAAAATAGCTTTTCGTCCATTCATTTCCCACTTGCCAGCTTCATTTCAAGTATAGCAACTGCTATCTGTATCAATTATAGAAATGGAAATAAATGAAAAGAGGTTATTTCTATAACACAGCTGTATAATGACATATCATGAACCATCACAGTGTAGATGGGGGGTGTGGTTATTTGTTAAAGGAGAGACCTTGATACAGACATTTTTTCAAATACTTTGGTTAATACTCATAGCTTAGCCTCTACTCAGCAACCTAAACATCTGTTTGAAGAGGTGTCACTTTCAATCCAAGTATTTGTAACAAATCCAAACCAAATCAATTTTTGGGTGCTTTTTATACCTTATTAGGTGTAGTGATTGGTTTGCTTCACTGACATTCTGTAATCTTAATAACCTCATTTACTTTACTTTTTTAATCTCTTTTTTTTTACTTTTATTACCACTTTACCAACTTTTAAATTCTAAATTTAAACACATATAGTAGAGAAGATAAAATTAGCCTCCTTCAGCTTCCACTTGTCTTTTTTCTAACTTCTGTTATTTAATTAATTATAAAATGTCTTAATGAAGTTTTCAACATTCATATTCTCTTCTGTAATCTTAATAATCCCATTTACTTTATTTTTAATCTTTTTTTACTTATGTATACAAGAACTGAGGTACAGGCCAGTGGTGTGTGTGTGTGGGGGGGGTGGTGGTGGTGAGAACAGAATAGGCAGATTGAAATACATTTGCAGTGGGCAAGACAGGAGAGGTCTGAGGTCTGCGAGCCGTGTGGATCATCTCCCTGACCAGGAACAAACTCAGGCTGCAGAAGCGAGGCTAGCTTCATAGTGCTGTGCTTGAACTCCTTGAGACACAAGGAAGGGGCCTCATTTACTTTAATATGAGAGCTCTCATAAAATGAATTTAGTATAATCACTACTTTTGTAGTTTCTTCATCTTTTGATTTGCTGATATAAAAGTAAAGCTCTTCTCCTGAGGAGCTCATGAGAAATATTTGTTGGTCATCTGCATACTAGAATAACCATTTTCGTGGGTCACATTTTCTTTCCTTGGGCCTTTGCAGACATTGTTCTACCAATAGAATAAAAGATTATACTGATATTTTTTTTCTCCTTTGAATTGCTTTAAATTTTCTACCTTTATATCCAATAGTTTTATACATATTTATATTCAATATATTTCAATGTTGATCATTTTATATCAGAATGTTTTGTGGCATAAAGTGCCCTTTCAATCTACAGATTCTTGCATTTCATATATTTGCATTAAGTTTTATCTTTACATATTTGTTTTGTACCACAGTCCTGTTTCTTCCATTAGGAGAACCAAACATGCACGTGTTAGGTCTCTCCTTGGCTTATCTTCCTTAAAAGCTCTTTAATATCTGTTGTATGTTATTTCCATCTTATTTGCTTTTTCAAAATCAGACTGTGTTCATTACTCTATTTTCAGTCATGTCTATTCTCTTTGAGCCTCTTCAGTTTCATATCTCCTTGTGCTTTTATTTGTTCTTTCTGAACCTTTTCATTGAGCTCTGGTAACTTAAATTTCAACTGTAGCTAGTGCTTCCACATAAACCCAAGCAATCACACATCTGTTTTTTATTCCTTGTTATTAGTACAGTTGACTTATTTTTTTAAATATGAAAATGCATTTGGTTAAATTTTCCTTCTGTTCTATGGTGACAGTTTTCTGGTGTTCTTTATTCTTTAGCTAAGGTTGTTTCTTCTGTTGCTTTCCTCCTCCTTTTCGATTTGCTTAGATTTTTTTGCTCTCCTTTTGCAAATATGAAAATAATCAGCAATAATGAAGAGAAGAGTCAACCCAGGGATATATGCCAAGCTGTTAGTAATGCTGATTTTGCAGAAATGACTTTATGAGGGAGCTTTAGTCTTTCATTTTTTCCTCTGTCGACTGAGATCTACTGCTTTCTCCACTGGGATTATGGTCATCTACAGGGGTAGATGAACTCCCAGTCAAAACATGTTTTAAATGTGTGAGCTCTTGATGCCACATAGACAAGTGGTAAGGAATGATTATTATTTACATAGTTTGTAACTCTCTGGGCAAGTCTTTTGGCAAGTCAGGAATGACTTGAGAAGGCAAGAGGAGGTTGGCTCTGAGCTTTATTCTGCTTTAAAGGTAGGTCAGGTGTTTGAGGTAGGTTCTTGCACACTGAATGGAGTTTTCATGTTTTGGATGCCCTGATAGGGACAAGAAAGAAACACCAGGTTTTCTTATCAGCATATTGAGATGTGGGGCACCAAGGGAAGAGGGTGGAGGAGACTGAAAAACTGCTGACAGCCAAAATAAATAAATGGAGCTGGACTCCTCATTATCCAGGCACACTGACAGAGTGCTTCTGTATATGTAGTTTAACTGTATTTCCTTATGAGGCACCACCTTTCTATATTTGCACAATTGCTAAACATATTGCACTGCCTTGCTACTCACCCTACCGTTGTTCTTCCAAATAGAGCATTATTGATTTTGTACTTTATTACACACTTTTTTTCCCACTAAGTAAATCTGTTGGCTTTCACATAGATCTGCAACAGAAGGCATTCTCTTTTTCTCTGTTTCCCCACACCCCTTCATTTACACTGCTTATCAGCCTTTCTTTTTGCTTATATTTCAGTTGTCTCCTGGAATTATGAGTTTGAAATATCACCTATGTACTTGACTACTTTTATTACATTTTAGGGATTTCAGTGAAGAGAAATAGTGGAGGATGACTTTTCTACCATTATCTGGATGATATTTCATTTTAGGGATTTCAGTGAAGAGAAGTAGAGGAAGATGACTTTTCTACTATTATCTGGATGATATTTCACCCGTCCACCACATCTTTTTTATTTCATAGTATCATTTTATTATAGTCCATCATATATGTGGTATAGGATAACTTATTTGACTATTACTCTATTGATAAATATTAATGTCCCTAGCCTTCTACTAACAAAAACATAAAACAAACATAATTTTATAGCTTTATAGCACATACAACTTTATATAGCTTTGCTAATATTAGAAATATAATCTAAGCAACAGAATTAATCAACAGTATATTCATTTTCCAATTTAGAAATTTTTGTGAAAAATATTTTGTATAAAATTCATTCTGATTTACTACTCAGGTCATAAAGTTTCAGTCTCAAATTTTTAGGGTTCTTGAAATGAGGGATAGAAGATCAGAGGGCGATTAGGTGCCTCTTTCTCATGTTCACATGTTTGCTGGAATCATTAATGAAAAAATAAATGACATGGCAAATTTTGTAGCTCAAGCTTGATTGGATGGTTAAATAACAAAGGAATGATGTGTTGACTTACTTATTTAATTTTTTTGTAACTGAAAGGGCTGATTTGTTATACAAAAAAAAAAATGAAAGGAAAGGATTCTTGACAAGCAGGCAGAAGGAGCTGCGTTTAAAAGGGACAGATTTGTTAAAAGAGATACTACAAAGACATATGCAGGCAGTCTGGGATGAGAGCTGAATTTACACCTTTAACATAAACTTTAGTTTGTTAAGAATTACTTGAAGAATACCAAGAAGTGTAAGAAAGAAAAGTAGCTTGAACTAAGTTAGCAGCAATGCAGATATTGAAAAGACAATGGGTTAGAGTTTGATTTTTATCTGACCTTTTGTTTTGTTTCTCTGTAGTCCACATCTTAAATGATACTTCTGGGAATTAAAGAGAAAAAGCATATATTTAACTTTCTCCTTTGACTGTTTTCATTTAGGATAATCCCCTACAGTTCCATTCATGTTGTTGGAAATGGCAAAAGTTTATCTTTTTTTTTTTTTTTAAATAGCTGAGTTGTATTCCTATGTTAGCTCATATCAGGGAAATCCATAGAGTCCTTGCATGTGAGTTGAAACAAGAGATGTTGGTGAATTGTATGGGATATGGGGAGACCTTGCCTGTTATTCAACTTATTTATGGTCACTGAACCTATCTGATCAGAATCCTAAATTCACCACCTCCACACAATAAATGGTTGCACAGATTCTCTACTATCCTGATACAGTAACTTTGTGAGGATCTTAGTTCATTTCAGGCTGCTATAACAGAGTATTAAAGATTGGGTATTTTAATAAACAATAGATATGTATCTTATTGTTCTGGGGGCTAAAACCCAAGATCTAGGTGCCAACAGGTTAAGGCTAGAGTGGGAAACAGTTTCTGATTCATGGATAGTCTTATTTCACTTACATTGCAGAAATGACGAGGGAGATTCCTGGGGTCTCTTTGGTAAAAAGACTAATCCCAGCAATGAGGACTGCACCTTTATGACATAATCACCTCTTAATCATCTCCAAATACCATCACATTAAGTATTAGATTCAACACTTGGATTATGGGGATACAATCATTCAGTGTATAGCAATGGGCTTTATAAAATATACTTCATATTGAGCACTTCAGGCTGCAAGGCCACTTGATGTCTTATTAAAAGTCACTAGCCTAACTATTATTAAAAAAATGTCACTAATGATTTATAAGAGAACTCATTGATTTTTAAGAGCTATTTTTCAAAAAAAAAAATGTATAGTTCTCTACTATAGAAGCTATGGTTCTATGGTTTTGCTCCAGGATTAGCCTGATAATATTGTATATATCCAATCAAATTTTGCCATTGATTGCACATGTTACTTTCATCACTATTAGATATTTGAATTGTGTTTCCTAAGATGCAGGGCCCTATTCTAGTTCTAATAAAATTGAGACCCTTCTGCTCCTCTAACAAATGAGCCAGAATGGTATTCCCAAGTATGATGTATGCTTCCTCCAAATATCAAAAAGGCTTCCCAAGTGTTCTTCTTCCTTCTTAGGGGTATTAGGTGATTTATTCCTTACTGATATAAGCTGCAAGGCTCGCTTTAACTTCCCTGATGTACCAGGCCCATGAAACATCTTTTTAATTATTTTTTTTAATTTCATGTATTTTTTACATCATTCTTCATTTTCATACATTGTATGCTTTATCTGCTCATGTTTGGTCCCCAAGGTTTCCACTACCAGTTCATCAGTGTACCATCACCATAGTCCCTTGTGTTCTTCCCACCTGTTTTAAACTATTTTCTTTCCCCCATCCCCAAAGAATGTCTCTGTATTACTGTTGCCTGACATAGTGCTCACTTCTCACTCTCTAGAGTATATGTGTCTTATTAAGAAATTCACAGTTCTTGTCACTTCTTATGTATCTTGATCAATCATATAATATCACCAATACAGTATTTTTCACTTAGTAGATTTTTATTCATACACTGCGTTTGATTTAGTCCTTTGGTTGTATGATATGAGAAAAACAAGAAAATTAATATAGCCCTTAGGAAAAACCATTAATACATATTTTATAAATGTATATGTGTGTGTATGTAACTGTCTCAGGGTAATATAAATTGATTTTTATTTTTTTCTTAATGATTTTACAAAATCCCTATCAGATCTATAGTCATATTACATGTAAATATAATTGTGTTGATTTGTTCTAAGAGAGATACTACATTTAGCAAAACTGTTATAACTGTAGTTATCCCTTGATTAAGTTGCAGTAAACTATTATCCACTATCATTCACTCAATTTTTGCAGTAACAAAGGTGATTTAAATGAGGCTACTAATGCTACATCATTTAAATCATTGAGGGTAACATTAATCCCTGCCATTGTCACGTTACATTATTGATTTACTATCTTTCAATGGTGAGCTGTTTCCAGGACTTTTACTTAGCTGTTATTCTGCAGGTTAAGGTTTTGCTTTATGATTTTGCCAATATGTAAGTATGCCGAATCCAAATCTACATTGATCAGGAATGACCAATAAATGAATCTGTGGACCTAGTAAACTGACTGAAAAATAGCAAATATTTCATCTATTACTAGATAGATTAGGTGAATCCTTCTACCACAAACAAATACAAAAACTGAAAAAATCAGGGCCCTCCCTGGTAGCACACTAGGTTAAAGTACAGAATTATGAAGTTAGCTGCAGCCACTTTAGCACAAGTTCGTCCCTCGCTAGGTGACCACATAGTGACCTCTTCTATCTCTCCTGTTGCTCCCCTCAGCAGTGTACTTCGTCAATCTGCCTGTTCTGCTCCCAGCTCTTTCTGTTGTGAATCCTCTTGCCGCCCTTGCACCTCTGACCTGTACCCCAGTTATGTAAACATAAATAAATGACTCTTAAAAAAAAAACCAGCAACCCATTGTGTCAGGAACAATACAGTGAAAGGAAAATCATACTTTGGCACTTCATAGTAATATTTCTGGGTAGTAAAGAGAAAGAGTAGATATTTAGAAACACTAGAAAAGAAAAAAATATATTTTCAAAGACACAACAATTACCCTGACAATTGACTTCTCAATTGAAACAGTGGAAGCAGAAGACACTGGAATATCTTTAAAGTCCTGAAAGAACATGACCTATCCAGTGAGAGATTATAATGAAGAAACTTATATATGATGGTAGTTTTAAAGTCATATATAAAAATAACAACAGAACTCTGAAAGACCATAAAACAAAGAAATTCCTCCGGGTGACAGTTTTTGAAATAATTCAAACATACTGGATAAACTTTACACTCATGGTAGATATTCTCTTGAAAGCATTTTCTGGTTTTGGAGGGTACTAGGAAAAATATTTCTATTTGCAGAGGCATTCTTACTAGACTGAGGAGTAAAAAAGTCGAGTTTGGGGGACACTATTATAACTGGAGAGATGGGAGTTACAGAAAATAATTTGTCAATTATAGGCATACTGATGTACCATTATTCCTTATCAAAATTTTTGCACTGTATGCTAAAATATATTTTCTTGAATACAGAGCAAAGAAGATCATTGTTTATTTTCTTTGTGTATTTGCTATTTGTTTTCTCTTTGGTAAACTACTGTTTGGAACCCTGTACAAAGGGAACCATACCTCTCAGAATTAATTAATTCCTAGAGATAACAAATAAATTTCCTCTGACATGCAAACCAGTCAATACTGAGCAAGCTTTCATAACCTCACACCCAAGTCTCATTTTATCAGATTTCTACAGTTATCATCTTCTGTCTTAGTCACAAAAGCATCAGGTAATCGACAAATGCATGCCATCATGATAGGCCAGAAACTGCAAATTATTCAAATTATCTGACATAATATTTACTAATTTCTTTCTTGCTTCACCTATCCTACTGTTGAAAATCATAAACTGCCATAAACACTTCCTCCCACAGTTTTGCTTTCTACCTACTTATTTGTTTAATCATCCATGTTCCTTATGAGTATAATAAAAATTATCCATGCATTTATTTTCGTCTTACAAAAATAAGTCTTTGGTATGTTTATGGAACAGTTGAATTTTAAGTAGTCAGCTTTCTTTCCTAATATACAAAGAACTTTACTCTTGATGCAGAGGCTAGCTTCAGTACATCTACTTCACTCTAAAATATGTGGATGGAAAATACAGAGTTGGCTTATTGTTATACCAATTCTATCCCTCCTAGCCAATCTAAGTTTTAGTCCGATGAAACCATCTTGATTGGGACCATTCTATTCTCCATATGGACATAAAAGAATCTCATATTTCTCAGCCCTTAGGGTAACATGGGTTGGCTAGTCACTGAATGTTTATAAAGGTTGGTTCTCCCTTCTTTCTATAAATAGCATAAAAGAAAATCTTGGTAAAGTGTATCTGGGATTCTGAAAAACAGAATGAAATTAAAACAAGAAAGCAGATTGCAAAATACCTTGTGAAAACATCAAGAAAATGTATTTGACAGGAAACTTACAGTTAGTATTTCTCCTTGCTCTTTTCAAAAGCTGGGTAGCTAACTGATTTAACTCTGAAACAACTATTCAACCAATTGGAGATTTACTCTCACCACTGCCCTCTCTTAGAATAGGAATTCTGCCTTCCTTTTGTTCCTCTTTTGTTTTTGTATTCTTGTATTCTATACCCACAAATTTACTATTTCACTCATATGCCTGGATTACAGATTTGTTTTTATTTTAGTAAGTCATGAAAATAGAGGAAGAAATATTTTGATTTAGATAGATGACACAGGAATGTATCTATAATATTAGCATGATAGTGTAGGCCCTCATCATTTTAGTTGGGTGTGTGAGAACAATTCTAACACATACATTTAAAATCTGTAAAGAGTCAGCCTGTATTACACCTCTGCTTGTTTCCAATTAATTCTGTAACAGTAATTGGGGAAAGCTGTATACCATTATTAAAGTAGCTCTGTGTTACTGCCTCAGAAGGCAACATGCTAACATAATTTTGATTCTTTAAATAATGTTTTATATCTACACTATTTGTTTTTAAAAATATGATGTGCTTAGGCCCTCCCGGGTGGCACAGCGGGTTAAAGCACAGCACTAAGAAGCTTAAGCCACTTCCACATGAGTTCAATTCCCTCCTGCTCTGGAGGAGATCCACATGTCTGGCAGACCTCTCCTGACCCGCCTGCTGCTCCCCTCAGCAGTGTACTTTGCCGATCTGCCTGTTCTACTCCCTGCTCTGTCTCTGGTGAATCCTCCCCATCACTGGCCTGTACCCCAGTTCTCTATGAATAAATAAATAAATCTTTTAAAAAATATGAAGTGCTTATCAATTATTGTCTAAGAATGGTAAGCTTCCTTTTTAAAACAATCTAGAAACTCAGGAAACAGTTTGTGAGTACACAATTATCTAGTTTAGATAAAATATGCTAACTACATATTTGATTCATTGGATACCTATTTTATTCCTCCCACACAAGATAGAGATAGTTACAAGTATGTCATGGGACTGTAAGTTTTTTTGTTTTTTGTTTTTTTAATTTAGGTAAATTATTACATACTTTAAGGGTAAGTTCCTAGAATATGTATGACTAATATCTTCAAACATTTAATACATGCAAACATCAGAGACATAAACAGTCATAATTTTAAAAGAGTGAATAGAACATTTTAAACAAAAATTTCAAAAAAGAAGAAAAAGTTGTCTTGATTTGAGATTGAAAATTAAAAGATTCATGTTAGAACTGAAACAATATTTAAACAACCAAAGTGATATTTATAAACAATTATGTTATTGACCAAGGGAGTTGGACAGTTTAGCTTACTTTTATAATCTGCCTTCACTGTTGTAAAGAACTCTTGGTGCACAAGGTAATGGCAATAACTGCTATCTTGTGAACTGGAACTCAAGCTCCTAAGGATGTTTGTAAAATGTGTTATTATGTTATGAATCATCCTACTTACTGCCAATACTTCATTTTCAGGAGTTAGAGGAAAATGGTTCAGTTAAGCCAACCTAATTGATGTAGCATATTGGTGAGGATGTATCATTATGTGGAACTATTCTTAAATACTGTCTTTCTTTGGTTCTCCATTTTGGGGTCTACTTATCTACTATAGAGGTCTCTCATACACATTATTTTTTTTTTCTAAGAAGTTGAAAGATATGGTCTCAGGTATTACAACATTTAAACAAATATGACCCTATTATAGATGGAGGCTTGGTGGAACAATAAGGAAATAGTTTCTTTCATCAACATTGATAATCCATAACTTTCTTTAACTATACCTAGGAATCCCTACTTTGCTTCCAGAGATATAGCTAGTTTTAATTCTCCCTCCTTACTGTAATTTTTTAATTTACTGTCTAGGTCCTTAGTAAAAAAGCTTTATTCATATTTAGAGTTTGGAAAATTTATTAACTTTTTATTCAAGCAAATTGCAATGTTTCTTTCTCATATATATTTTCTAACCATTTCTGCATTTTTCTAAATTATTTACTACTCATTTAACTATATTTCAGGGTTTTAAGAAGTAAGCAACATAATTATCATTAATCTATTAATGGAAATCTGTTTTTATATTAATAAAAACATTAATGAACAGAATCACAAATAAAGCGAAGAATTTACACAGTTTGCACAGATATACAAAGGATCATAAAAACTTACTATGAAAAAAAAATGCCAATAAAGTCAATAACATTAAGGAATACGACAGATTTCTGGATCAGTGTAGTTCCCCAAGGCTAACACAGTAAGAAAATAGATGAATTGAACCAAATGATCACAAATGTGGACACTGAAACAGCAATAAAAATCTTCCCCATTACAAAAGCTGAGTAACGGTGTTATAAATTAATTATATCAAAACTTTAAAGAAGAACTAATGCCATCTTGTTCAAAATTTTTTTTAAATACAAGAAAATTGTATGCTTCCTAGCACATCTCACATGCCAAATTACCCTAATACTAAAATACATACAAAAAATACATAGAAAAAATACATAAAGACAACACAAGAAATATAAGTATTATGATCTTTTTTTTCTGAAAAATATCAACACAAAAATCTTCAACAAAAAGTTAGCAGTTGATAAGATTCAGCACCCATTTATGATAAACACTCTAAAAAAGGATAGGAATTAAAGGAACATACCTCAACTTGATAAAAGCTTTATATCACAAACCAATAGCCAACATTATACTTACTGGTGAAAACCTGAAAATTTTAACCGTAAGCTCATGTTTAGAATAAGATAAGGATATCACCACTTGTGTTGAACTTAGTATTAAATACTTTGGCCAACTTATGAGACCAAAAACAGGAGATGAAGGAGACTAAGTTGGAAAAATAGAAAAACAGCTAACTTTATTTGTAGACAATATACTATTGTGTATATAAAATACTAAATAACCCATCAAAAATGATTTGAAATAATAGATTAATATAGTTAAGTGGCAATTTACAAAATCAACATATGAAAATCTGTAGCTTTTTTTTTAATTATTACAAAAGTTTATTTTTACATCATTTTGCACATTTTTTTTTCCATCTAGATTGTAATCCCTGCGGGTTTCCCATCACCAATCACCCGTGTGCCACCACCATAATCCCGTGCATTTCCCTCCCTTCTCCACCCCCCACCCCCGTTTTTGATCCCATTCCCCACTCCACCCCCACAAAATGTCTCTGGTATATGGTTGTTCATTATTTTTGTTATTTTCTCGCCTGGTCCATTATACTCCTGCTATGAGTGAAACCATCCCGTATTTTTCTTTCTCTTTCTGGCTTATCTCACTAACATGATCTTTTCCAGCTCCATCCAAGTTGCTGCAGAAGATATGTGTTTCTCTTTTTTGGTTGCTGAGTAATATTCCATTGTATATATGTACCACATCTTTCTAATCCAGTCATCTACTTTTGGGCATTTGGGCTGCTTCCATGTTTTTCCAATTGTAAATAAAGCAGCAATAAACATGGGGGTACAAGTATCTTTTTCAATCAGTGTTTTTGTGTCTTTTGGGTAGATACCTAGAAGTGGGAATGCTGGGTTGTAGGGAAGCTCCATGTTTAGCAGTTTGAGGAACCTCCAAACAGTTTTCCATAGTGGTTGTACTAGTTTGCATTCCTACTAGCAGTGCAGGAGAGTTCCTTTTTCTCCACATCCTCGCCAACATTTGTTGTTCCTAATTGCTTGAAGATGTGCTACTCTCACTGGGGTGAGGTGGTATCTCATTGTGATTTTAATTTGCATCTCCCTTATTACGAGTGATGTTGAACATTTTTTCATATGCCTGTTGGCCATCTGCATTTCCTCTTTGGAGAAGTGTCTTTTTAGCTCTACTGCCTATTTTTTGATGGGGTTGTTTACTTTATTTTTGTTGAGTTTCGTCAGTTCTCCGTATATTTTTGTGAGCAGTCCTTTATCGTACTTTTGTGTGAGAAAATGTTTTCCCAATTAGTGGGTTGTCTGTTTGTTTTTAGTAATGTCTCTTTTGCTGTACAGAAGCTCTTTAACTTGATGTAGTCCCATCTATTTATCTTTGCCTTCACTATTGTGGCGTTGGGTGCTCTGTCTTTAAAGATGTCGCTGAAGTGTATGTCGTGTAGTGTTTGACCCATCTTTGCTGCTAGGTATTTTATGGTTTCCATTCTTATGTCTAGGTCTTTAACCCACTTCGAGTTGATTTTTATGACTGGAGTGTGGCAGTGATCTAGTTTCATTTTTTTGCATGTAGCTTCCCGAAAATCTGTAGCTTTTTTATATAGAAATGATGAGTAAGAAACACAAGAAAATAAGAGAATAACCCCATTAATAATTGCTTTAGAGGGCCCTCCCTGGTGGCACAGCGGGTTAAAGCACTGCACTAAGAAGCTTAAGCCACTTCCACATGAGTTCGATCCCCGCCTGCCCCAGAGGTGACCCACATGGCATGGCAGACCTCTCCTGACCCGCCCACTGCTCCCCTCAGCAGTGTACTTCCTTGATCTGCCTGTTCTGCTCCCCACTCTGTCTCTGGTGAATCCTCTCACCCACCGCATCTCTGGCTTGTACCCCAGTTCTGTATGAGTCAATAAATAAATCTTTTAAAAAAATAATTGCTTTAGAATTAATTTAGAATTAATCTAAATAAGCAGGTAAAATTTCTCTGCAATGAGAGCTCCAGGGTGTTTTTACTATAACAACATAAGGTTAAGGAAGGACATCCTACATTCATGGGTGGGGTGAATAAGATAATCAAATAATTTAGGCAATTGTCTAAATGATATATGAATTTAACACAATTCCCATCAAAATAATAGCAATATTTTTCAAAGAACTTGAGTGGAAATATTGAAATTTTATGGAAACACAAAAGGTCTTGAATTGCAAAAGTACTTCTAAGAAAAAAGGAGGCAATGGTATCAGTTTACCTCTTCATACTTTATATAATGCAGCAGTACTAAAAGCAATATGGTGCTGGCACAGAAATAGGTCGGTGCTGCTGGAGCTCGGGGCTGGCCCACAGGCTGCCTGTGCCTTCAGCTCTCTCCTTCCATAGCTCCCACCAGGGCTGGTGCTCAAACCTGGCCACACCCTGTGGTAGCAGCAGCCATGGGCTTCCTGTTCCAGAAGCAGTTTAAAACGAGTGAGATTCAGGATGGGCTGTCTCTCAAAAGGGCCAAGGATCACATCATAGCAGAGCTTATATATTACACCAAATGAGCCTTGTGTAAGCCACTGGAAGATGGAAGACACATCATTTACCATTTTGTGTTTTAGCTTGCTTGTATTAAGACTGTAATTAATATGTCTTCTACCTCATTAGGTACTAATGAGAATAGAATAATTTTACATATATTTCTCATAAAATAGTACTTGACATAGTCAGTAGTAAATAGATGCCAAATTGCTACTGAAGAATTTCAAACCAGAGAATGGTACTATATATAAAAGCTCATTCAGAGGTACATGTATTATAATGATATGTGTATCATTTTCTTTATTATTACAGCATTCCCCCTCTTAGAACAATAGGTTAAACTAAGTGAAGAATTGCCTAATAATCAGGAAATTTAAAAAATGTTTTGTTGCATGTCACTCAACTTTTGTCCATTTAGAATAATTTATCAATTTTTTCATATTGCCTATTTTTGCACCACTACCATAAAACATGGCTTGATCTGCTCAATATATTCTTCTAAATCTAACAGAAACCAGAGTCTTTATGATGGTATCTGTTTCCTGAAGAGAATAGTTACGCCAAAGTTTCTGTGGCAAAGGTCAGTATTTGATGCACACTCTAGTACATTTTATAATCCTACGAAATCCTAGCTATTAAATCACAACTTAAAACCACAACCCTATTTTTCACATGTGTTCTTTTACAAATAGTGTTAGGTATAAAAACAGTTTCCTTAAACATTCTACTCTTTTTTCTTTTAAATGTATCTAATATAAAAATGTTTGATTTTATGTATATCCACACATGCCTCCCTTCCTGGTTCAGCTTCTATGGAAAACAACATTGAGGTTTCCAAAATATTAAAAATAGATACACTATTGATTCAGTGATTCTTCTCCTTCATATTTGTACAAAGAATGTAAAACCACTATTTATATACTCTTTTTTTTTAAAGATTTATTTATTTATTCGTACAGAACTGGGGTACAGGCCAGAGATGCGGAGGGTGAGGATTCACCAGGGACAGAGTGGGGAGCAGAACAGGCAGATCGATGAAGTACACTGCTGAGGGGAGCAGTAGGGGGGGGTGGTCAGGAGAGGTCTGCCGGACACGTGGTCACCTTTGGGGCAGGCGGGATGGAACGCATGCAGAAGTAGCTTAAGCTTCTTAGTGTAATGCTTTAACTCACTGCACCACCAGGGAGGGCCTATATACTCTTTTAAGGTAAAATTAGATTAGTAGTTACAAAGAAATTGTTTCATTAAATAATAAAACACAACTATTAATGATATCCAACACTGTGTGGAAATAAAGGTACTGAAAGATCCATGAAGACATTAAAAAAAACCTTCCTTTTTCCTCCTCTTCCTCTTTTCTTCCCTCTCCTACCCTCAATGTCTCTCTCTATAAGAAATCATCCCTATAGAGACCGAACCCTGGCATTTATTTTCATTAAAATGCTGGATTTTTTTCAAATCTTTTGGCATCCAAATTTGTAAACAAGTATTTTGAAAACAATAAAAGATAATTAATATGTAAATCTTTACAATAAAAGAAAAATATTGGGAACTTTCTGTGGCATTTTTATGCATAAACTGGGTATTTATATTCTGATGAAATAAAAAAGGAAAAATATTAAGTCCCGTTGGAGTTTTGTTAATGTTCTTAAAGTGAGGGTCTGAAAGAATTGAGGAGAATTATCTACCCCAGCCCCAGGGACAAATGAGGATATTTGGAGCAGGCAGATAAGATTGATCCCCATTGTGCTGAACTCTTAGGCCTCAGCATTACCCACAGATGGAATGAAAGCGCCTTTCCAGGCTTATGACCAAGTCCTGCTGGTATTTCATCATCCCTCCTTGATAGTCTTTAATTTCAACTTGAAAAATATTAATAAAAGTAATATGGGTGTTTTTGTAAAGACAATAGGTCACTTCTTTCTTACTCTGCCTATTCCAATAGCCTGTCATCAGGTATTTTTTGCAGCTTTTAGGGGAAAGTGACAAAATTCAAGTAGCTTCCAGCTACCTTGTTAATCATCTTCCAATAACCTGATGTTATATCCATCATTTTATAATACACACTTAGAGAAAATTTTCATTTGATGAGATTTGAAACCCTGTTTTTGACATAAAATAATTTATTCCTTCTGATTTTTCTAGTTAACTTGCTTTTATAGTCAAAGAAAAAGTTTATATTGCTGCCCTTCCAGCATCATGCACATACTAACTAAATGATCTATTACTGAAAACCAGAAAAATATTGACTATTCTGGAACTAAAGAATGAATTTGATTTAGGAAGGTAACCTTTATGCCATGAGAGTAGGGCATGAAAGAAAACGTTAAAACAAAACAAGACCATAACCAACATGCTGAATGTCTGTGGAGGCCTAATGGTCTACTGTGTGTGTGTGTATAATAAAACTGATATTACTAATTAAAAGATTGACTCTAAAATTTTTTGTTTATTTAATAAGTCATTTATCATGAAGTGGTTAACTTACTAAATCTCAGATAAAATGTTACACCATTTAAATGAATAACATAGTCTCCTATATTCTGAATTTTATAGATACTTCTACAGTGTTCATGAAAAAGGAGAGGAAGTGGAGAGATAGAAGGAAACAGTGAGTACCTAGTTTATCTAATTCTAACTTTAAAACATGTAATTGGGCAATGAGAGAGGGTCTTGGACAAAGACTCATAACAAAATAACCTTGGAGAAGTCTTGGTCTCTTCGGTGTACATTAAATAATATGCTGTGTGGTGAAGATCTCTGAGCTTGAGAACTAGAGAAAGTCCTTATGTAGGGTCTAGAATAAGGAATCCACCTTCTCTACCCATGATATTCATCCCTGCTTTCTATTTAGTTTCTATTTTCTAGGAGTATATTTTTGAATATTTTTTTCAAAATGATAGATGGGAAGAAAGATAACAGAAAATTATTTATGGTAATGATGGTTTGCTTTAAGTGTCTGGTGGTCCTTGGCTGTTTGTCCATATTTTTGAGTCAGGTAGACTCGTGGACACCCTCTGCTGTTACTGATTCTCTGACAGAACATCATCTCTGTGTTATCAGGTATATTGACTGCATAGTTGTTGATAGGACCCCAGGGTCCTCTTAGTATCCAAATTCACAGCTGTCTCCTTACTCTACATATTCATATGTATCATGACGTTTCCTAACTAAATTAGTCTGGAAGCAACTGAGAAGTAGACCCCAAGATGGGATTAAAGGTGCACAAAATTATCTGGGGTAAAATTGGTAAGGGGTATAGAGGAAAGAAAGTAACGTGAGCTTTCAGAGCAAAAGCAGACCTGGTCTTTGTGTGGAAAGAGGAAAAGACAAATATTGGGTAGGTTCTAGAAGAGTTATGCTAGGCTCTTAAGTCAAAGAAGGCTGCCAGAGGATTCCTAAGTCTTGAAGAATGGGTCTGTCTCTGTGTTCTTACCACTCTTAATTACTGACTGGGGGCAGCTCACAGAAAGTGTGCCTTGCATGCAGATAGTGGTGAATTCAAAGTGCAGCATTTGAGGAAATTACTCTATGACAGTCAACATCCTTGTGGTGCATTTCAGTGATTATTGCATTTGCCCTCATCAACTGTGGAATTTATTTCCCTGCCATAGTAATCTGTGCTGGGTTTGTGAGCTGTTTTGACCAGGAGGATGCAACACAAATAACTGTGTAATTTTCACCAGTTGAGTCTTAGGCCTGCAATGTCTCTTTACTGCTTATATTGTTTCTTTGTTGTTGTTGGAAATGAGACACCATACCAGAACTCTAAATATCCTGGGATGATCATGATGAAGCCCACATTAGCAACATAAAGTCTACATGGAAGAGCATGTTAGCATCACATGGGTAAATAAGGCCTCTTTGGGTCTTGCATGTCCAAGACACCAATATATGTAGCTGAAAGATTGCAGCCAATACTGTATGGTGGAGAATCATGGTTTAGCTAAGTCCTGCACAATGATTAGAAGAGTCATTATCAAATTCAATGGTGAATTTTAAACCACTTATTTTTGATGCATTTGTCAGTATATAGCTGGACCATTCCTCGCCCCCACACTATGCTCAGTGTTCTGCTATGAGTAGCTTGCAGGAGGCTTAGTTTGGGCAGAAATACCTTGATGGGTTAAGGGTTCAGCAGCTGCAACATGGATCATCACACAAAAGTAATCAACTGAACCAGAAGTCATTGTCTTTGCACTAAGAAACTTTAAGTATGTGATATATGCTTAGGAATAGAAGGTAGGAGTGGATCTAATTAGCTTATAGATCTGGCTAATGGAGTTCCTGAGAATAAAAGTACTAGCTGACAACACTTAGCTGACAATATTTTAAGTAAGGTGGAGAAATCTACAAAAAAGGGGGGTTGTTTCATTTCCAAGCAAAATTTAAAAGGACTATTTCTAATTTAGGATTTGCCAGGTGAGAAAATAAAACTATTTATCATCTCCAACTTGCCTGGCAGCACCAAATCCCCAAAGTAGGAAATGAACACAGAGCCAATATCAAATCCAGGTGCTACATATAAAACATGGCCTGAGGGTAAATATCAGGTCAAGGGTTATCCTGGAAGAACTTTTTTTTAAGGCCTCAGAAAATCTAAAATAGTAATGCTTTGACCTCTCAGGTTGACAAAAGGTCTTCTAAAAATTCATAAGTGATTTGTTCCATGACACACTGATTCATAACCCAAAGTGAAGGAGAGCATGTCTTAGATGAAGCTTATGGATGAAGCTTTTGACTTATGTCTATGATAGTGCATTATAATTTGATATATAAAAATGCCACATTTCTGTAATAGGAAATATAGCAGATTCCACAGACAGCAGAGTCCAAACAAAAAGTGACCTCAGGGTCCCAAACTTCTATGTGCAGGAAAAGCTCCAGATAGCACACAGCAGCAATGTCTTATGGAACATAAAATAGTCTTTTTTTTTTTTCTCTGAAGAAAACCTCTCCTTAGAATTGAGATGAATTATAATCAATGTCAAAGTCCTCAGAGCAGCAAGAATTGTTGACATATGCTCAGTGGCTTTCAAAATGGCTATGCGAGTGACATATGGGGCTTGGTACCCCCTTTTTGAATGAGCCTATGGCAGTTACTCTGTGTCTATTCTCCTACTCTACATTGGCATAGGTAGAAAACCACTTTTTTGTTTTTATCCTTTTGTTGCTGTACCCAAAGAACATTTTTATTCTTCCTGCACCCAATTCAGATGAATAAATCCTATTCTTCAAGTCTGGTCATGATGTTGTAATAGAATTAAGTTTTGGAAAGTGGGGGTAAATGCATTTTGCATAAAGGAAGGAATTTGTGGACAGAGGGAACAGTGTGATTTTAAACTTGGTGACAGAAATTCTCATCCCATGTGCTATTTTTATATGGTGACTTTTCCTTGACCCCATTAATTATAGGGTATGTTTTTCATTTAAAATCTGTGCCGTCCCTAGTACCTCTTTTTGACTAATAGAATATATCAGAAGTAACTTTGAAACTTCAGTCTTAAAAGTCTACAGCATCTGTCTTCACCGCTTGGAAGCTAGTGGTCCTATAAATGCCCCCACTATTCTCAGACCACCAGCTTTAATAATTTAATTTAAAAACTTTTACTTTGTAAATTATATTTCCTATATCATAGTTGTGGGAATTCTAGATATGAGAAATGATACAATGGATTTATTTGTCTTTTTATTGAGTATTTCATTGTGTAGGTACCACAACTTGATCCACTCATCTCTCCTTGAGTACATTGGTTGTTTCCCTAGATTGGCTATTGTAAATAGTGCTGCAATCAGCATAGGAATACATATGCCCCTTCAAATTAGTGTTTTTGCACATAGATAGCATGAGTGCAATTGCTGGATCATATGGTAGGCTTATTTTTAATATACTGAGAAATCACCCTACTGTTTTCCACAGGGGCTGAGCCCTTCTATATTCCCACCAACAGTACTTTTCCTCCACCCCTCACCAGCACTTGTTCTTTCTGGTCTTTTTAATCTGGGTCATTCTCACAAGTTTCTGATGGTATCTCATTGTGCTTGGGTTTGCATTTTCCTGTTGATAAGTGATAAGCGCTTTTCACATGCCTCTTGATCATCTCTTTGTCTTCTTTGTAGAAGTGCCTATTGAACTCTTCTGCCCATGTTTATTATTATTATTATTTGTTGAATTGTACAAGTGTTTATAGATCTTGGTATCAGCCTCTTGTTGGATATATGCTATGTAAATATTTTCTTCATTTTGTTCTAGCATAAGCTTCTTACAATGTGCAGGTTTTCAGTTTGATGTAGTACAAATTGTTTGGATTTGCTTTTTTTTCTCTTGCTGTTAGAGATGAATCCACAAAGATATCACAGAAAATTATGTCATGCATCATTTTTTTTCTATGCATCATTCCATGTTTTGGTGGTAGAGGAAAGCCTGAGTGCATAATCTATATTCTGGAACAAAAAGTCCATTCATCTACATTCTAATAAACATTTGTTTATTTCCTTATTACTTCAATGAAAATTTCATGCATAAAAAGAATTCATGCATAAAATAGCTTTCTAGCTTTTAAGCATAATCTATATGAGCTTAAAATACAATGAAGGAGGCAAGCACTGTGGCAACTCAAATGCAAGTCCTGGTAAAATGGAAGACAGGAAGGAGCTGCATGCATTGTATCAGTTGATGAAAATGAAATTCTCTTTTAAATCTGATGTGAAAGTATGGAGATGACTTTACAGTGGAGGGTCACATGAGTACCTTACGTTTTGCATCCAGCATGGTGTGGTCAAGGAGGCATACGAAATATAATTGTTTATTGAAAAGTCTAGAGTCTTGTATGAATATGCCTTCTATACCTGGCAAGATCAGATATGTTTCATACTCAGGGAAAAGCAGAAGTCACAGTTTGAAAAAGCCAACAATGATAGCAGTTAGTATTTTGGAATGACTCTAGTGCTGGGTTTGTAGAATGATCCATTTGGCTCCAATACTATACATAGAAATGAGATACTTCAGTATGCGTAAATTAGAAAGACATATCCACAAAAATATTTCCTTTTTATTCAAACTGGAAAGATTATGGCATTCTTAAATATAATTGTGATAAAACATGAGAAAAAGATGGACTTACATGAATATGACAATTCTCAGGATGTAAAAGAATAAAAATTGAGGAAAATCAAAGAAAATTTACAGATTTTAGTTTGGGACTGATATTTAGCTATTTTAACAAAGAAAGTCTATTGAAAAAAAAAGTATTAAGTATTACCAAAAAATTGAATCAGAGTTTTCCAATGGAAGTGGTTTATATATAATGCAATCAACTTGGAAATTGTAGTAAAGGAGCTTTTATGAGTCAGATATCCTTCTCCACAGCTGTGATCATATGACCTAAACTATGAAACTGAGCTAGCACTTAGTCTGATTCATTAAATAACATCCTAAAAATAAACACTGAAGTAGCTAACATGAAATTTTAGCAACGGGCTGTTAATGGAAATCTAAAAATCCCATTATTTGGTAACTTACCCACATAAGTGGGTAAGTTACCAAATAATATATATATGTATATATATATATATATATATTATATATAATATATATACCAAATAATGTCAGACTAACACATAGTTAGATCTTAATTACATTTAAAAGTTATATCTGAAAAATTTTCTTTCTTGTGAAAATGTTATGAAATTATTTTAGCCTACTCCCATGAAAATAAGAAAAATCAATGGTTAAATGTTATTGCAAATAAAAACTAATTTATTAAATTTAATGGACAATTTTGAAAAATTTATATCACATATATAGCTGAGTTATCTGAAAAAGAATTCTATTGGATTTACAACCTTAATAATAGATCTAATTGGTGTTTCCGGATATTTATACCATGCATTATCCATTGCTCAAATACTTTTGATTGTTAGCTTATTCTTCCAACGTTCTCCCTCCAGACATGCAATTCTTCCTCACTTTATTGTGCAGCTTTTATCTATTGTCACTTATCAAAAGCTTTTAACAAGAAATAGCAATCTTATTCAGTTTTACAATTGAGTAAGATATAATGAATTTCTGGATGTTCTATGCCTTGGAACACTAAAAAATTAACTACCGAGTGATCTTTCATTTCTCTTATTGTTCTACTTCACCTTCTAATGAAATCAAACTAAATTAAGGTGTCAGTGGTTGTTATTTCTCCCTGA
>NW_004567108.1:21378987-21421470 GCF_000260355.1 Condylura cristata | reverse complement strand
ATATATATAATGTTGAAATAAGAGTTTTTGGAAGATACTGAAGTATGAAATTCAGGAAGTGTGGAAGAGATGAGATATTGTCAGCTTGAAATTTCACAAAGTGTGGAAGCTGAGTAAAGGAATTGAAGAAATAAGGTACAGGTTTGGGGGAAGAAGGAACTTTTAGGATTTGGAAATCATATCACACTGGAAACTACTTTTTCTCACACTTTATAAAGCTACCATTTGGCCAACTTGTCAGCTTTCCTTTTATTTATGTCATCTTGGCCCAGGTCATCTGAAATTAACTATGAAACATAAACTAGTAAAGTTATTAATTGTGAAATTAATACCCCGGGTGCAATTTTATTGAGAGTCAATGGGTGTATTAGTATGTCTTTCTTCTTATGATATATTCTTGGATAATAGAGTCAGTTTCCAGTATAATCCACAAATAAGTGACATGCTATTAGATGTGGGCAGAGAGAAATTAAATGCACAATACATATTTAAAATACTGACTTACAGCCTGGCAGCCCCCCTCTACCTCAAACCAGTGAAACACAAAATGGAAACACAAAATGAAAAGGTGACAGAGGAGCCAGAGGCTTGGTAAGCTTTCATGGGATGGCTGTCTGGAGAAACAGATGTCTTGTGACTTTCTACAAGATCTATGCCTGCACAGGAACACATTAGTGCGCTTACAAGAAAAATACTACTTCATACCTATAAGATTAACCCCTATTAAAAAAATCACAAGCAACAAGTTCTGGTGAGAGTATGGGGAGAAAGGAACCCTAATTACATTGTGGTGGGAGTTTAGACTAATCCAACTTCTATGGAAAAAAAGTGTGAAGATTCCTTAAGAGACTAAAATTGGATTTACCATATGGCCCATCAATTCCATTCCTAGTTACCCAAAGAGCACAAAATACTATTTCCAAAGGAAACCCTCACTGTTATGTTTATGGCATCATTATCTACAATAGATATAAAACAAGCTAAATGTCCCAGGATGGATGAGTGATTCAAGAAGATGTGATACATTCAAACAAGGGAATATTACTGAGTGGTCAAAAAGATAAACTTATGCCAATCTTGGCAACATGGATGGATAATACTGAATGAAATAAACAGGAGGAGAAAAATATTGAATTGTGTCACTGGTATGTGGAATATAAAGTAACTAAATGATAGTCACATCAAGACAAGCTTAAAAAATAACCCTTATAGGTGACTATAGAAGAAGCACCACATTAGGAAGGGGAGGGTTTGAGAGAGGGTTAAGAATAGAAAGGGAAGGAAACACAATGGTCTATGATGGTGGAATATAGGTGAGCTGGTGGTGGGTACACTACAGTGGCATATCTGATGGGGGGTTGTAGTATTGTCTCAATTAAAAATAAATATAAAATATTAAATTGTGAGGAATAAAATGTGCCAACGTTGTATCATTTTATGTTAAAACAAATCTCCTAAATGTATAACACCAGCAATTCCAATATTAAGAAATTTTATTAGCAATTTGTCATGAGAACATAGACACAAATGAGATTAGAAATATTTCTAGGGATTCTCTAGCTCTATATTTGTGTGGGCATGGAGGCCTTGATCAAATTAACATGAGCTATTATAATTAAAACCCAGCCAAGATTGGGCACTAAAGACAATTAATGGGATTGGACATCTATTAGAGCTACATATCCCGATGAATCATTTCCCCAATCTCTGCTATGATTCCAGGGCTCTCATCATAATTCTAGTGATAAAAGCACCTAATGAAACAGTTCTGTGGAGAAAGCATGTTTATCAGACTTTACTAATTTCATTATCCTTTGGCCATCTAATAACTCTCCTCATAAGACTGTGAGGGAAGACTGCCTATGCTCAAAGGAAGGCCGCCATTAATCTCTACTTAAGAGGAGTAAGTTTTCTCCTCTATAAACTGGCAGGGAGTAGAAATTATTCTTAGCTTTAAACCCAGGAGAAACATGAACCTTAAACTGTAAAATAGTAAAATGGCATCTTTACTTCTTTAATGTATGCCTTTGACAGCACTCACTGGATGTGCTAATAGTACTAAATTCAAAGTAAATAAAATCAATCCGTTTGTGGAGTCATTTTAAACCTAGTAAAGGTATATTAAAACCCAATATGATATTCTAAAAAACACTTTGTAAAATGTATGCCCTCTCTCTGTTTCTCCTCTCTTCACTTTTCTTTATAGATTTAAAGAAAAGAAAGTGAACTGAAAATAGAATTTTAAAAATATAATTTCTTTGTAGAGTTCAATTTTATGCAAAATTTATAAACAGCAAAAGTCATATTTTTAGCATGCTGCTGCAACAGAAAATCAGAACTGGCATATTTGTTTTTAAGATTTTTTAGAGAAATGATGAGGTGAGGAATTAAACTGATAGTCATTTTGTTAACATGAGTGAGGAGAGAAAGTGAGACAGAGGTAGAGGGAGGATGAAAAAGGTGATTTCAGGAGATAAGGGGTAAAAAAAGGTAAAAAAGAATGATTAAAGCTGGTGGGCTGGAAGGGTAGCCTGTGAGTGATGAAGGTACGAATTTATTGTGTATATATGGTCTCCTTATACTCTCTATTTTTTTCTAGCCTTTTACTTTCCTCTTGTAGTAAAACCTGTATGGTAGGATACTGCTTTAAGCCATCTATACTTTGTTAATTACTTAATCCAGTTAATTTATGGAACAGTAATTTATAAACTTTAGTATGATTCATAATTGTCCATGGAGTATTTAAATATGTATGTTTATATATGTATATATAAAAAGATACAGGTATAGATATACACATATTTGACATCAAGATTTAATCATACCTATGTAGGAACCTTTAATTTTGGTTCTGACATTAATTTTTAATTGCTGCACTGTTAATGTTCCCCCCCACCATCAGGCATCACTATTGTGCACCTATTACCAAACCAC
Organism: Condylura cristata; assembly: GCF_000260355.1. NCBI lineage: Eukaryota > Metazoa > Chordata > Mammalia > Eulipotyphla > Talpidae > Condylura > Condylura cristata. The sequence goes on along the minus strand of NW_004567108.1, from coordinate 21,418,536 downwards.
TCATAATCTACTACATGGTTCTTTGTTTTTTTCCAGTCCCTCAGCACCTCCTCTCTCTGGATGCTTTATTTCTACAGTCAGCTTTCAAGGGCTATGCCTTAAGTTTGTCTTTATCTGACCCTTTGCTTGATTTCTCCATGTGTCACATATTAGTGAGACCACCAACATTTACCTTTCTTCTTCTGACTCATTTCACTTAGTGTTAACCTGTCCAGCTCCAGCCATGTTGTCACAATGTTATGAGTTTATCTCTTTTTATCAATGAATAGTACCCTGTTGTGTATGAAAGTTTGAGAAAAATACTGCAATTAAGTGTTGAAAAACAGATATTTTAATATTAAAAATACTTAAAGACACACAATATGCCTTAAAGTGACTAGTGAGGTCTAGCAAAGAATGAATAAATAAATGTTTTTTGAAAGCAGGGACCACAAAAGAGCAGCTTGCCAAATGTATAAGCATTTTATTTTATAAACAATATATTAAAAATAATTTGAATTAGAAGCTGAATTTAAAGTGAACATAGTTAACAAAGAACATATAACATTCTCATGAGTCAATGTCTGGCATGTAAAATATTGCAGGGTAAGTATCATAATAGAATGCTCTTACCTACATGTCATTTTAATTTTAATTCTAGGGTTGGTAACCAAAGTTAGTCATTCAATGGAAAGGCCACATACCTAAGGCCAATGTGTTATGTCTCTTTTGCTTTCTTTCAAAAATTAATTTTAATTGGTGAAGCCTTGGTATTTGAAGGGAAGTGTGCACTGGCTGCTCATGTGTGTTTAAGTCCTGTATTGATGATTATGAGTGAGCCATACCTGAGTGCATGTCCTGTCATCCACTGGGATGACCCCAAGTTAGTCTCCATGCTCTTATGCATAGTCATTGCTTTAAGATCTGTTAAAATTATAGCAGAACAAGAAGGTACAGATAATTACCTCAGAATCTTGCAGTGACTGCCTTGATTAAACCTTTCCCAAGGTTTGACCATAGCATCTAAAAAGCCAGAATGAGTTTCTATAAAGAACATGTTGATTTAACATTTTTTTCTATTTGCAGCTTTATATTTGTCCAAAAATTATTTGTGTGAGAGACAGATTTTGGTCTAATTGATGCTTTCCTAAAAACCTGGTAGTAAGTTTTGTGGTTGTAAAGCTAACTTTCATCACCCTAGACCGCTTTGGCAGCCACTACTGTCTATAAAAACCAGAACTGTGCACGCCCTAACTAGAGTAGCTCCATTATAGCACTCTTGAAAAATAAGAAGGTTTGGCAACAATGGGCCCCATTATTTGAAAGGAAACAATCAGAAAGAACTGAGAAGCAGCTGCATCCTTCACTGAGACATGTAATCTCTACTTCCCACAATAAACACCACTTATTCCTGCCTAAATCCCAGCCTGGTGCTCTTATTTACATTTCCAGACTGGCCCAAGGGGCATGATCCCTGCACTGAAGGAATTTCAGATCCTGTTGAACAGGTGTAAGAGTGGTGTTGGCATTGAAAGTAAACTTGGATTGATTTATTTTTATTTTTAGAAAGAATGGATTGATAGGCATTAGGGACTATTTAACTGTCCACATTTTCTTCTTTTCTCTTGCCTATACTGTTTCCTTATTGTCTCCCATTCTCTACTCATGAGATCACAGAGGTAGGAACTCAGAGATTTGCCCTCTTCTTGCCATAGTACTAATTCTAGCAAGTAGAAATCACCTTTAGCACCTCAACCCATGACTGTAGGTAGATGAACAACTACAATAGCAGTGCTCAGAATGAGTAAAAGTTTCAAAAACCCTCTAGTAAGTGTATGGAGGAGAGTATATAAAAAAGAAGGATAGAGGTTCTGGATACGATCTATAGCTGGTGGGAAATAAAATCAGGATTTTTGTGGCTCTGTGTTATGTGTGTGTGTGTATGAAGTATGATGCAGATTAAAGCTTATAGAGAAATGTGGAATAAAGGAACATCTGAAGTTGAAATATTAAATGACAGAAATAAGAAAAGCAAACTATGCTATCCTTATTTACTACACAAAGTAAATATTTATGTCTGCTCTTTGAGTAAGCTGCTTCCTATGTATTTTTATTGATATATCCCAATAGGATCATGAGTATGTATGTCATTAAATATAAAGGTACAATTATTCTATTATTGTTTTAAACAGACATATCTCTATTGTCACTCCCAAAGTTTATTGCTTGTTTAATATTGTCGTGTACTCACTTCATTAGTGATTTTGTTTATTTGCAGTATACCCAGTATGTTGGCAAGTTCTTGGCATATCATGTGAAGTATTTTTGAATGGGTGAATAACTGTATATGTTTGTATGAGTGTGTAGTTGTGGGTATGAAAGAGAGAAAACATTTGGGTAGTTAAATATACTAGTCTCAATAATTGCACATTTTTATGCTATAGAGTAAAATTATGGAATGAAGCATGTTCTGGTTCCTAGGTACATATTTCTTGAAATATATATTTACACTGGTTAAGATTTCCACAAAGATAATAATACATAAAAATATGTACTTCCTTATTTTTCCAGTGAAATGAAAATACTAAATCCTTAGAGAATGCTTTTCATTTGATCTCTGTGTGGTGGTACAGGTGTTCTGAGTTAAGTCTCAAAAAGTAAAGCTCTTCTTCCACAAACAAAACAGTCAGTGGTCTAATCTTGAAATTATTTCATCTTTTCATGAGTGGGCGGTAGTTTGAATATGAAATTGTAATTATTTAGTGAGTACTTTAGCTTTTCAACGAAAGATGTTAATTAAGACAGAATGCCATCATTATGTAACACTCTTGAAAATTAGCCTTGTATTAAATTTAAATCCTCATCACTTGATTTACATATGTCAGGAATCTGGCCCTGAGGAATGTGAATCTATAATTTGTGTTATTTTTTTATATTAATCATTTTTATGCAGAGAACTTGAAATATTGGGGGGAAGATAACATTGATTTTGACTACTCTGTCAGTATGCTAATAGCAAGGATGTAGAGAAATGTAAAGCAGAGAGAGGTGAAGTAAAGGAGAAAATGAAGAAAACTGGATTTAAAACCCCTAAAAATAGAAAAGAACATTGTTCTTTGCGTTCCTTTCTTATAATATCGGCACCCATGTCCTAATGTATAACACTCTATTTCATCTCTGTTCTAGTTCCTAATAAACCTAGTTAACTCGCATCCCATGAAGCCACAGAGGCTGCTCCCTTCCACAGTCCTATTACTCTCTTTAGTGTGTGCATCTTCAGACTCCATTGAAAAGGATTATGAGCATTTTTGGCCATGGAATAGGCCAGTAATACAAAATAATTCAAAGGGGGCTGAGGAAAGTCTCAAGGCAGATATGGAAGACAGTGATAAGCAAATGGGGAAGGCCTCACTATAAAGCACCCAGAAACAAGCCTGAGTGGCTCTTTGCTGCCAGTAATACGAAGTGCACATTCAGTGGCACCTGCACCATGGGTGTCTGTTATTTCCGCTTCCCTATGTCTTTGGTAAAGACAATTCCTAGTGTAGGATCGCATGCAGAAGGAACACTCTTCACCATATAATCCTTTCTAGCTGATTACTTTCTTTCCAATTCCTGTCATTCATCACATCTCTGGTTGCCTCCCTTTTCTCTAACCCATAAAATAATTTATGTTTTCCTAAGGATGATTGACTTAAACTTCTTCTATTCTTCCCAGTTTATGTTTAAAACATTAATTTTGTATTCTGAGTTTTAGAGCTGATGGCTATTAAACTACCAAAGGCTAGTCTCAATGGTGATGTCCTGAGTTATCTTATTTTTGGAGTTATATGTGTGCAAGGTAAAGTGGTCCCTGTGGGTTTATTGTGAAATTCTGCTTATATGATTTTTAACAAATAAAATGTTTGATTAAAAAGTCATTTATTTTCATTAAAGTAAAAGTTGCCTAAAATAATTATTCAACTCTAATTAAAGCTGTAGTTTGTTACAAGCAACATACAATGCAGTGTCAAAATAATAATTAACTATATTGTAAGTATTTGGCACTTTAAAAAATGCTTGTTTATTTGAACAACAATCATGTTGACTTCAGGCTTATTAGTACTTTTGTGAAAATTGCTCTTATCTATTTTCTTGTAATACTAAATATTGGCATATGTATTAAAAAGGTTTAGGTACCTCTACACTAAACAGGATATAGGCAACCTGTAATTAAAAGGAATTTTACTTTCTCATTTGAAGTAATTTGAAATATCACTTGATTATGCAATGACAGACATTTTTCATAATGCCTATCTTTATAGGCTATTAATTAATTAAAATAAAATTGTGTACCCATATGGGATAATGTTATATAAATTTTTGGCTTGTAATGAAACTAACATTGAAGAACAATGGCACAATTAAAGATCCAGTGAATTGTAACATTTTGACTAGACATTCCTTTTTGAAATAAAATATTTATTTTGACTTAAAGATATGATTAATTTCATTAAACAAGTGTCTATGTTCAATTTTAATATTAAAAAACTATAAAACATTCAGCTTCATTCCTTAAAATTGAACAACTATATAACTATTCAATAAATGCAAAGGCTAGATACAGATTTGATTTTTAAAAGAATGAGCAAATAATAGAGCCCAAGATATATTAAGAGGAGGGGAAATTAGACAAATTATGATTAGAAAAGTCATAAAAAGCCAGAAATTAAGCAAATGTAAGATAAGTTAGAAATGAGAAAACACTTCCTTACCTGTACATTGAAGAAAAGGAAACAATATAGTATCTACCATAGCACACAACAAGATTTAGTTATACATTAGAAACTCAGAACATAGAATCACAGCACATGTTTATTAGATAACAAAAAGGCATATAAGTTATAAAAAAAGGATCAGTACATTATATTGAATCTGAAGGCTAAATCCTAATATACAAAAATTGTTTGGTTATAATAATCTTCTAGTGCTTGAAATAGTTTGTTTCATATAAAAGACTGCTTGTTTAACCAGTCATGTGTTGACACTATTGTTAGGAGAAAATATGAATGTGATACAGAATACAATTTAAACTTTTTAAAAAGTAAACCATAAAAATTGTCTATAGTTACTCATATTCTGTCAATGAATTTTTTCTATTATTAGTTTGCATAGGAAAACTAAATTTGCCATTGTTTTTGACTGGAACATAAGTATGGAATAAAATATTTTAGAAATATTAAAAAGTGAACCTTGTCCAAAAAAATATAAGAATAAATATTAAAACATTGAGAAATGTTAATATAAGTATATCAAATTAATTCAACTTTAAAGGCAATGTACTCAATTTTTTAAAAGTTAAATAATAGTTTATTTTTAAATCATTTTGTGCATTTTTCCATCTCAGTTGTAATCCCAAATCACCCGTGTGCCATCACCATAGTCAGTGCATTTCCTTCCCCCCACTGTTTTTGATCCCATTCCCACTCCACACCCATAAAATATCTCTGGTATATAGCTGCTCATTATTATTATTATTTTCTTGCCTAGTCTATTTTTATTTTACCCCTGCTATGAGTGAAACCATCTGGTATTTTTCCTTTTCTTTCTAGTTTATTTCACTAAGCATGATCTTTTCCAGCTCCATCCATGTTACTGCAAAAGGCATGTGGTTTTTTTTTGTTTGCTGAGTAATATTCCATTGTGTATATGTACCACATCTTTGTAATTCAGTCATCCACTTTTGGGCATTTGGGGTGTTTCCATGTCTTTCCAATTGTAAATAAAGCAGAAATAACCATGGGGTGCAGGTATCTTTTTGAATTAGTGTTTTCGGGTAGATACCTAGGAGTGGGATTGCTGGGTTGTAGGGAAGCTTTTTTTTTTTTTTTAAGATTTATTTATCTGTGCATACAGAACTGGAGTACAGGCCAGAGGCACAGGGGAGGAAGAGGTATCACCAGAGACAGAGTGGGGAGCAGAACAGGCAGATAGATGAAGTACTGCTGAGGGGAGCAGTGGGTGGGGCAGGAGAGGTCTGCCTCGCCATGTGGGTCAGCTCCGGGGCTGGGGATCGAACTCATGCTGAAGTGGCTTTAGCTTCTCAGTGCTGTGCTTTAACCTGCTGCACCACCAGGAGGTCTGGCAGCTCCATTTTTAGCAGTTTGTGTACTCAATTTTTTAACATTCTTAAAAGAATAATGCTACAATGACATATGAAAATAAATATAAATTTAAAGGCTTTAGAAAGAAGTTAGAGCAAAACAAATTTTCAATTAATTAAAATTATAGAATTTGAATTTTCCTGTTATCTCTGACCAACATAATAGTTCTATGGAAAATATTGTCTAAAGCCTTTTGTAAGATATATTTTTATACATAAATTTCTCAAAGTTGGTATTTGCTGCATTTGAAGTGAAAATATTATAATCAATTATATTTTCTAATGCTGAAACCTACTTTTTTTTTCATTTGTTGAATAAATGAGTATCTTATTGTTTAGTATTGGTGAGATACCTTTCGATGCATTTTCCAATGTCAGTGTTTTATTTTGATTTTGTGAAAGAGCCAAGGGCAGGTATTTTCAAGACTTATTCTTCTTTGGGTCATATTTCAGGTTCAAGGTTATTACTGATGGAAGAGATGGATGATAGGTACTTTAGAGATAGAAAGGAAAATTAGTTTAAGACATTTCATCAATATTCCTTATGCAGATTATATGGCTGTGTAATTTTTACTGCAATTATTCGTAACTAGTTGATCTAACCTTTGGCATTATTTAAGGAAAATGAGCTAAAGAAATCTGTTTTTTTTTTTTTTTAAATCAATGTTAATTTCCATTATTTCCTGAGATATGACCTAATAAAATAAAGCTTACAGTTATCCAGTCACATAATTCTGATTACTTACATAGAAAATCTGCTTCTCTTCTCTACAAGCAAAAAGCTTACATGGTGATAATTATACTAGCAGATAAAATTGAGACTAGGTCCTGATGAAACTTTGCAAATGTATTTAAAAAACATTAACTTCTCCACAGTTGTCTTTGACTTAAGCAAATGTCATTAACTCTAACTCCATTTATCAATGTCATCACCTCCCCTCTCTATTTTTCTGTTCCTTTTAAAGTTCTTAAGATCTATAAACCATTCATTCTTATTAGAAGCTGAACAGATCGTGCAGCTTTCCCTCATGAACACATCCTTGAGCTGAAGAAGAGAAGTTACCTTAGTAAACCATATCACTTCCTCTTTGTTGATACCACTCAACATTACTTTGTCCAGGACAAACTTAATCACAATGGGTAAAACAACTATGGATTTCTGATTCAGTCAGATTAGGACTCCAAGTAATTTAAAAATAAACTGTAAGTACAAATCAACACTGTTGTCTCAGGTACTGGGAATGAAAGTTCATAGTGAAATCAGGCCGGATTAGATGATCTGGCAACACCAGTAGTTTCAAAAGTATAGAAGTGGGAAGCAGCATTTGAGCAGTATGCTGAAAGAGTTGGGTTCACAAATGAAACACATGGACAAGAACATACAGATGAACACACACGAGATTGCTTGTGATGTGTGGGTGGGGCCCAGAAAGTCTCCAGATCCTTTGAAATTTCATGTAACCTATATCTGGGGCCCACTGAGCTTTTTCTAGATCTTCATCCCAAAGCTGGCAGGAGTCAGTTTCTGTTTAGTAACCCAATTATTACCAAGACAAAGTTTGAAATCCAAAGTGTAAAACCCTCAAAGTTCAAAATGTTGAAAAATTGCATTAAAGATAGGAAAAGAATGGGTTTTACATACTGATATAACTTCAGATAATATACAGCATTATATTATTAAAATAGTCAATTCTTTCCTGGATTCATTAAAAGAGACAAATTTAAAGCAAAGCAAATGGAACACAAATGCATGCTGACATTTAATATACAGTGGCAAACAGTTCACCCTTAGGAAGCTGAATGCTTCCTCTGCACGTATTTATACAAAGAGTTGCATTTCAAAACATTTTTTTCATAGTGTTTCTATCCTATATATGTGATCACAGTTCCTAACTTTTTGTAATATTAGTTATGGCAATATAATAAAAACATAATAGTAAATATTATCATTGAAAGTTTATAAGGGTCAAATCCTGAAAGTGTCCTATGCCATTAATACTCAATGAGTGTTATTAATATTATTTGTGCCCATATTTTCCACATGAAGGAATTTGGATCAGAATATTTAAAATAATATCCTAGGGATACAAAAATAAAATGTGATAGAACGGAATATCAACTCAGGACTGTATGACTCCAACTCCTATAATTCACTGACTCACTAATATCAGTGAGATTTCACAACAATCCAATCAATATCTTTGATTTCATTGAAATTACCTTCAGGAATAAAGTAGGGGTCAGCCAGTTTCATGAGGCAAATTAGAAATTAAATAGTCACTGTTATTTTAAATTGGATGTTATCATTATGTATTGAGAGCTTCTGTAATAAAGATGCATGAACTATTAAGGAAGAGAAACTTGATCCAAATTTTCCATATATGACATTACCAACTAAATAACCTTTGGAGGTGGAGGGTCTCAGTTCTTTGGGTATAAAATAGGAATAATTAATTTTACTAACTATTCCTAGGTGTTCCGAAGATTAATGAGTTAATTATGCCCAGAACACCTTCTATAATTCTTTAATGACAAGTACATGAAGAATGTTCAGTACAATATTGAGACTAAGAAAGAAAGCTGTGTTTGTTATGCACACTACTTAATGGACTGCCACAGGGGCTAGGATTAAGACCTTTCCTATTTTAATATTACTGAGAGTAAACTACACATAATGACAAGAGTTTGCAAAGATGTTGATGACATGACTGGAAGGTAGTATGCCACTCAAAATAACAACTGCCACTATAAGCCAACACTTTAAAATGAGAACAATATCTCAGGTGGCATGGTGCCAATTTATTTAGCATACATTCATCATTTAACACATATCTAATGTGCCATTTGGAGGGATGGGAACCAGAAGGACATAAAAAATTCTTATCCAATAAAAGCTTTATATTCTAAAAATTTTAAAGACAGACAAGACATAAGAGGAAAATTAACATGTTTTCAGAAATAGCAAAGGAAATAAGGCAGGTCTGAGTGATGTAAGGAAATAGGTCACATGAGTACTTGCACAAAGATGGAGTATTGGAGACAGGAAACAATAAAGGAGCGAAAAACTCACTGGCAGTAAGGAGCTTGGCATGTTTATGGAAAAGTAAGAAGGTTAGTGTGCTTGGGGCATGGCATGCCAGGGGGAGCCTGCAGGAGAGCAGGGAAGAGTGGTAGGTAAAGGACACATCACATAGGACCTTCTGCCATTAAGTGTTATGAGAACTAAGAGATTTTTAGGATGGACATGAAGTCATAAGAATCTCGCTGGCTGCTGGTTTGAGAACAGATGCACTGGACAAAGAATGACACACATTAAACGTATCTGTTATATAACCAATGTTACTTCAATAAAAATTATAATAAAGAGAAGGAAAACTGTTGTGTGATCCAGATGAGATAGGGTAGTGAATGGGCTGGAGAAGCAGTTAGTGGTGGTAACAGGTAACCAAAAGGCTTGGATGTATTTTGAAGTTTGAGTAGACAATTTGTTTGTATAGATTATAGGATGTGAGTAATAGAGTAAATACAATCTGCAATGATTCTTAGGGTTCTGTCCTGAGTTAAAGGACATATAACAGCTTAGGTATAACACTTTACCAACGTGATAAATGGGGAGACATGCTAAATCCTCATTACAAAGCAAGGAAGAGTCACGAAGATCCATATAGGTAAAAATGCAAAATATTGTGTGCTTGGGAAATACAAATCAAAATTTGAAAATTTCCAAGCATGGAAAACACTTCAACCATAAAAATGTGTTCCATAATTTGAATCTTGAATTGTTACATTTAAGTGGAAACTTCAAAAAAGGTTAAAATACACTCGTATAATACTAAACAGAGAGAAATTTGACTTTTAAGAAATGTGTTTTTTCTATAACTGGTAGATTCCATATAGGTATCTGCTGACCTAGGAACACATTCAACTACCTGTCCTTTGGAATTCAAGTCCAAGGACCACAAATGAAAACTTGTATTATGGAAAAATAAAAGAACATCACAAACAATTGAGTTTCATTTGGACTACATGTATAGTCAGAAGAATTAATGAGGAAAGTGTGTTTGCAAAATTACTAGATAACTGATTTCCATGCCGAAGTGGGGAAGAGGAGGATAGGGGAGGGAGAGGAAGGAAGGAAGAATGAAGCAAAAGGAAGGAAATGAAAGAAAAGAGAAGGAAACACTGCTGACTTTGGAATATAAAGAGACAAAAGAAATATTTTAGTAGATGAGAGTACTAATCTCTTCACTTAAACAACTTGTATAAACATGTCCCTGTTGGGATGGTATGGGATTAGGGAAGATACAGCTAATCTGGAAAAAAAATCACGAAATGGTGCACTAAAGGGCCCAAAAATCTAGATGGTCAAGGATGACTTGGTGATGTTCTATTATCAAGTAGCTGAGAGCTGAGTAGAATTTTATCCAGGAAAAGAAAGAATTCCATATAAAGAAAAAAATCTTAAAAAAGAATATTACTGCAAAAAAGAGTGGAGACTTAAAGGATTGCTTTGTCTATTGCAGGCAATTTGTAATTCCATGTAACTTTCAGTAACACTCTATTTCTTTGAAGAATTCCATTGAAATTTTGATAGGGATTGCATTAAATCTATGTACTGAGTATTTTAACAAGGTTAATTCTTCCAATACATGAACTTGGAATATCTGTCAGTACCCTGCCTATTATTTATTTTAACATAGACTTATACTTTTCATTGAATAGGTCCTTCAATTCCTTTGTTAGGGTTATTCCTAGTTGTTTAATAGGTTGATGTTACTGGAAATGAGATTTTTTTAAAAAGGTTTATTTATTTATGCATATCAGAGCTGGGTACAGGCCAACAAAGGAGGGGGGAAGGGGAGTTTGGGGGTGGTGGTTTTGAGAGGACTCACCAACGAGTGGGGAACAGAACAGGCAGAATGACTAAAATACATTGCTGAGGGGAGCAGCAGTTGGGCAGGAGAGGTCTATCACCTCCCTGGCCAGGGATCAAATTCGTGCTGCAGTGGCTGCAGCAAGCATCCTAGTGCTTTGCTTTAACTTGTGCTTCTGGGGAGGGTTAAGAGATGGTCTTCTTGATTTCTTTGCTGGCTTATTATTTGAATGTAGTAATAAAAATGAATTCTGTCTATTTATTTTTGTATGCAGCCATTTACAATATTCATTTCTGTAATTCAATGGAGGAAAGAATAGTACAAGAAAAAGAAAACAGTACTTTTGGCTTCTCTTTTAAAGTAAATCCAAATATCATCTACTTAAAGTGAGGTGGGAAGTCACTAATGAAAGGGGGTGGGAGGGCAGGGATGGTATAGGAGCGACTCCTAATCACCTCCTTAACTTATCTGATCTGGGGGTGACTGGAATTCAGATCCACAGTTACAGTGCTGCCAATCAAGATGTTCAGGAAGGTTTCCAGAAATAGTGAGGAGAAATGTTTAGGGGATAATACCCCATGTGAGCAAGTGGGAGGTGATAATCCAATAAAATTGGTGAGTTCATGCTAATGTAATATTGTTTTTAGAATATTGATAAGGATGAAGGAATGTGTTTTTAGATTACCTTAGCACTCTAATTTAAATAGAGAGGTAGGTGCTCAAATGTTTCATTTGCTAAGCTTTTCAAAATATGTACTTTAGATGTATTTATAATGTAAAAACCCCAAGTTTCAGGGGATTAAGTTTCCTTATAGTCCTGAGGCAAAGTAAGAGTAAAGCTGGGCTCAGATTCTAAATTTCTGGTTCCCAATCTTAGATGCTTTATTTGAAATATGTTTTTTATTTAACTACTATTATTTTTATAACCTGGTTCACTTATTTTTACACTATAGGATCCTTCTCTGAGGTGTGATCACTATAATTCTCCCACTGGCAAAACACGTATAATCCTCCAATAGTCCTTTGAGCTCACCCCACCCATTTTTTTCTTTCCCCTTTTTCTGTTCCTTCCTCCTCCCCACCTAGATACTTAAGAATTATGTTCAGCTTTACAAGAGAAACTTTAGAATCCTTTTTATCTTTATAAAGGAAGACAAAGTTCCCACATATTGTGACAAAATAAAGGCACATGTTCTTTTTGAAGAGAGCAATTCTGGAACGTCTGTGCATTTTCTCAAAATTATTCTTCAGATTGTTCATCTTAGTGTTTCCAGTACAAAAGAAACCTGGGAATCAGCTCTAAATTATTATATTCATTGTCTTCAAACGCTGATTTACAATAGATTTGCTTCTCATTCTGGTGTATAATCAGAAGCATATAATAATGATAATAGCACCTTATATTTCTACACTGCTTCAGTTTCCAAAGTACTCCAATGTATATTACCTTATGTGAGTCTCATCACATCCCAGTGAATATTTTGCTGATGCTTTGTTTTATTCATGTATGTTTTGTTGCTATTAGTCATACACACTTCACTTTTCATTAGATTGGTTTACTATGAAATGAAACAAAGATACAAAGAAAGGTTCAAATGTTATTTATTAATTCTTAGTTGCTGGCTCTTTTACTTGGTTGAATAATAAAAAATATGTGTTATGCCTCTTTAGGAGTCAACATTATTTAAGTCAATAGTGTTTTGCAGATCTTTGCAAGGTAGTGACTGAATATTCAAAAATTGAAAGCCATTTTCCAGGTTTTTATAAATTTGGAAGATTATCTTACTAAATATTTAAGAATATAAGTGATATATATTACTCTTAAGAGATATCTTTTCAAGATTAGTTATGTATACACAGCTCTTTAATTTGAATAAATGATGAAAACAGTAATACATTTTCAATCTAAAGTTATTCTAGATATTTCCTTCTTTAAAGTTAAGGGGAAAATGATAACATTATTAACAACACACGAACAATTTAAAATAAATTGAATTTTCAGACTATTAAAATATTCATTTTTATATGGAGGTTAGGTTTTTCACTTTTAATATTTTTAGTGAAAATTTATATTAACAGTAAACAGAAAAACTTTGGATTTTTCTTTTTTTAGTCTCATTGAGAAGAATAGATTAAAAATCAATTTCCTGTTTTCTTTTTTGACTTATCAGTATATAGTCTTTTGGGTTAAATGTAAATTTGAAAAAAAATAGCTAAACAATAGAATGGAGCAATGTTGATTTATTATCAAAATATCTTTCAAATTTATGATGATTAATATTGCTGAACATGCTGTTAAGCTATGTGTTGCCTTTATCCCTATAGAATGGTGTTAATGAACACTATTTGAAACAATCAGCTACATGTACCATATTAATTAATCCTTAATCATTAACTCATATTTACTTTTCATTAAAATTTTATTTGCAAAATACTATATCATAATATTGACCCTTAGGGCCTGGAAATAGGTCATAAACATATTAAACATATTTTAAAACACCCTTAGAAAAATAGTTGTTTAGTAAACATTATTTTTCATTGGATTTATAAGCAGAATGCACATTATTTTGACATTTTGAGTTTATTAGCATTGTGGAAAGAATTAGCTAAATTTTAGTCACTACTAACAGAAACCTGACAACCTCTTAGTGTTTTGCTATTTGATTTGAATTGTACTGAAGATATGTTAATCAAAAACTGAAGTTCAATATCTGGCCCTCAAAATTTGGAACATGAAATTGATACAATTTAAATAGCTAAGTAACAAATTATATCATAAACTACTTAAATTGATTCAATTATTTCTTCCTATGCATATTTTATTTATTATAGGGAATGATAGCATGTTGATTTCAAAATCCATATTTGATTTCAGTTTTGCTCAGGGTTTTTAATGAAACATACTTTCTGCAATTTTCAAACCCACATAAATTAATAGTGATTTGTGAAGACATAAAACTGTGCAACTATATAATTACCCTAAATTCAAGTATTTCTTCTGAAATTGTTTTGAATTAATTTTTATTTTTAAACAAATTATCCTCTATCTTTAACCAAATAGACCAGCTAATATCCATAAATAGACATTGATGTCTGCAAGCCAGTTGCACAGCATGATAAAATGGACTCCATGAAAGATGGAATATTTCTAACCTAAAAAAATTCAAGCTTTTATTGCTTTGGGGTAATGTATGTAAAATACAGCACTGTGATCATCTATATAATATTTAGATAGAAAAGCTAGCTACCTCCTCATATTCTTTTTCTTTTAATTTATTTGATTTTTGTATTAAAAAAAGGGCTAAACATTTTTTCTTATTATGAGTTCTCTTCTAAGCTTCTGTTTAATGTCAAAATCTGAACAATGCAACAATTATTTGGGGAGCAAAATGTATTCCACTGCTGTTCTGTTACTTATTGCTCTAGCTGTAAAAGAGCAGATGTTTGACTCATATATGAATTATTTTAATAGTTTTTATTAGGTCTTTATCTGTAGTTTGTCAATGTAGTTCTACAGATGTATTCAGCCATCTGTTCTTTGGACCTGTGCTTCATGTGATTTATAGGAGCATATTAATTTTATTGGATCAGTCATTAATACAATCATAAGTTTGTTTACTCTGGGAGTGTTCCAAACAAAGATAAACTATTGATTTAAAAAAAATCATGTTTGCTAAATAATATTTTTTGGTATATCTTCTACTATGTATTTTAGTCATAGATTTTGAGAAAACATTATGGAATATTTGGTTTCTAAACATTCAAATTCATTTTCCTCTTGGCTTCCATGAACAACATAGAGAAACATCAATAGGGAGATTTTTAAGAATTTGTTTTTTATAAAAAAAGGATTTGTGTAAATTTGTATTTGTATTAATCACTTTCTTTTCTACTTCTGAAATGAAACATCATTAAATCTTTATTACATGGATTTCTCTCTGGAAAAATTTACATGTAAGCGATATGCTATGTGTTACAAAGACATTTCTTCAAGATCTCACTAATCAATGAGGCACGATTAGAAAAAGCATTACCCTCCCACCCCTCAGGAATTAGGCTGCTTCAAAAATTCACTTCCAGTATTGATTGAGAATTATCTTAGATTATGTCTTTTTCTGTGTAGCCCAGATAGCTGCATTTTCCAACCTTCTAAGGTCACTCTTTGTTTTATTGTTTTAATGCCACCCTGGATTACCTGACCAGTTATTATTATAGTGACCTGATATTTTGGTGAGTTTCCCAGGGGTTTAACTTCCTGGTGTAAACTGCTTCATACCTTTTATCCCCTCTCCTCTTTTGGTGTTAATTCAGAGTATTTCTTCAAACAAACCAGCACAAATTTCTTCGGATTCATTGAAGTCCCTAAGTTTCACTAACAAAAAGTTATTTTTAGTGGGCTCTTACTGAAGGTTGGTTTGCGAGTAACAGTAGGGGATTAGAAGCTAAGGCAGAAATTGTAATACGAGACCTCATTGTCCTACATCACCATTACACACTCTTGGCTGTGGAAAATTTTAGCTCTCAGGATCTAACTTTATTTCCCGTTTTTGAAAAACTTTGCTGCTTTCGCTCCATAAATCTATCCTCCAAACTCTTCAATCTGATTTCTTTCCTATGCAGGTTTGTCTACTTCATGTCACCAACCCAAAACTATAACCTGATTTTACATTAATCAAAATTGATGAAGTTTCTGTACCAAGTTAACAAATTTCATTTTGAGTCTTAGCACTTAAGCATTAATGAATACCAGAAACTTTGATATTCATTTATTTTATTTATCAATTTCTTACACAATGATCTCTCTTTCAAATCCCTACAAGTAATAGAAATGTCTTTTCCCTCCTGTCCAGTAATCTACTAAAAGGGTTACAGAGGCAGAAAATCAGGCAGAAAATTTAGTTAACTTCTCTGAACTTCTGATTCTACCTCAGTAAATTGAGCAATATAGTTGAGAAACTAAAAATACTGAATCTCATATACATTTGATCTTTGTCAAAAGTTGAGAAGCAATATTTAATATGCCAAAACCTCCAAAGTGTAGCACCTCTCTCTCTCCACTCCACACCCATTTCCATAGAAGAGGTGTCATTTTACTAATATGAAATATTAGTAAAATGAAATATTATTATTATTAATATTATTATTAAAATGAAATATTATTATTAGTAAATGAAATACTATTTTTCTCGTATTCGTAATTTCCCAAAGATTACTACTCAGCTCAGTCCATAGAAGATAAGAAGTTTTGAATTAATTTTGAAATCTTTGTATAAAAATACAACTCTGAGATTTTAAATTTTGGGAGAATTAGACCTGTTAAATTTTTCCTCTTTACAAATGACTTCTACTTCCTTCCTCTTTCTCTTCTCTTTTACATCTGAATTGCTACTTATGTCTCTTTGGCTTAGTGATTTTTAATTACTGTCAGATGTAAACTCTGGATTAATTAATCCCTCTAGATGGTACCATAAGATTCATGAGTATTATATTTAAGACATTAACCCTTCTCATACGACCATCCTGATAATACCTAATGCTACAACCCAAATACTGTGTCTCGGTTGCCCTCAATTTTAAGCTTGACTCAAGTCTAAGGATTGAGTGGCATGTAATTATTTCCATTTGTGTTTGAGCAAGACCTGGTTAGATGCTTTGTCTTACTTTATACTCACATGGTATAGTTTTGCCAAAATTCTACACTAATTATTCTCATTTTCCCATATTTTAAATTAGGTATAATTTAAAGACTCCTATCGACCTACTTTTAAAGACAGAGGCATGTAATCACTATATCCTAGCAATTTTCCTTGGATTATTATTTTATCAAATGCACAACCAGTTTCTTTGGCGATAACCATTACAGTTAGTCACAAACACAGACATTTCTTTGTAACTCAGAAATGATGAGGACAACAAGCAGCTGCATCTGGTGCCTTCTATGGAGACAGTTGCTCTGTGGGGAGAGTATTTGGGGCTATCGCTGAGCCATTGCCCCACTAGTATGAGCACAACATTGAGAGCCACTGTGCACATTGCTTCCCACCTCTGAATTCAGTGACTTCACTTCTAGCTAGAAATTGCCACGGTGGTAGGTTGAGATTGGCAAAACTACAAATCAAGTTTGGTTTTCATATCCATCTAGCTAATTGTTAATTTTGTATCATCATACCAATGATCCGAAGAGATAAGCACTTAAGATTTCTAAGACACAATCCTTAGGAGTGTTTTGTCTATAACAACTCCTGTGGTCCCTGCTGCTAGGGAGCAAGCAAAACTTAAAATATTCACAGTTTTCTAATGAAAACAAAGCATTCTTAAAGGAGTAGTCAATTAAATATCACATCTCTGTAGATACTCAATTTGTTAGATTGTTAAAAATGCCCATGTTATAATTTGGATGGAAAGGAAGTTATCACAGGTACATGATCGATAAATTAGTAAAGGCTGGTAAAGTATGCCCACAAATCAGAGAGAAAAAAAGGGCTAGTGATATTCCTCACTTTCCTTGTTTTGACTCTGTAAGTAGTAAGAAAAATCTATGTGAGTCTTTTTGAGTGCACCTTCTTGTTTCTCTTTCTGGCTTCCAAATGGTAGCAATGGTCCACAGAGATGAACCTATCTGCTGTGAGAATAGCTACCTTTTATTCAAAGGCTCATGGTGAAATATCATTAACAAACCCACCAAAAACCTGTGACCTGTGGACACTATAGGCACGCCAAAAGCCTGGCTTCCCTATTATTGCATATTCATATAATATTTGTCCAACAACTTGTCTGGTAAAAATAGCAGAGAACACACTGTGTTCCATTCATTAAAGCAATAAGCCTATTCTTTACCAGTTTAACATTAGTTGGAAAGTCAGTTAATGACATTTTATGGGTGTCCACACAGTCTTGACCCAAAGTATTTTATCAAAGTAATCCTTCCCTTTACTCAAGACCGTTTTCCTGAGGTGAATTAAAAATTCTAGTTTTTCCATCACTTTCATTTTCAGATAGTTTTTCTCTCTGCATAATTGTTAAGGATTTTAGAAGGAGATTTTTCAGATTTTCATCTTAGCTCCATTATTTGGTACCCTGGTGACTTTGAAAATTTATCTAGACTTTCTTGTGCCTCTCAGGTTTCTGTGCCTAAGATCACTAATACTTAAAACATGGGCTTTCAACAGATCTAATTATATGATTATTAAACTACTACACTTGTTACTGTGCCTAGCACATGTATAGGCATTATATGCTTAATGCATATAATTCAAAATATGTTATAGATTTGTGCCTGTGTCAACTCCTCAGCAGATCTGTTTTATTCGATTCTGATGATCACTATGTTCTTGTGCCTCAAATTGGCCTTCATTTCACTGTTGCAATGGCCTCTATAGAAAACTACTATACAACTGCAAAAGAATTTCCCAGAAAAGAAATTTTCTCCTCTTTCACTGATTCTCTGTTTTCCCTATTTATTCAGGAGTAGTTTTCAAGAACCTTTGATATTCCCAAGCAATCTCCTATTTTATCAATCTTTCATTGTACCCAGACTTGTCTGCTCACTGTTTTGAAACAATTCTTATGACCTTGATTACTCACTATTACTTCCCCCTCATAATCTTTCCAAATCTTACTATCCTCAACGTGTAATTCAAGTCATATTTCACTTGGGTCTTTTATTGAAGGTTATTTGCTTCAAGGCTAGTAAAGTCTTTTCTGAATCTATTATTCAGCACCAGTCATGAATTCTCTCATTTATCTATAGTCTAGAAGTTGTATTTTTTTCATTTGATTGTGAATTCTATTGCGAGCAGAACTTTATTTTTGAGCTCTCTCATTTTCTAGTGCAATATCCTTTATATTGTTGTCAGCAATGGTACATAGCTTAGAACATGGACTTATTGTTAACCCAATATTTTATCATGAAAATTTCTTTTTTTTTAAGATTTATTTATTTATTTATTCATATAGAACTGGGGTACAGGCCAGAAATGTGAAGGGTGAGAGGATTCACCAGAGACAGACTGGGGAGCAGAACAGGCAGATCTACAAAGTACACTGCTGAGGGGAGCAGCTGGCGGATCAGGAGAGGTCTGCCGCACCATGTGGTCACCTCCGGGGGCAGGCGGGAATCGAACTCATGCGGAAGTGGCTTAAGCTTCTTAGTGCAGTGCTTTAACCCGCTGCACCACCAGGGAGGGCCTATCATGAAAATTTCTAACCATACAAAAAAAAAATTAAGTCTATTCATTGAACACCCATAGATCCACAAAATACACACAACAGTTGTTGGATGAACTCATTTTCAATAACTAGTAATGAAGATTTGATTTTTTTTTTACTTGAGTGAATTTTGAAATGTTGCAAATTTGAGGACACTAGTCTTTATTAGAAAATGTTTAACTGATTCATAAATTTTCTTTTCAAATGTTTTCACTGCATTTCAGACCTGCAGCATAAATGCCTAACATATTACTATAAATCTTAATTCCTCCACTTACTTCATACTTTTTACTTTTAAGCCCAACACAATTGTAATATTTCTACAAAAGTATTATTTGTAAATAAAATACTATTTTCTTGTGAAATAGATGTAATATTAAAACTATTTTTTAAAATGAGCATATTGCCCTACTTGTAAAGAAAGCTTTGTCTCACTAAAAGAAAAAAAAAAAACCTGCTGATTTGATGGATAAATTACTAAACTGTATAATAAAATGAGGATATGTAAGATTTATTATTAGTTGTGCTTGAGGGCTTATTTTTGTAAATAATGTTTGTAAATTTGAGTAGAACTGGTTGGTCCTACATAATTTTGTATGTAAGACCTGCTACTCTTAGAGAAACTAGCAGAATTGCCTGGATCAACTTAAGACTGAAAATTAACCAAAAGTGATAAGAGCTCCAAAATGTTATTTGCCAATTTGTCCTTTTGAAATTTAATAATTAGTTACTAGTCTCACCTTTATCTCATGTATAATTAGGTTACAATCTTGAAAACAAGTACTCTGTCTCATTCTCTTTTTTTATTTTTTTAAAGATTTATGTTTTTTATTTATTCTTACTTCCTTACAAGATCTGGGGTGTGGGCCATAGGTACAGGGGTGGTCAGAGGATTCACCAGAGACAAAATGGGGAGTAGAACCAACAGATCTTCTGTAACACACTGCTGAGGCTGCTGGGGGGAGCAGCGGGAGAGAAAGGAGAGGTCTGCTGTGCCACATGGGTCAGCTCCCTGGCTGGGAATCAAAGTCTTGCTGCAGTGGCTGCAGACAACTTCTTAGTGCTGTGATTTAACCCCCTGACCCACCAAGGAGGACCCGCAAATTTAATTTTTGAATCAAAGGGTGTTGACATTTAAAATGATGATGAATATTGCTCTGCACATATACTAACTTTACCTCAAACTGAACAGAAATAGCTCAACTTTCACAGAGTTTGTGCCAGGCATTTTTTATATACATCATGTAACATGTATTTTAACTCTTTTCATCCTAACATTGATCCTATGAATTATATAACATGTTACCCACAGTTTATAAAAAAAAAAAAAGGGGGCTCATTTGACATTCAGTAAAGTGTCAAAATCACCTTGTTGAGATCATTTGGATAAGAAATAATGGAGCCGGAGTGTGAAATCAGGCAGTTCTCTCCAGGATCTATGCTCATAAGTACTGCATCAATTTTAAAATTTTAAGTAATAAGTGAACACAATGTCATTTTGAATTATGCATCTTTCTAATATATGAAATTAAATACAGTTTATGTTCTGTTATCTAACTTTTTGTAAACTATCTTTTCATATCTGTGCATTATTTTATATTGATTACTTGGTTTTCCTAATAAAGTTAAAACATTTATCTACCTTTATTGTGTTTTATAGAACCTTACAATAACCAAATATATGGCAGTTGAAAGAGTATTGAGAATGAAAAAGTCCAGTATAACCTGAAGTTTGACTAATTTTAATGTAAAAAATATTTATTAAATCTTTAGCTTGTGAGTATTAGCCTAGACTGAACTTGGGCATAGCTGTCAATATATAGGGAAGATATTTTCCTTTTCTCATAACTAATTTGATAAAATTTTTCAAAAAAATATCTTTGATTTTTTTTGAGGTAACATTATTTTACAAGACTGTATATGACATAAAGATATAGGACCATACCTTTTCAGATGTATGTTACCAGACCACACTCACTGCCAAATCACTCATAATCCTCCACCAGAGGAGAGCTGGTAATATCTGCTCGATTTTAGAACAAATGTTCCAGATTTATACTAATTTGGACACATTTGGATATATTCCTCTGTGGTCTGAGAATATATTAATAGCTTTCCATTTTTGGAAATATGTTGCAATAAGTTAAAATGGTTTTAGTAGATATCCTCTATTTTTTAAAAATAAACTCTCCTTCTTATATAAGGGGAAAATAAAGAACACCTCAGACAGACTCCCAGGATGTTTGCTAACACTAAACCTCCCTTACAAGAACTATTAACCAGTTACTAAAAAGATTTGCAAAATTATGAAGACTACCACAACCAAGAAACTTTAAACATAAAAGAACTTTATAAATTATATATTTTTCTTTATCATTATAATGATAGCAAAATTCTTGATTGGTAGAAAATTATATCCCTTTTCAGTGTAGTATAAAATATTGTAATTGTCTTTTTTTTTAAAGGTTATGATTTCTCTTTTTAGTATTCATTTCTTTGTGAATATATCTTTTAGATATCATTTTGTTGTATTTGGTATTCTATCCTCACTCTGAGATTAGGCATTGGTAAACGGGAAAATTCACTCTATTTAAAGCAAATTATCCCATTAGATCTTATTTTGCCATTTTTCTTTAGAAAGACCACAAAGCCTATGTAAATGAATTATTACTTTAAAAAATTTACACAAATTTAACAAGTCAAAACCAATTTATATTATAAATCGAATTAGACTTGTACTTTTGAATATGGATATATATTTAGTTATTAAGTACTTGAAAACAATTAGAGATGAGTGTGAACTGTTCAATAAAAGCAAGATTGCAAAATTAGAAAAAAGAATATGTAATCCCTTATTGATAATATGCCAATTACATGTTAAAATAATAATATTTAAAACGTTGGATTAATAGTATTCTTAAAATGAGTTTCACCTTTTTGTTTTAGTTTGTGTACTAGAAAGTTTATAATTGCAAATGTGACTTGCATTATACTTCTACTAAACAGTGCTGAGTTAGCCCATCATCTGCTGATGCCTTACATGTGTTTCCTCACTGGTGTATTTATGAAAAATATTTTTCATTAACCAATGAACTTTCAAAGACCTTTTCACTTTTATGTTTACTATGAGGAGGAAGTTCAGGTGATGAATTATTTATTTGTAGCAAGAAGGAAGAATTTAGTGAGTCCCAAGAGGAGTTTTGAGCTGAGGCAATTTTAGATAAACAGACATCTGACAACTGTTTGAATCTAAGCATGTATCACTACATTCTTATCACCCAGCTGTGTATTTACAATTGGCCATTGATTTCTCATGGACAGCGTTATACTGACTAGACTATGCTAAATATTCATTGTTTTTGTTCTGACTCACTTTCCCTAGCTTTTTTTAGATATAATTGATGTTTATAATTTATAAATTCAGTATGCATATTATGATTTGATATTTATACATATTGCAAATAAAAATGAATGTATAGAAGTTTAGTAAGAAATATCACTTAAAAGAATTACAAATTTGGGTAGGTGATGAGAAATTTTAAGATCTACTTATTAGCAACTTTAAAATATTCAATATTGCTAACTATAGTCACCATGATGTATATTACATCTCCAGAATTTACTCATCTTACAACCTTGATCACCCTCACCAATTCTTTGGCTCCCAAACTCTAGCAATCCATAATCAGCCCCCTTTTCCTACTGATTTGATTTTTTTAAAAATTCCAATTATAAGTGAGATTAGTAGTGGTCATCTTCCTTTGTCTGGCTTGGTTCCATTGAATAATTCCAATATTCACTTTTGTCATCACAAATATCAGTATTTCCATCACTGTTATCATTTCATGGCTGAATAATGTTCATGTGTGTGTGTGTGTGTGTGTGTGTGTGTGTAGCTATGTATATATGTATACCCATTGCTTGATGGATAGATTTGTTTCTACTGGCTATGGTTAATCCTGTAATGAACATGAAGGACAGATATCTTTTCAAGATAGTAATTTCCTTTTCTTTGGATATGTACCTAAAAGAGGAATTGCTGGAGCATATAGTTGTTGTCTATCTTTAATCTTTTGAGAAAACTACATACGCTTTCCGTAGTGGCTGCACTAATTTACATTCCCACCAAAAGTGCACAAAGGTTCGCTTCTTCATATTCTCAGCAGCATATGCTATAGCTTGTCTTTTTTTGAGAGTAGTCATTCTAACAAGTCTGAGATAATATCTTATTGTAAATTGGATTTGCATTTCCCTGATTGTTAGTTATGTTGATCACCTTTTCATGTACCCCTTGATCATTTGAATATCTTCTTTGAAAGAAATGTCTGTTTAGGCCCTTTGTTCATTATCTCTTATAACTTATAAAAAATAGCTAAGTGGATTAAAAACTTAAATATAAGACACAAAACCATAAAATTTCTACAAGAAAATACAAGATCAAGACTCTGTTCTTGACAATATATTGCCAAAACATATTTTTGAATGTGCTATCAAAAACATAAACAACAAAAGTAAAAATAAACAATATCAAATTAAGACTTCTGCACAGCAAGACAGTCAACAATTGAAAAAAGCAGCCTTTGAAACAGTAGAAAATACTTATAAAACAGATGTTTGATAAGAAGTTAATATTAAACATGCAAGAAATCCATACAATGCATAGCAAAAATATGACTGCTTTATTTTTTGCATAATACTAATGTTTTATGATAATGGGTTTTTTGGTGCTATGATTCTTCCTGCCAATGCTATACCCCTCCCAAGGTAAATAAAATATTTTCTATTGAAAAAAAAATCAAAGGACAGATTACACTGACATTTGTGAAAAAGAAACTGACAGCAAAATCATAGGTAATTATCCCGGCTGGTTTGGCAGGGGGAAATTATTACAATGCTAATAAGATTAACAGGTGATGTGTGGAAAGTGTAGTGTGTTCTGTCAGGCACAGACTCTGATGTGCTTTGGCTATGACTGTCAGAATTAACTCATTTAGCTACTTAGCCCTTCATCATCAGGGGAAGCTGGGGAGATAAATTAAAAATTCAGTGCAAGCTATGTCCACTTAATGCAAATATTCTGATGTTGATTTCTTTAACTCAATACTTAGTTACCTCAATATGAAAATAAAAACAACACAAAATATCAAGCAGGATATCTTTACATATAAATTCAACAATCATTGTTTTTATCTGTACCCCTTTCTAACATTCCATTTAAGAGTTACATAGGTATGATTGCAGGAAGGAGAAAATAGTTTCATTTCTTTGATAAACAAGCTTTTAAAAAGACCAGCTTGTATGCCAGTCACCAGGCTGTACTCTACAGGAAATACGAGGAATTTCTTGTAGCCTTCCTTACCTACTACTCTAACTGTAAGCCTCCTTCCATCTCAGTGGAAATGACTCTGCCATACAGAATCATCAGTACAGATTAGAAGTAAATTATTAATTATACAATGGTGTTTCGATTGTGATAAAATGAATAGAGGCAACTTGGAAAACAAATCCTCAGAGTACCCTCAGGCTCCAAATTATTCACATTCTGTTTTAACTGTTTCTCTATCTTTTTGTTCCTTTAAAGATCTCTGTTAAAAATGAGCTGATTTTTTATTTCATTAGTCCATAAAGCTGTAGAAAAATACTTCTTGTCCAATCCCTCACACTTAGCAGCACCTGGTATATTATGTATCTCATCATATTAGAAGCTGGCTCTGATTGCGAGGATGTGGGTTGGATGAGCTGAAAAAGGAAAAGATTATGTATCAATTAAATTTCTATATTTTATTTACATTTCTGAGTTTTTAACATCTCATAGGTTCTGTGCTTATAATAAATGAAAAATGGCAAAGGTCTAGCTTAATATTTGTTAAAATAATAGAATGGATTATATAATATGACTGCATGCTGGTAAAGAAAAAATACATTCTTCCATTTTTCTTTTTAATTTCTTTAAGAATCTTACAGGAGCTTATATAGACAGTATGTGTGTTTGTGTATGTGTGTGTGTGTGTGTGTGTGTATAGTATATATGTATATATCCCTAAATGTATTTACAAACATATATGTGTGTGTATTTAGGCATACATTAGGCTATTTAGTTGTAAATATAAATATGTAAAGTATGAAAATATTCCTATATAAAATATAAGTATATGTGAATAAATATAAGGTAAATATATTTAGGGATATGGAAAAGCTGCTATATATATGATCTATATGGAATAGATGTAAAACTTATTTTATTTTTTCTCAGTAAATCTGTTATTAAATTGCTTGAGTTATCCAAGCCAATATCCTTTGCCCCCCCCCCTTAAAATTGCCTTTCAAATCATGCTGAAATTGCCCTGATTATTATTGTGTTTCGTAAGACCTTGTCAACAATGGTTCTAATTTCTTTTCCAGCTTCATCTTTTCTTTGTTCTATTCATTCTCTATAGCAACCAACTTATAACCAACAACTTGTCCCTGTTTATGAATCTTTGTAGTCATTGTTTGTTGGCAACTCCTACTCATCTTCTAGCCAAGGTTTGTAATCTTGATTATAAATATCTTCCAGATATCTTGAATTTCAGCTGGCACAACTAACATTTCCCCATTGCTTCCCATAAGTGCCTCAACAAGGTGCCTGTCATACTATTTTCTTTGTCATCACAATAATATTTTCTCTTTGATGGTAGAAACATTTTCAATTGTATACTCAGAGTAACTAATAGGATTATTTCCATTCGGCATTAGTGGAGAAATAAATAAATGACAAAAACAAACTACAGAAACAAAATGCTTCAAAGGAGAAAGAGGAGTGAGACCACAATAATTGAAATGCCTTGTGAAGATTGCAGAAGTTGAACAGATTACTGATAATTTTTCTCTTTGTTCTATAGATTCCTAACATGATTTTTTAAAATTGATTTCTTAGTAGTAATTTCTTTATTTTAATTTATTTGAATCATGAACCATACTTTTATACTACTTTAAGACACTTGGAGTTATCAACCTTTCACTAATTTGTGGAACTACTTTACTTTTTCTTTTGGAACAGAAACAGTCTCTTAGCTATGAAAAAAAAAAAAAGTATTATTTTCCATGGAGCATTAGGTTCATCACTCTAGTTTAATTTTTTTCACTTATAGTTACAGCACCAGATGTTAAAATTGCTTCATTGTCTAACCATCTGAAACAAAAGAAAAATCCTGTTGACCTTTTTTTTTTTTCTTTTTGAGCTTTGGCTGTTGGAAAAAGAATATCAGTGGAAAAAGAATATCTATTTTATATCATAAACATTCACTAATCAATCCATGGAATAATAGTCATTTGTATTCTTATATCTTTAAAAATCTAAGATGATCTACATTGAATGATTATTTATCTGGGCATAAAATATATGTTACTGCTTTTACATGTTTCAGGTTCAGGTACCTAGGATATAGGATATAAATTTGAAGACTGAAATATGGTAGAGACTGTAGAGAAATTTAAAAAACAATTGATAAGAAAAAATAAAAGTTCTGAAAAAAAAGGATGTTCCATGTAGTCTGTAGAGGAAAGCTATATTAATTATTAACTAGTTAATCTACAAAAAAGGTCACAAGACATGGAAGGGTCATATAAAGCTGGAGACAGAATGTTCATTGATGTAGGTATAAACCAAGGGATGCCAAAACTTGAAGGATGCAAGATAGGAAAGAGAAAAGAAATGATCTTCTAGAACTTGCAGAGGCAATATGATTGTCAACAACAGAGTTCAAATTTGGAGTTTCCAGAACTATGCTATTTTAAACTACCTGCTTTTATTTGAAGTCACTTTGTTAAGCATCCCTAAGAAATTCCCTTATAGTCTAGAATAATAAGAAATAGATCACCTGGGGCCTCCCTGGTAGCCCTAGCGGTCAGTCTAAGTGCTGTCACTGCTGGGACCTGAATTCAACCTTGGCCAGGGAGCTGACTCCCATATGGCACAGCAGACCTCTCCTATCTCACCCTCTGCTCCCCTCAGCAGTGTATTTCAGTAGATCTGCCTGTCTGCTCCCCACTCTGTCTCTGGTGAATCCTCTCACCCCCTGCACCACCTGCCTACACTCTAGTTCTTTTATTGAAGAAAAAAAAAAAAAAAAAGTAAAGCAACTGCTTTGTCAAAGTATTTTCGGCAAACAGAACAGACTGAAGTGAAACTAAGTTAGTGCTTCTTGATGACAGAAACCTTAGAGTATCTCTGAGAGGGATGAGTAATAGTGTTCAGGTCTGAGGCCATGAAATAAATTTAAGGAAAAATAAGATCCAGTCAATATTTAATATATTAAAATTTGTACAATTAGAATCAGTGTTTCATAGTGTCACTTTCATATATGTCAAATTTTAGTTCCTTACACGTTTTCTATTCATTTTTTTAAAAAAATAGTTTGACCATGCATCTGATGAATGGGAAGAACTTATTTTCTCAACTTGGAAAGGATCCTCCAACTTTCATTTCATCCATATATGCAGATATTTTAACTGCAGAGACTGAAGAGCAGTAGAGTTTCCATAGACTCCGAGGGGTTATAAAATGGTCAGATTTGAAATGAGATTGAGATTTTATCAACTTAGCCCTAAGATTTTCCTTCACAATTACAGAAAACCTGCTGCCAAATGCTCCTGATAGTTGATGTTTACCCTGGCTGCTTGATAGCCACAAGAGAGGAAATTAATCTGACATTGGCAATGGCCTCATTGCTCCTTGCTGTAGTCCAAGTGAGGATGTAAGGGATGACAGCTTGCACATTTGTCGTAACATATTTTATCTTTCTCTTGCTGACAACTCACTCTGATTATTTATAATCTTTAGCGATTTGCCATTTTTCTGTCTGCCTCTGAAAAGTTCTGATTATTTTAACTTTAAATAAATAGCCCTCAGACTCACTGAAATCCTAAGAATCACGTCAAGAAACTTATTCCAACATTTCATCCCTTGGAAATGCCAGACTTCTAGGTATTCCTTGCACACAGTGACTTCTGAAAGTGGCTTCTAGGGAAAGCTATGTCTATGAATCTTGTTGGGAGTAGACAGTGGTCTTGCTTTTTGGCCAGTTCTTAATGCCTCTCACCCTCCAGCTCTGCAGACTGCAGTTTGTTTCTCAGAATCAACTACTTAGATACCCCATGCTGCCCTTGTCAGCAACTGGGGAGAAGAGCTCTACTTGCAAAGACTGCTGAGATTAGAGCGAGACTGTTCCCTAGGGGTCAGCTATAGTCTGAAGCCTAGGAAAAAGCTTGCTGGAGGGAATCTGCCTGGAGCGGACAGTGATTACAGTGATTGCAAATCCTTCCCTCAGCTCAACCAACTATAGCACTAAGAACATTTCTACAGCAGCAATCACTTCACAAATCTCACCTTATAGAATGGATTCTTGAACCATTACCCTGCACTAGATCTTGAGCTCTAGTCTTCCTGTTGCTGATGAGGTTTCAAGATAAACAACAGAAAGTACAACATCCAAGGCCAATATCTTGCTATCTTCAATTCTATGTCAAACAAAGAATGGGAAGGAAATACCTTCAAACAAAGAATGGGAAAAAAAGTTACTTAACATGTCCCTATAAATAATACATAGACATACACTATTTATTTAATTAATTTAGTATATGTTGAGAGTTTATGAAAAGGGAAAGTTGGAGAGTTATTTGACACATAATTTCCATAACTACAAGTTTAATGTTTATGTTTGGTAAATCAAGAAACAACAGTGTAACAATTATAAAGAAGAAATTTTGAGATAAAGTGACAAAATAGCTTTAAAAGTTGAAAATAGGAATGTTTTGTTTACGAACTGTTTTATGTCATTAGAAGGCTTTCACTATGTTTTTCCATTTAAATGAAATACATGCATTATTTGATGAAGATAATACACTTAAAAGACAGAAATGAATAAAAAAGTTCTTTAGAACATTGAAGAGAGATAACTTCCTAACACTTTTATAAACAGTCTTTTGGTTAAAAGCTTAAAGACGATCATGAGAAATTTAAAATTACTCATAAATTTCAGTTTTAAGTAAAAGAGGTCTAAGTAAAATTCAACAAATAAAATTTATAAAGTAAAAAACAAGTGTTGTCAAGGATGTGGAGAAAAGGCAAACCCTTTTATACTAGATGGGAACTTGTTGGTACAGCCTCTAGAAAAAAACAGTATGTAGGTTTTTCAAAAGATTAGAAATGGATCTACCATGTGACTCAGGAATTCCATAGTTAGGTATTTACCCAAAGAATACAAAAACAGGGCCCTCCTTGGTGGCACAGCAGGTTTAAAGCACAGCACAAAGAAGCTTACGCCACTTCCACATGAGTTCAATCCCGGCCTACCCCAGAGGAGATCCACATGGCAAGGCAGACCTCTCCTGACCCGCCCGCTGCTCCCCTCAGCAGTGTACTTCGTCAATATGCCTGTTCTGCTCCCTGCTCCATCTCTGGTGAATCCTCTCACCTTCCACATCTCTGGCCTATACCCCAGTTTTGTACGAATAAATAAATAAATCTTTAAAAACAAAACAAAAAAAAAAACAAAAAACACTCACTCAAAAGGACATGCACCCCTATGGTCATTGAAGCACTATTTACAGCAGCCAAAATATGGAAATTACAGATGAGTGGATTAGGATGATGTGTTGTATATACACAATGGACTATTACTTAGTGATAATTTTTTGTCATTTACAAGGATGAAACTAGAAGGAATTGTGCTAAGTGAAATAAGTGAGGAGAAATGCAGATAGTATCAATTATATATGAAATATAAAGGAACAAAGAGTCAGATAAAGCCAAACTGGAAAAAAAAAAAAAAGACCTAGAAATCTGATGATAGAACTGAAGGGGAAGGGAGAGAATGAAATCCAAGTGTAAGGAAAGCATGACAGGCCTTGGTGGTGGACTATGGGTGCTGGGTAGTGGGGATGATACAGTAACAGCACATGAAGGGGGAGATCCTATGCTTATAAAATACATCACAAACTGATGTTATCTCAACTAAGATAGCACAAAATTCATAAAGTAATAATGAACAAGGACCAAGCTGAATTTAGCCCAGAAAACAAGGAAGGATCACATTATGAAATTAAAAAAGGGTACAAAATGTCTTTTTAATAGACACTGGATAAAATTGAGCATTTATTGTTATAAAATTAAAATCTTATATCAGGGAAGAATCATATTTCACTGATATGACAAGAACATCTAAAATATAATCACTCAGTATCATCCTTAAAAATAGCACACTAGAAGAAGCACCTACAATTAAGAAGAGATAACTATGATTATCCCTATTGTTCTGGATGTTTTGAGAAAAATCATAAACAAGGAAAGATATAAATAGTGTAAATACGGGAAGCTAGCAAACTATTTTATCTGCAAATTATATATCTATCTTGAAAACATTTGATAATAAAGGAGAAATCTATTCAAAATTCTAAGTTTATTCGGATATTCTCATAAAATAAGCATATG
Source organism: Condylura cristata (assembly GCF_000260355.1). Taxonomy (NCBI): domain Eukaryota; kingdom Metazoa; phylum Chordata; class Mammalia; order Eulipotyphla; family Talpidae; genus Condylura; species Condylura cristata. Next base: position 21,387,860 of record NW_004567108.1, on the reverse strand, counting down.
AAAGTTAATAATTTTATACTAATACTAACTAGCTAGAAATTATGACTGTAACATATCCTTATTATAATAACTAAATCAAAAATAACTAGGAAATGACTTGACATAGACATAGAGAAATTATTTTTAGGGATCTAGCAAATTTTCCTGTAGTTTTGGGTTGGTTGTATGTGCATACTAAACAAAACAAACTAATAATGACTTAAAACAGCAGTGCTCAAATTTTTTGGTTTAACCTCTGGCAAGTAATATGAGGATTCTGGAATAGGTAAAGGTGAGACACACTGTCTTAGTTTTCTGGAATAACTGTAGCAACATTATCAGCTAGGTGACTTGAAACGTCACAAAGTCTAGTGCACTCGAACTTGTCAGAGATTGAATCCCATAACAAGATGTCACACTTAGAAATGTCACACTTTTCTGTCAAAGACTGTGTAGGGACTTTGTTCCTTGCCTCTTCTAGCTTCTGTGGCTCCAGATGATCTTTAAATTGTGACCTCTTCATTTCAATCTCTGCCTTAAAGATCACATTTCCTTCTCTTTTTCTCTGTCTTATCTCTCCTGTAGAGACACGTATAATGGTTAGGACCCAAGTATTTTAAGATTTATTTATTTATGCATACAGAACTTGGGTACAGGCCAGAGATGCAGGGGTGGTGAGAGGATTCATCACACACAGAGTGGGGAACAGAACAAGCAGATTGATGAAGTACACTGCTGAGGGGAGCAGCAGGCTGGTTAGGAGAGATCTGCCTCGCCGTGTGAGTCACCTCTGGAGCAGGGATTGAACTCATGATGAAGTGGCTTTAACTTCTTAGTGCTGTGCTTTAACCCACTGCACCACCAGGGAGGGCCCGGACCCAACTATTTTAACATAATTTTATGTCAAAGATCCTTTCTCAAATTAGTATTGTTTATAAGTTTGGGGGATTAGGACCTGAAATCTTTGGGTGGTGACTACTGACAAACTACTATACAACCCATTACTCAGACCTACTGGGAATGAATTCATAGAATTAAATGGACATGTATAATTATATAAATAAATAAATAAATATATCCAGAATACAACAAGACTTATACCCATTGTCAAATTGTATGTAGCAACAGGCAGGGGAGCACATTGATGGACTAGTAGGCTCCACACACAACAGACCAGCATGGAAACAGCAATGTTTAAAAAAGAGCCAAGGCCTCAATGACTGGCATCCCCACAGGGACAGACAAAGACCACTGGAAAGAGAAGGAAAGCCTTAAGCACATCCTGGCAGGAACAATATTGACTGGTGTCGTCATCCATCCTTCTTTCGCCTGGGCTCTGTGAGCTCCCCGGGCATGTTTCCTGAAGAGAACTCAATTTACAGGATTGGCAGAGTGGTAGGAGGCCAGCGGCTGTTTTGAACTTACAGATTCCCTGGACTTCCAGAAAGCATGCATTTCAGAAAGAACACTGCTGGCAGAACCAACCGGTGTGGAACAGACAGTGTCAGGGCCTTTTTGCAGCTGAGTTAAGAAGTCCCAACAAACATCCCAAACCTATTCCTTATGGACTTGTTAGGCCTCTAAATAGCCAAACTATCTGCATAGGCAGGCTCAGTTTCCCATGGTGACTGCCTGTGGCTGTTACCCAAAGCTTCCAATTACTCTGTGGTAATGGAGCCTCAGGGTAAGGATTCTGTCTGCAAACCAGCTAGGAGCAGACCTAGTCTGCACCTTAAGCTTTGGTTGCCATTTAGGGCCTCTGGGAGAGCACTATTGGTGGAATCTTCCTTAATAGGATGAAGACTGCTGGTCAATCCCTTGGCTGATGATAGTGAAAAACACGCAGGCTGGCAAGTCAGGGAGGCTGGGGACCAGGAAGCTGGCAAACAAAGAATATGGCAGGGGCTGGGCAAGGGCTGCTGAGGGGCAGGTGGGCAACCAAGCCTGTCCCCCATGAATCTTTATGCTCTTTCTCTGGTTTCTCTCTGGTGTTCTCTCTCAGTGTATGGAGGCCTTAAGTTTTTCTCAGTCATGCCTCTCTCTACCCTCAATACTGCCACTGACACTGCTTTTAGCTCAGTCTTTAGGCTCAGGTGTGCACACTCACATAGGTCAACAGTTACACTCCAGGTGGGTGTCCACACTCAGGCACGCATGCTCTGTGCCCATGCTCCCAAAAGCCTCCTGCATCAATGTGATCAAAGCCACAAGTGACAGTCACATAGGCTAGTGGTGTAAAAAGCTGATTAATTCATTTACCCTTCACCTGGCAGCAAACTCTAATGTAACTCAGCTATCAAAAGTAGCTGAAGAAGACTTAGTGATGCTTCCTGAAGTTAGGATTCGCAGCAGATTCATAAAATGAAAACAATGTTTTGGACAGAGCAAATTTGAATAACCTCCAAACAGAGATAAAGAATGTAGCTATTGAACTAAAAATACAATAACGGGGCTCAAAAGAAGACCTAAAGTAGAGATTGACAATAGGATAGTGGAAAGCATCCAAAAACATTGACCAAAAAAGAAGTTTTTAAAAATGAAGATAACATAAGAGACATAAAGACAGTATCAAGAAAAACAGTGTCTGTATATGTGTGTGTATATATATATATATATATATATATATATATATAGGGTAAATGGAAGTAATCAGGCTTTCTCTGCCCTCCTCCCATTGGCATCAATGATTAACACCTGTGGTCTCACACAGGTGCCTGATGGAGGCATCTGGAATGTGGTGTGCATGTATATGAGTGGGCATATCTGAGACTAAGCATATATGGGCATCAGCACAGGCCTGGAAGTGGCAGAGTGCAATAAAGACCAGCAAAGAGAATACGAGAGAAGCCAAAGAGTCCAGAAAGATTCTCTAGGTGCTGGGAGGCCTGCCAGCCTCTGATCCCCCAGGCCTCCCTGCCTGGTTTCCTCACTACAGCTAGTGTAGAAAGCTCATTAAAAATCCTGAAGAAGCCACTGAAAGCTTCAGGACTCCATTATGTGTTTGGCCAGATCCATACAGAACCTGCCCTGTGCCATCCTGGCACTTCAGGGTCTTAGAAGTTCCAGAAGAGAGTGACGTGTCAAAGATCTATTTGAAGTTAAAATAGCTAAGAACTTTCTTAGACTGTAGAGGGCAAAATACCCAAATCTAGAAAATGCATAAGAATTCCAAACAAAATAAACCCAAAGAGCTGTTCACTAAGACACCTTATATATGTATGTATATAGATGTACATCAAGACACATTATAATGAAAATAGTAAATTTAAAGATATGTTAACATGCAGCCAAAGATGCCTCCCCCCCAATAAGATGCCATTTCTCAGCAAAAACAGCACAAGCCACAAGGAAATGCCATGATATATTCTAAGTGCTGAAAGGAAATGACCTTCACCCAAGAATCCTCTACCTAGCTGGGCTCATATTCAAAAATGAAAAAAAGCAACAGAGTTTTGCAGATAAACAACAGCTGAAATAAGTCTACTACTCTAAATTGGTCTTGAAAGATATAATAAGCTTCAAGTAAACAAAAAGTTAAATCTCCTTCAGGTACATTCTGCAGTCTCTTTTGTAACCTCTCAGGCCAGGTAGTTTCATTGTTATTTCTCACAAATGATAAGATGATATTGAATCTTTGATAGATTTTTTTCAGCTTTTAATACTGAATCAAAGAGACAGGCCAGTCAGGAAAACTGTGCCTTGAGCCCCTCCCTCACCTCAGTAACACAGCCCCTTTATCCCACCCCCCTCAGCACAGTTGTTCCATTTACATATGTGCCCTGCCCTCCCTGGACCCAGGGGGGCCACAGTTACCATAGGGGGACAAGACCTCAGGTGATGTGGCAGGACATAAAAAAGCCTGATCACTTCATTTACTCTACTCTGCACTGAAACTTCTCTCCAGGTTTTTAATTTGTTTGTTTGTTTTCAGCCTTCTGAAATGTTCTTCTTTCTGTTGTTTTGTTTGTAAGATTTCATTTATTTATGCATACAAAACTGGGGTACAACCCAGAGGTGCAGGGGCAGTGAGAGGCTTCACCAGAGACAGAGTGGGGAGCAGAACAGGCAGATCGACAAAGTACACTGCTGAGGGGAGCAGCAGGCGAGTCAGGAGAGGTCTGCTGCACCGTGTGGGTCACCCCCCGGGGCATGGATTGAACTTGCACTGAAGCGGCCAGGCCACGTATTGGCTTAGCTTCAGAGCATCGCTCCAACCTGCTGCGCCACCAGGGAGGGACTGTTTTTCATTTTTTTTTTTAAAGATTTATTTATTTATTCATACAGAACTGGGGTACAGGCCAGAGGCTCAGGGGCGGTGAGAGGCTTCACCAGAGACAGAGTGGGGAGCAGAGTAGGCAGATTGACGAAGTACACTGCTGAGGGGAGCAGCGGGCGGGTCAGGAGAGGTCTGCCACGCCATGTGGTCACCTCCGGGGCAGGCGGGAATCGAACTCATGCGTAAGTGGCTTCAGATTCTCAGTGCTGTGCTTTAACCCGCTGCGCCACCAGGGAGGGCCAGGACTGTTTTTCATTTTTAAGGATTATAATAGGGATAAACTTTTAGACTGCTGCCCTTGTGCCTTTTACAGTTTTCTGGGGAACAAGTGCCAGTAAAATCAAAAGAAAAGACAGGAACTGAAACACAAGGGCACTGCAATGTCACCTTTAATGAACATCAGGGATTCAAACTTACTACTATCTGTGTGTGCCTGAGCTTTATGTGTTGGGAATCCCCAGGGATACCCCCATGAGGTCAGCTTCACAGCCTAATGTCATTTAGTGCTACATGAAACCCAGCATTAGGGTTTCCACAATTCTGTGGTGAGGATCCCAGAGACTTCACAACTTTCTCATTAAATGAGGATCTCGTGGTTATGGAACAGTGATGGGGTGATGAATTAACGTGAAACTTAACAAGACTTCTCAATGACAAAAGCTAACTTTCTAAAGGAAAAATACTTGCTGGAGTCTGCAATGGACAGATGTTGCTTAATGTAGTGTTTGGCACTGACTGTACTTGAGACATGACCAGAAGTTGGAATTTATTTTCTTTGCCTTTCTAGAATAGAGCCTTATCCTGGGGTTCTTTTTGCTGACTTTAAGATGCAGATGTTTAAACTCTAGTTAATGAAAACTGTCAACTTTTATCTTGATTTTAACCCTGGATTTGGGATCGACCGGATTTACATGAGAATGTAAGGCTGCAAATAAGAGACTCTTCTAGGAGGAAACATGTGATCCCATCTAACTCCCCATCCCCTGGATTCCAGATTGAGGGCCTCAGGCTCAAGCCAATAGTCATCACTGTACCTCCACTTCAATTATTGTTTAATAGGGTATCCTTTGTTCTTGATGTCAATATTGTAAACAGCCTTATGTAGCACAATTTTGGGTCTCCAAGTTCCCAATGTCTGTGTCTACTAGAACAGGGCTCCAAACAGCATCATCTTCTCTCAGGTTTACTGCCCTGATATAGGAAAAAAGTACAATTAAAGTGTTTTCCTACTTCTTGATTTTGATCTGTTCACATTTAGTTGTAAATATGTAAGGTACATGAGCCCATATCTTCATTCTGCAATCATCTTGCCATCATTTCAGAATGAATCTGGTTCCTTGAAAAGATAAGCAAAATGAACCTCTAGGTAAGCACCATCTGTCCATTGTAGACTCCAGAAAGTATTTTTCCTTTAGAAAGTTGGCTTTTATCATTGAGAAACCTTGGTATGTTTCACATTAATTCATCATCCCCTCACTGTTCCATAACCATTAGATCTTCATTTAATGAGAAAGTTGTGAAGTCTCCGGGATCCTCGCCACAGAATTGTGGAAATCCTAATGCTGTAATCCCAGGAATCTCTCACTTTCAGGCTAGGCCATATTCAACACCCAGAAACTTCTCAGAGTTATTACTTATGCTTTCTTAATCGTTGAGGGATCCAGAAGTAGTTTTAGATTAAAAAAAGAAATCTCTGGATTTATCTATCTCTTTAGCTTTTGGATAACTTGCCCTGCAACCTGAATGTTTTCATGAATTCAAAAAGTGTCATAGATTTTGAATTTATTATTTTTGTAAGGTCTGGAATGGTAACTTCCAGCTTCTTTACATTTGAAACTGAAGCTGGAAGTCATATTTCATTTTTTAATACAGTACATTCTTGTTATAATTACTCTTCTATTGCTAAAAGTTCTGGAGAGACTAAATATTTTGTCTTTCTGTATATTTTAATGCACAGTTAATCTCCTTGTTAGATCCTACCACAGTTAGATGTTTTCAAATATCAACTGAGGTTTGTATTAGGTTAGAAAATAATTTTTGAAAAATGGTTTCAGGACACTTTAAAATGCAAACTAACTTTGGAACAATCATAAAACTCACAGCAACAACCACAAAAATAAAAACCACTCGTATAAGTACTGTTTTAAATTGTAAAAATCAAAAGAAAAAATAAACTGTAGAACCGGTTAGTTGAAGAAAATCTACCTTGGCAAGACTTTCTTGTCAATTATCTTTTATAACCTTCCTAGGATTTGCAACATTCCTTATGTCCAAGCTTTGCTTAAGGATAAGACATGCTGTAGAAAACAGGAAATTGGTGTCTGACTCCAAATTACTTAATTTCCACTGAAATAAGCCTAGGCTTATTGTCAAAAATCATACTCTCTGACTGTGCCGCATGATTTGATATTATTAAAGAAAAAAACAAATGAAAAAAAACACATGCTCATTGTTATGTGAGATGAAGAAAAAGACACTATATTTTTTAGTATATTTATTACATCATTCTTCATTTTGTGCATTTTTTCATCTCAGTTGTAGTTCCCATGGACTTCCCACCACCAATTCACCCATGTACCATCACCGTAGTCCCATGTGATCATCCCATCCCAGTTTTGATCCTGTAAGACACTCCTAAGAAGATCCTACCACATTCAAAAAATTAATACCCTGGCCCTCCCTGGTGGTGCAGCGGGTTAAAGCACTGCACTGAGAATCTAAAGCCGCTTCCGCATGAAGTTTGATTCCTGCCTGCCCCGGAGGTGACCACATGGCGTGGCAGACCTCTCCTGACCCGCCCGCTGCTCCCCTCAGCAGTGTACTTCGTCGATCTGCCTGTTCTGCTCCCCGCTCTGTCTCTGGTGAATTCTCTCACCCTCCGCATCTCTGGCCTGTACCCCAGTTCTGTATGAATAAATAAAAAAAATTAATACCCTTTTATATATTTTTTATATCAAAAAAGTATTTGAAAGCTCTTTAAGATGGCAGCTTTTGGGGAAATTCTTTATCAATAGCTTTAAAAATGATGAGTCTCTTTAAATATTTGAAGAAAACCACTATATTAATATCTTACATGGATTAAACATGTAGGTATATGTTAAGTACTTTGCTAAGTTAAGAATGTTTATTATCAAGTACTACTCAAAAAATTATTTATTAATGGCACTGCATATGTTCTTAGATAAATTTCTATTTTGCTATTTTAAGAAATATTGTAAGTATAGTCAAATAAAAGGAAAGACTACATATTTTATGATATTCTAAAGTCACTCGGTAGAACTGTTTTGGTTACATCTGGGTTCCATTGGAATGAATAAGTATATGGATATACAAGTACATAAAACTTGTTTGACTATTATCATTTTAAAAAGACACAATCAGACAATCCCTTAACTGGTCTAATCAGAAATACATATTTGAATCTTTTAACATTTTTTACTGGTCTTTATCCTTGATAGTTGCTGTTTGTATGTGTTTTACATGGCATTCAATTCCCAGAGTTATATTTTTATATGAGGCCCCGTCTTCATGACCTAGTGATTTCTCAAAAGCCTTCCCTCCTGGATACTAGAATTTCAACATATATATTCTGGTGTGATACAGACACATACGTGTTTTCCAAACTGCACTGTGGATCTTTAAGGAATTTAGAGAGCTGTCTTAAAGCTTTAGATAAAATTATGAGGTAAAGGAGATGTAACATAAGTCTGGCAAGAGTGGACTAGCAATAGTGTGTGTCCTATTCAAGTCATTATTGTGCAGGATTCTCTCAGCCTCAGTTTCTTCCTATTTAAGTCCTTGTAGAGACCACTTTCAAGCTGTCTTCCAACTTTTAACTTTAACAATTGCTGATAAAATAATTTGTATGTGCTGATCTAATAAGAAAGTGGCTGTAGTTCAAGGAAAGCAGCTAAGAAAATAACTATCTTGATAAATAAGAATTCCATGTCTAAAAAAAATCACTTGCAAAAAGTTAAGAAAATGATATCTAACACAGTAACAATTTCTTTTTTTGAAACCAAAAACAATTAAAGTTCTGATTTCAAGACACCTTAATTCATTTTAGTTTTATAAGAATAAACACATTCTGATTGACAGCTGTTTTGTCTTTTTGGCTTGAGATACAAGAATTAGTCTTTATTTAAATCATGTCTGTGTGAATATGGCATTTTCATTTGAGAAAATCTGTTTTATGAGGCTCTAGTTTCGGTACTTCAAATAGGATACAATCAAGCACAGATTTTTTGGAACAGCTCATTAGCATTTTTTATTTTCCTTACTATAAAAACTCTCAAAAGCTGCAAATTTTTGAAAAACAATGAAGGAAAACATGCAGGGCATTGAGGACTTTCTACTGTGTCCAACCCCTCCTACTCAACATTTCCTTTTGCTTTGGTTTCAGTGAACCCAGGAACTGAGACAATTGTTGACAAAATAGTGTGTCCTTTGTATCCAATGTGTTGACAGATTCGCTACCTGCCTCATCCCATCTTATTATTTGTCAGCCTCTGGGGAATCCATTGTTACCATCAGTACAAGTCTTATGACCAATTGCTTTGAGAAAGAAAAAATCCATTATCATCTCTTTTTATGAAATGCATGTTAAAATTTGGATGTG
>NW_004567108.1:21357362-21377632 GCF_000260355.1 Condylura cristata | reverse complement strand
GTTATATTCTTTTTACACATAAGGCTAAAAGGTTAAGATAAGTTATAAAACCTACTCATGGTTACACTTAAGAGTTAAATTTCATGGATAATGAGTTTGACATGATACACCATCTATCATTGAATACCTGTAATTACAAATTTTATGATTATCAAAATAATTTCATTTCATTGATTTTTTAGTTGGAAATTGACTTCAAATTAGACATAACAATAAAATTATATGAAGCACAACTACCTTTCTTCTTTTTCTTATATCTTATGGTAAAATTATTAAATGAAATGATACTATGCCAATGTAATGATTTTTACTTTGTAAGTATTCCTCTGGCATTTATATCATAAATATTCCTTTGAGGTATAAACAGAATGTATATGTATTTGCATACAGCTTTTAGTATATAATATCACATAATATATTCTTAGCTTATGAAAATTTAAACTGAATAGAGTGAATTATGTTTCTAAGAGAGAATAGTAAATGTGGTACTCACATAGAACATATTTTTAAAATGTATGATTCAAGTTCTTTTGGTAGATTTATTTTTGCTTTAAAAATACTTTTTTTAATGTGGAAAACTATAAAGAATAAAAGAAACCCATAATGACCTATACCAACCAGATATTTAGTAACTTTAAAATCAAAAGTATCAGACTTTTTTATTTAAAAGCTCAGAAATAAAAGCTATAAAATTATAAAATAAAGATTTTTTTTATCTTCTTAGCCATTGTCTGAAAAAGTAACTGTGGTTAATTTGCTGTTTATTCTTCCAGAACAGCATCAAGCATTATTTGGACATGTGTCCTTTCATTAAAATAAAATAGTGTTTGTTCCTGTGCTACAGGAACAAAAAAAAGGTTGTGATAGTTTTATTTATGTTTTAAAACTCTTTCCATATATCTCAGGTAGTTCTCTCACATTTCTGAAAGATTTATTCTGGTAGTATTCATTATATATGCATTTTTAATTTAAACAAATCCCAATGAACATTTCTTCCCATTTATATGCTCAAATAGTTGATTTGGATTGTGTGCAAGAAAGTTACCAATCAGTATCCTTAATGTCTCATAATGTTTACCTAGCAACTCTAAATGGTGAAACCTTGAATTCTCACAACCTTTTTTTTTTTTAAGTTTTATTTTATTTTTGTTTACAAGAGTTGGGGTGTCAGCCAGATGTGGTGGGGAGGAATAAGAGGATTCCCCAAAGACAGAGTGGAAAGCAGAACAGGTAGATCTACTGAAACACACAACAGGAGAGGTCTGACTGTGCCATGTGGGTCAGCTCCCTCCCTGGCAACTGAACTCATGCTGCAGTAGCTGCAGACAACTTCATAGTGCTGAGCTATAACCCCCGAACCACCAGGGAGGACCGGAAAACTTAATTTTTGAATCAAAGGGTGTTGAAATTTAAAATGTTAATGAATATTGTTCTACATATATTGATACTAACTTTCCCTCAAACTAAACAGAAATAGCTCAGCTTCCACAGAGCTTGTGCCAGGCATTTATTATATACAATGTGTAATATGTATTTTAACTCTTTTCATTCTAACACTGACCTTATGAATTAGATACTGTGTTACCCACAGTTTGTAAAAATGAACCTAAGGTACAATGAAGAGGCTAATTCACCTACTCTAGATCATTTGGATAAGAAAGGATGGAGCCAGGGTATGAAATCAGGCAGTCCACTCCAGGATCTGTGCCTTAATGGTTTAGGAAAGAGTAGCCATTATCAATGACAATGAACATGTCATTTTGAGTATAGTTTATGTTCTATTATTATCTAGTTTGTAAGCTACTTCTTCATGTCTGTACATTATTTTAGATTGGTACTCAATTTTCCTAATAAATTTTAAAAACTATTAATTTTTTAAAAATGAACATTACATTCCAATAAATTTTCCAGTGATTTTTTAATATATTTTTGCAATTAAATATATTAGTTTTTGTCATAAAGATTTTATATTCTTTTTGAACATTTTTACTTTAATTGATTCTGATGTAAGAATTACAAGACTTCAAAGAAGAGGAAAATAACTTCTCGCTTTTGTTATTAAAAAGAAAGGGTGTGTTTAAGGTCACCTATAAAGCTGACAAGATTTTTGTAGACTGAAAATAGCTGGTAGTAGGAAGGAAAATAGGAGGAAGAGCCTTTACAGATGAAATAATCACAGAGCAAGTTCCCTCAGGCCAACCATTTACATGAACATAAGAAACTGATCCCTGATTCAAAGACTCTGCTACTCTTGGTGTGCAGCCTCCATGTACAAACATCCCTAAGGCCCTTCTATTGCTCACTTTTCTAGGCCTCATGTTTTTAAAAGCATAGAAATTCAGAAGCTGGGAGAAGTGTACTCATTATGCAGAAATTAACCCATAATGACTAAAAAAAAAAATCCCCTTTCTTTGTCATCTAGGAGACACTTCTGTTGATGAAATACCTGCAGTATTTACCTAAGTCAAACACCAAGGAACAGAAGACATCACTAGACATAAAATTAAAATGCTTCTGTAAAAATGTCATTACCTTGATGAAGTGACTTCCCTTTAATGTCTGTGTTAGTTTATGGAGGAAGAGCTAACCTCATTCGGAAGTTTTGTCTACTCTAATATTTGTTGATTTTAATATTCATGACTGGTTTCTAGCAATCTGCCTTCTACCCCATGTCTGAAAAAATAAATAAATAAAAGATTAGGAGGCCATTGTTTGATCAGTTTGTTTGAACTCAGCTGTTAGAGCATTGAGCATGAATTTAGATAAGGGGGAAAATGGCCTCATCTGTCCATGTCCTTCTATTGTATTGTTGTGCCAATTACATTTTATGGGAAAAATCAGATGGAGAAAATGTCTGGCTGTAATAAAACAGCTGACAAGGAGAAGATGAGCATAGTCTAATTCTAAGATTAATTTGGTATCTAAGCCTTTATTCACAAATTCTGTCTTGTTTCCGTTTTTTCTCTTTTTCTGTGGAGGGATTGTTCTTAATTTCCTTTCCTCTCCTCCAATTATATAAAATACCAGTCAAAACTATTTTTTCTTTATGGGTAGAGGCAATATTTCATAGTTATTAGAATTATTTTTTTCCCATTTTTAATGTTTCTGTGAAAATTGAGGTTTGAGGAAATAGTAAGTTTATCTGGATAACTAAACAAAACTCTCATACAAAACTCTCTAACATACACACACACACAAACAAGCATTGAATCAAGGTGCAAATGTCTAACCTCACTGAAGAGAGTAAATATTCTGCTGGATCTGTTAAAAAAAAAGCGTTTTCGCCCTTCCTTAGTGGTATGACGGGTTGGGACTCAACACGGCAAGTGAGCAGCAGCTGCTTCAGTGCAGGTTCGAGCCCCACCCCAGAGGTGATCCACATGGGGTGGCAGACCTTTCCTGACCTGCCTGCTGTTCCCCTCAGCAGTGTACTCCATCAATCTGCCTGTTCTGCTCCCCAATCTCTCTCTGTTGAATACTCTCACCCCCTGCAACTCCGACCTGTACCCCAGCTCTGTATGAAAAAATATCCGAATCTTTAAAAAAATATGCAATTGGGCCCTCCCTGGTGGCGCAGCAGGTTAAAATACAACACTAAGAAGCTAAAGCCACTTCAGCATGAGTTCGATCCCTGCCCCAGAGGTGACCCATATAGCGTGGCAGACCTCTCCTTACTCACCCACTGCTCAATCTGCAGTGTACTCTGTCAATCTGCTTGTTTTGCTCCCCACTCTGTCTCTGGTGAATCCTTTCACCGCCCCTGCACTTCTGGCCTGTACCCCAGTTCTGTATGCATAAATAAATATTTTTTTAAAATGCATTTTTCCTGGATGCATATATCCAAATTGTTCTCCAATCCTGTATGAAATGAATAGCATTACTGAGGTGTCAATTCTGGCCCTGGGGAATTCCTTCTCTGAGTGGAGAGCCAGTTACAAATGTGTTTTCAGTCAAATATAATTGCTGAAGAACACAAACATAATGTTTGCCATCCAAGACCTTTGTAACATGAAACCCCAGATTAGTTTACACTGAAGGGCTTTTGAGTGAAGATCAGTCTGAAAAGACTTTGCTGGGAGGATCATCTAGCTAACTAGATAGAGGAATCTGACTCCCAATCTTACTGGCGGTCCCTGGCACTCTCAAACACCAGCCACAGCTATTACATGTTTGGCTCATTGATATGACAGAGGTGAGCCAAGATAAAGAAGGGGGAATTATCTCTGTCTTTACTGTAGTACCAGTTTTATGTTTAGTATTTTGGGACAAGGATTAGGTTCATTCCTTCAGTTCCAAGGAGGGATTTATACAATCATGAACTTAATCTGTGTTTAATAAGGTTTTTGTTCTTTTGTGTGCACTATAATGTGGAAGTAATTTCAGTCTGTCTACACTGAGGTCCTGGATGGCTCACATCATCGTGTTCTATCAGCAGTTTCAGCCAGCATCACACAGTGGAACTGGCTGTCTTTGATGCATATGGCTGACTCCCTTCGCAGATTGGGTTTAAACCAAGAGACAACTTCTTCCCCACCCCATAGTACCTGAGACAACTGGGCTTTATTATATTAATAGCCACAAAATCAAATTCTTTCCAGTAATACTCTGTGGTTTGTAGTCTATCTCATAACACTTATATAGTATACAAAGATTTAATTTTCATATACACATATAAAATGTATGCACAGATGGGCAGACTTATGCATTGTGCATATATACAGATATATCCATTAGGTGTCGTGGCACAAAGGTGAAGATCTTAGGAGATCCTTAGGTTAAATTTGTTGGATTTTTAAGACCTAGAAATTACTAAAAAGAATCATCTGTAATAAAAAGGAATTCCATTAAAAATGACATTACAAAGTGAGCCCATACTCTGGGTATCAGGAGATTTGAGATCTTGCCCATATCAAATATTGTCCCTGTGACACTGGGTAAGTCATGTAAGCTCTGTGAGCCTTCATTTTTACTGTGTGATATCAGAAAGCTGAACTAGGTAATCTCTAACTGTCCGCCAGGGCCACAGAACTGTGCTTGTGATAAGCACCATTCAATAATGAATTCTTCTTCCAGATGTTCCTAAATTGAATGAAAAACTACAAACATTGTGGTACTACAAACATTAAATTTTACTTAATACTGTAGGTGAAGCTGACTAAAATAAAAATTCACACTTTTTGAGTTCAGAATTGGTCTGCATATATCAGAATTAGCAAAAGCTTTCCTCTTTGATCTAAGATTATAGTCTTTACAGAACGTTGCATAAAATCTACCTTTAAATACTTTCTATAAAGCCACAAGAGCTTTTTAAAGACTGCTTCAATTCTGTATCTCTGCATAATAAACTTTCCAAACCATAGCACATTAAAACAGTAGTTGTTTTATATTTTGTTCACAAATCTTAGAAGTGGTTCACCTCTGTCTCCTGCTATCAAGGGGTCTCACTTGGGACAGAGCTGTGCACCTGCCGAGATTGCTTTCTTGGAGTCACATATGTGTGACCTTAGTTCTTGCTTTGATGATTTACTTCTTGACTAAGAAGATCACTGTGCTGCAGGGAGAGCCAAGAAATCTTTTCTGAGTCTGGCAACTTAGTGCTTGTCCACATAGCCATTTCCTCACTCGGTGGCTCACATGGGCATCTCACAGTGTAACAGTCTCAGGGGAGTTGGAGTTTTTCCATGGCAACTTCTTCTCCAAAGATTAGGCTGGACCTGGCATAGCATTGCTTCCTTGGTACTCTTTTGGCACAGCCAGATTCAGTCAGTAGACAAATAATTTCTACTTCTGGGTGGTGGGTGTGATCAAGTTGTTCAATACCTTTACTATGCCACGTTGCCATTCATTTGATTATTTCTCCTGAGTCAGAATATTTGTTCAGATTTTATCACTTGTGTGGCTGTATGCACTTGAGTTACTGGCAAATTAACATTGCCACTTATTTTTCCAAAGGGTTATTAAACCAGATTCATCGTACAAAATATTCAGGTCAGTTATATGCCTTGCTTACAAAATTGTCTTCAGCAGCTCACTATATGCACTTAACAAACCTCTATCTGTGTTGGGAATTAGTGCTTTGACTGCCAAGTTGAGACCATCTCGTTAGGAAAAACTGCTGAGCTTCACTGTTGATAAAGAATTAATCATTAGAAACCCAGTGTATTAGTTTGCTATGGATCCCATAGGAAGATACCACACAGTAATTCCAACAACATAAATGTGTTTTCTCACAGTTCTAGAGGTAAAATGTCCAGGATCAAGGTGTCAGCAAGAATGGTTTCTTCTGTGGGTTGTGAGAGAAAGATATGTTTCAGGCCTCCCTCTTCGATTTGTAGATGGTCTACTTCTCCACATCTTTACATGTTTTACCTCTGTAAGTGCCTGCATCCAAATTTCTTCATGTTGGTATAGGCTTCCTCTGGGGACATATGACCTTAATTTAACTTGTTTATATATTTAAAGAGCTTTTCTCCAAATATGACAGTATTTTGAGGTACTGGGCATTAAGATTTCAACATGTGAATTTTTTTGCTTTTTCCCTCCACCAAATCACTGTGCCCATATCCTATCTCTCTCTTTCCCCAACTTCCTCCACCCTTCATCTATTCCCGCTGCTTACCATCACCTTCTTGTTGAGTTCCAAGTTTTAATTCTTCTATTATTTGTGTGTCATTGATTTGGGGCTATTTATATTCTGCAGTCAATAAATGAATTTTGAGGTAGACAGAATACAACCTGCATCACCCAGACACATTGCACTATTTCTTCATTTTCTTTTCTAACACCCTTATGCCTGTTCTCAGCACTTCATCATCAAATGACTCAAACTACCTTGTGTGTGTATGAGAAAGAGAGAGACAGAGAGGGAGATAAAGAAAATTTAGATCATGTAGCCTAGAAATAAACTTTCCAAAACTGGACCAAGTCTTAAACACTCTACACAAACCTTTGGATTATAAAGTTTTCTAGTTGTTATGAAGGATGAGGGTACGTTCCTTTTGCTTCTTTTCAGTCCACTCCACCTGCTAATTAAAATCAATATGACTGCTCCACTGTCTTTTCTAACTGAACCACTCACAGTGTACTCTCAGGTTTGGTTTATTTGATTTTCTAAGTTTATGTGTCAGGGAATCATTTGTTTTCATATTATAAAGAGGCTCATCTGTGCTTCACTGCACAGGAGAGTAGTGCCTGACAAGTGATTGTCTGGCACTCACCAGGTCGTGCTCAAACAGGCTGGGAAGGGGGCTCATGGCGCTGACTAGCTGACTTATGTGCAGCCGGCTTGCAAGCATTGGCAGATCTTTTCATAGGCCAGACACAAGAAAAAATAAGAATGATAAAGTCAGAATTAAAGGCAATGAAAGTACAATGATGCTGAGCTTAATTGGGTACTTTTGGCAGAAAGTAAGCATATGCTGAAGTCACATATGATTAGGAGATTATTAGAATGTTTGAAGGTGAAAGAAACTTTGGTGGTTCTTTAGTTAGCAAAGTCCATTGTGGCAGTACATGTAAAACAAACAAACAAGCAAACTAGAGAAAGTTTTGCAACACAACTTCCCCAAGGTTTATTGGTTTCTTAATATGAGTATGCTGCCAATTTGTTGCAAACATCTGCAGTATTATTTATATATTTAGAAGAAAAAACTATTAATTATTGTTTTGTCAGTCTTTATTGTCCACCATTCCAAGATGTGTTCATTGATTGATGAATTCAGTAGGAACAGAATGAATGTATTTTAATCATTTTCTTTAGGCAGCTATGTAGGCTGCTATATTTGTTAAATGAATCTATTGCTCCAACATCACTATGACAGTTTATTTTTTTCTTTTAATGGGAATGAGTTTTTACTCTTCTCATCTATACTCTATGCATATCTTCTAAATAGATGCTGGGTTTAGGGATGGAATGTGATATTACTAACTGATTAAAGTGATGATTGAGCACAGGACTCATAATCTCCGCTTTGCAAGACTGACCTAAAGTTGTCATAGGGCTACAGTGTTTGAGCATAGGTCTGGGTTTAATTTTCCAAGTATGCCACTTTCCAATCCAAAAAATTATTTGCAATCAATATAGCTTTTGAATGCAAAAATTGAACTATAACACAATTATAAAAGAATTAGAAAATTGAAATGACTGAAATAAAATACTTATTCTAGCATTTTATTTTACTTTCTGATAAACAGTGTAATGAAAATAATTTGAGTGTTAAAGAAGCAGTGAGAAATAAGCATACATTGAAAACCACGAATTTAATAGAAGGAGTGTGAGAATTGAAAACCTGTCAGAGCAGCTTGGGTTTACAAACCTTGTAAGTAATTTCAGAGAAGACTAAGATCAGATTGACACTCTCAAAACCTTGCAAGGTTAGTGTTTCATAATAGGATATGAAGACTACCTTCACTGTCATTCCTTTAACAAATAGTCACTGAGCTGTGACAAGCGCAGTCCTGGGGGCTGAGAGCAGTACCGTGCTGTATTAAATATACTCTGACATCAGGAAAACCATGGTGTGTGTGATTTATTTTAACCAGCATGTATTGAATAGTACTTATGCAGTGGGCACTGTGCTAAATATACATAGGGGTTAAATAGAAGATTTTGAAATGGTCTGCCCTAAAGGATTTTACCTAACTCATTCACCTAGTTAATTCTGGGAATTTGGAAAGTAGGCTTTACGTTTGCCCAAAGAAGACATAAGTGAATTAGACACATATTTTCTGCAATATAATTTCTCAAGTTCAGACACCCCCAGATTTCCTTCTCACTGCCTTCCTATATTCTTAACTTACTGTTTTTGCCCAGTTTTGTAGCTGATATTAATTCTGGGTACTGTATTAATGATACTCTACTCATGGTTGGTGTTTTCCACACTGCACTTAACTTTTGCACTAAATCCTCTAGTTTAACCACTTTTCACAGTTATTGTCTGTATCCAGTTCTCAACCTCTGCTTGCTTTTACCCTTGTTTGTATATCCCAAGACTCCTTTTTTTTTTTTTTTTGGAATCTCAGAAGTAGGTATTCATGTAGTACTAGCATGAAAACTATTCATTGCCTGATCTGCTTGAGAGCTGACTAAACTCCATATCAAACATAGATTTTTAATTCTGATTGACTAAAATTAAAATGCTGCTCAGTTTTTAGCATATTAAAGGAAGAGAAACTTGCAAATAGAAACAGAAGTCCATCTAGTTAATTCATCCAATAAATTTGCATAGGTTATTTGAAGAATAAACAAAAGCAGATTGGAAGAGAGATTTAACTATGAACATTGTTGAATTCAGAGTCACTAGAAAATAAAATGTGACATTAAAGCATTTTCTGGTTTTTGAAATATCTATTACCTTGAGCCATCATTTGTTAATTACTGGGGTGCTTCTTCATTCCCAGAACCTTATAAATTCTTCCAAACATAAATGAGTTTAATTTACATTTTGTACCCAATTATTGAGTACATTTTTTAATGTCAACTTTGTCTTCTCTTGTTATAGGGTCAAAAGGGTTTTACTTATTTCAGTTACATTTAGAAAGCCTTCTTATAATCAGATTAAATCTCCATTTCATCATTATATGAAAAGAATTCTTTAAAAAACTTGCCAGGGGAATCTGAAGCCAATATCAAAATTACATGACTAATTTCTGAAGTGCTGTACTCTTTTATACTCACAAAAGTAAAAGAAAATATTATATGTTCATACTTGATAATAGTAAGAATTTAAACATCAAAATGAAATTAGCTGTTGGAGTAGTGTTTCTGATTGTGTTAAAGAACTTCTTGAGACAAAAAAAAAAAAATTGTGTAACTATATCTTGTCTGTGTGGACATTCGCAGAATCTGGCTTTCTAGATTTTTTTTTGTGTTTTATAGAAAATATCTCCCCCTAGGTCTGTTTTTGAAACATTAATTCATAAAATAAACATCTAAGAAATGATTTCTTTGGTCTGTGTAATATTGAATTGTAACAATAACTATTTTTCTACCATGTACTTCCCATTTCTACCCTTTCTGGTGCCACACTTTGTACTAAATTGAGCTTATTATTATTTTTTAAAATTTACAGATACATGAAAATTTATCTGTGTTAATAACAATAGAAAAAGGACTGGATGTTGATTCATTTAAAAGTGAATTTGCTATACTTATATTTCATCATAGTTATGTAGCTTTCCAAGGATTGTTTTGATTTTATACTGAAGAGAGTTTACCAAGAACAGTCTCTGGGTTACTAGAATTATGGCTTCATATACAAACATAAATCTAGAAAGTATTAACAATTCACTTAACTTTGACAGATTTTTTTGTTTATGTGCCATCTGTTAATGGGAAATGATTTAGTATCTGAAAAATTATACTATATGTTAATTGTGCCTTTAATTTGATTAGTTCATTGATGCATGAAGTTATTAGTGATTATTGACTACACTGATTTTTGTAGCTAGTGTCCATCTATCAGTCGACAGCATTACCTTGCAGTTGATGTGCCAAAGAACCTATACCTGCTACAAGTCTTTGCTATCTGCTTGCATTGAAATTCTGAAAGGGAAGTGGATAATGAGTCCACTAAATCAGACATTGTTTAAGCCACTAAGACAAGATAGACACAAATATGTGCCTCCTGATGAGGGAAGGCACACAGAGATCATGAGATAGATTGATAGATGATTAATATGGGTAGAGAGACAATAGATAGAATGTTAGTAATAAATACTAAAATACAAATAAAGCAATTGATGATGACAGATATTATTAAGAAGAGATGAAAACATTCAACAGAATGAAGAAGGAAGGTCATACTGGAAGAATAACATTTTATTTATGAGTGTAAGAGGGTGCAGGATCAAGCTGAAGATTATTATATCTTCATATATGAACATCCTCTTTCTTAAACCCAGAGGAAAGAGGAAATTCAAAGACTTTGGTAGCGAGAATGGGTCTGGTATGTATAAAGAACATCCAAGCGATGATGTAGTGAATTTGTTAATCACACATACAAATTCTTTATATAAAAAGTCAGTTAACAAGAAAATGTCACTAAAATTTCTTAGAAGTATAATAGATATGTTTTGGTGAGAACTCAGTCAGTCATGTCAACTACTTGTATATTCCATCAATTTAATGTGTAGGTCTTCTTGTCTAAAAATGTAAAGATATTTCTGTATTATTATATATGTCCAATATATTTAGAAAACTTTTTTTTTATGTCATTCAAGTTTCTGGAGCCAAATTGAATGTCAAGAATGTTGAAGTGAATTTACATTAAGTGTAGACCTATCAATCAAACGATGATAAACTTCCAAAGAAAATTATAACATATTTCACTATTATTAATCTATTTTATGTAGACCAATGATGTTTGACAGTTGACAATGTTGTGTTTTCCCTAGGCTACTTGTATATTTTCTTTAATGTCATAGTTTTCTGATTAGGGATGGATGTGTGTGTGTGTGTGTCTACATACATTAATAATGAATGTGTCACTATTCATGATGTGCTGCATAAGATCGAAGAAAGTAATAACAGCAATAACCATAATAGTAATAAAAATATATATTATTACTTTTGGTCCAGTCACCAGTCTATGTATTTATGTCTGCTAGTTCATTTATTTCTCTTGATAGCCTCATAAGTTACATATTTTTATTTTATAGAAAAAGAAACTGAGGCAGAGAGAGTCAAGATCATCTAGCATATAGTAGAAGGGATTTCATTTCATTACAGAAAGTATATAAATAGTGTTTGCAGAAGAAATGGGAGAGAAACAGAGATGAAGCAAGAAATGAGCATGTGTTTGGTAAGAAAACAGAGTCTTTTGCTGCCAGTAAAAACAAAACTGGGATGGAGTATGGCAGCACAGACATTTAGAAAAATGCATAAAATTTGACAACATGAGCCAGTTAATAGTGATGTCGTTTTATGCAGTTTGTGCAGAGTCTTTGGGTTCACTCTGGGAAAGGTTTCCCCAGAGTTCCCCTTTTAGCAGCATGTGGTGAGGTTCTCCATGAGACAGAGACTCAGTGATGTTTAAAGATCAGGTTTATTGGTAAAAGGACAGAAGCATTGGCCACTTGCATAGGCACAAGCAAACAGGAAGAGATGCCCCAAAAGGGACAGGTTTGCAGAGAGAGGCCTGCATGGTTGAAGGCAGGCAGCTTTAAGAGAGCAGCTTCCACTGGCAGAGAGGTCCTAGCATGGTACAGGTCATGGGCAGGCAGGAGGCTGCTGCCCTGCAGAGGGAGAGAGTGGGTGGAAAGAAGCACCTGCATCATCACAGGTGGGCAGAAACAACTGCCCCATGCAGGTGCAGAAACTGTACTGATATAGACATCTCTTTGGGAGGGGCCCACTCCTTATGAGCCTAGGTTTGTTGGTTTTGAATAGAATCTGAAAGGGACAGGAGATCCCTCAATGGGCTCCATCTCCATATCTTTATCTTTCACAGTTTGGGTCAGAGCTCTAGACACAGCCTTCAGAAGTCTGCTACCTGCTTGGATCTTCTGCTCTGGCATTGGTGCCTGAGGATTTTGATTTCTATGGCTGTGTCAATGGCTATGCTAATGTTTCCTGCCCAACTCCCTGTGTGAGTCAATCTTGTGAGGCCTCCTTTCTACTCTTTCCTCCATCAATAGGACTCTTTGGACTAGGTAGTAAATGTGGGTTCTAGATCTCACAGACTGTGAAAGGTGATTCCTAGAGTTGCCATATACCGAACTAATGAGCCAATTAAATAGCTCAAAGACTGCAAATCACATGCGTTAGTACTTTTTACAATTCACTATTATATTAATTGATTGTAGTGTACTGTGCAATGGAAAATTTTAAGTGCACACATTTTAAAAATGAGTTTTTAATTTTGATTTTCATATACTACTAGAGTGCAAGTAAATTCTGCTTTATTTTCCTTTGCATAAGTCAAGAAAATATAATTGATTTACTGGAAAAAGGTTATGTTGCAATCTTTTATCTTAACATTCTGAATCAAAAGCATTTTCAGGTGTTTATATGAAATTGAAAATACAAAAAATTGTTATCATTTGTTACCTTTATTTTACAAACAAATCTTCTCTCTGCCTGAGTGTATTTTTGTTGTGTGTTTTCATTTGATCCCTCATTCCAAATTTATTTTCTGGAAGCAATAATATGTCGTATTATTTATGTATTTATTTATTTATTAAAGATTTATTTATTTATTCATACGGAACTGTGGTACAGGTCAAAGATGTGGAGGGTGAGAGGATTCACCAGAGACAGAGCAGGGAGCAGTACAGGCAGATCGACGAAGTACACTGCTGAGGGGAGCAGCGGGCGGGTCAGGAGAGGTCTGCCACGCAATATGGATCTCCTCGGGGCAGGCGGGAATCGAACTCATGTGGAAGTGGCTTAAGTTTCTTAGTGCTGTGCTTTAACCCGCTGCGCCACCAGGGAGGGCCTTATATCGTATTATTTTTAATCAAAAATGAAAACACATTTCTACTGAAAAATTAAAATTATGTAAGGATTTGTATAGACTATTTCTTTTCTATTGGGTGATGCTTAATTATATATCCAAGGGCAATTATACATTTTTAAAAATCAAGTATAGATTTTGAGCTGAAAGATTAACACAATTATGTAAAATCAAATTAATAATGAGTAGTGTACAGGTACCAAGAAGTATATTGTGCCGTAGGTATATTATGTAAAATATTTAATCAGCTGCCCCAGACTTGGTTGTGAACTGCTATTCACTAGGGCATATTGTGCTCTAAGGGTTACCCCTACATTAGCACACCAATGAGACAGTTGCTACATATTCATGGAAGGCGAAAGAGAAATTCTAATTGTCATGACATGTAGGTAATGTAGTATATTAGAAAAATGCAAGCTTTCACAAGACTGATGATTACTTTGTATTGTGTTGGGAGTTGCTCGTTGATTGTTTGCTGCCGATTTCTTTAGTACCAAGATTTTCATATTAACATTCTTTCTTAGAATAATTTCAAGCATATTTTGATAGTAAATTAGGGGGAAACCCTCCATGTTTGCAAGTCAGCCAACTATTTGAAATGGAGAAGTGCATACACAAAAGAGGGACTCAATAGAATGTACACCTGAGAGGGTATTGTGAAAGGGTTAAGTGAATAGCAGAGATTAGCAAGTGTGCTATGGGAAAGCTGTTCAGTGCAAACCCTTCTTTAAATATTTTAGCTGCTAAGTAAGCATTGGAAATGTATACTTCCACCTTTGAATGGGTTAGCTATACTTTTTTTCTATGTTTGATTTTAGTCCGTGGAGGACATTCAAATTTGATAAAGTCTCATCTTTTTCTTGTTTTGTTACTAATCCTAATAGTATTTTTTGTTCTTGTTTCAGAGGAAAAGAAAATATTATTGCTCAAAAGAAGTCATTTAATAATTTGATTCTCTTTATTCTTTTTTTACTTCCTTCTTTGCCACCAGCTATTAAGGCATATTTTATTATTTTGTTGTAATTGTTCAAAATATTCCTCTTACAAGCTGTAGTTTTTATTTGGTGCAGGAAAGTCTTTAAACCCTTATGTATGTATGTATGTATGTATGTATATATATATACATATACATATTTATACACACACACACACACACACACACACATATATATATATATATATATATATATATTACTAAACTAGTAATGGTGTTCTGATGGCATGATGGGATTCATTGAGTGAGTTCCTTGTGTTACCACTGAGAAATTTTCTCCTTTCAATAGCACACATGATTTTACCAAGGAAAAGACATGTTTTTTTCTTTTTTAATGGTCTTTTAAAAATTCATGCATAGAACTGGGGGTTTAGACCATAGGTGCGGGGATGAGAGGATTCACCAAAGATAGAGTGAGGAGCAAAACAGGCAGATTGACTGAAAGACACTACTTAGAAGAGGAGCTGGCAAGACCGGAGAGGTCTGCAGAGCCAGCCTTGTGGGTCAGTTCCCTAGCCTGGGATCATATTCAGGCCTTAGCATTTACAGCACTGAGACTTAAGCCCTAGGCTACCAGGGAGGCCCTAAGAAAAGATATTTGGTTAGACTCATACAGGCAAAACTGCATTTTTAAAGGGCAGATTTATTTGGAAAAGGAGAATGGGGGAAAAAAAAAAGGTGCCTACATAGTTACAGGCAGTATTGGGACAAGAGTGCATTTTGCAAGGGCAGGGATTGTTCTGATAGAGTGTTCCATTCCATTGCAAAATTTCTATCTATTGTTAAATCAGTCACTTCTAGGCTGGAATTGAGTTAATTTGTAAGAGTTGAGATTTTGTAATGGCTCTCAATCCTCATATCATCATCTCTGGCTCTTGCCTATAGCTGTTTTCCATAGCAGTATCAGAGGATTTCCTTTCTCTTAGAATCCTATATTTTTCTATACCAATTCATTTCTATACCTGGTTTAATAACTATTTTAAGATTTCTACTCCCACCTGAATTTCTGGTCCTGCAGTGCTACTGCCACAAAGTTTCTACTCTGGGCCTCTATCATTCTATTACATTGTCAGAATGATTTTTTACACCTATTACTAATATAGTACAGGAATTTACTTTCATGTGACAATTGATCTTCTAGGAATGATACCAGTCTTAGACTGGTTTTGTCAAATAGTATTTCACATGGATTCAGTTTCTAGCTATATGGCTAAAATTAATTTGCTGAAATTTTTATATTTCTCATCTTTGTAACCTATGGTTGTCTTATCAGTGTATTTACAAACAGTGGGATATGCTAATTCATATCTGAATTTGGTAGAAATATCTCCACCCAAGGATGCATATATAAACATACACAGAGTGTGTATATTGAATAGCTTAATGATGACCTACTTTGTTCAGTACAAAAAGCAGCATGCCAGCTAGGTTAGTAGTAGAAGTACAAATGTCTCATTTCCTTTCTTCTGATATCAACTAGAATAATCACTACAATGAGTAAGGACCAATGCTAAATTATGATTGCTATCATTATCAAAATTATAGGAAACATAACATTTGAATTTGCTTAATTTGATCCTGTTTCCTGTAATACAAGATATTATCTTGATGCATACTTTATAATTTTGAGAAATATACTGTTAATATAAAATTAGGTAATGACAAAATAGCATATGTAAGTGAATGTTACATATTCATCTGTTGTACGTGTAAACATTGGAAATAAATATCCATCAATACAAAACAAATAAAGCCACACAATGAAATACTATTCAGCTGTTACAAAGATAATGTAGAGTTAAATTTAATTCTAAGGTTCATGGCAGATACTGATGTTCTTTTGATACAATGTTGGACTCATTGAGTGAGGTCCTTGGGTTACCTCTGCAAAGGGTTTTACCTAGCCCGGCTTTCAGAGGCACATGGCAAGTTTATCTAGGAGACAAAGATATTTGCACAGATACAAGCAGACAAAAGTTACATTTTTAAAGGACGTGTTGGGAAAGGGAGAAGGAGAAAAGAGAGGGACCTGCATAGACACAAGAGTCAGGAGAGCTGCATATTGCCAGTGAAGAAATTGTACTCATACAGTGTTCTTCTTTTGGAGAGGGGCTCATTCCTTGGTGGAATTGCTGTTTATTATTAAATTAATCAATTTTAGGATGTGATTAAGTTTATTTGTAGGGGCTGTTCATTTCCTAATGACTCTCAATCTGCATATCCCTATCTCTACTCCATACCTATGGGTGTTTTCTATAACAGTCCTTGTAATGACTGACAGTCCCATTTCCTGGCCCCTGGATTGAGAATTTTTTATTTCTGTTGCTGGTTTAATGATGTTAATCATCTCTGCCTCCACCTTCATTTTCTAGTCTTGTGATGATTCCATCCCAAATTGTCTTTTTTAAGCCTACATCATATGCTTGATGAACAAATTATACAACTGTGTGAAATATGATGTGCTATCTATATTTAGATTTGTATATTAGTTACATATGCAATTATATTTGCAAAATAAAGTTATCTTTAAAGATTATGCCAATAAACTATAAAAACTAATTCTATGTTCAAATGTAGGTTGATATATTTCCCTCATATTCTATTCTACAGTTAAATTTTGAAAGCAAATACATGTATGTATGTATGTATGTATGTATGTATGTATATACAAACATATAGTCACTTTGCATTTGGTATTTACATGACATATGTATGTATGTCATGTAAATGCCAAATGCAGAATGACTATGACATTGGTAACGTTCAAAGATACTGTGTTGCCTTTATATATATATAAATATATATATATATATAATTCAAGTTCCTTCCAGTAAATTTCTTGCATAATCCAGAAATAAAGCTTAAACCTGAAAGACATTTCAAAATAATAAAATCTAAATGAAATTAAGAAAATATATTTGCCATCTTTAGTCTTTTATATTTAGTTATAGTTACGGCTTATAGTGATTAAAAGTTATTTTTACACAGTTGCTTTTTTTTTTAATTGTAGTTCTTTGTAGGGGGAAATAAAGGCTAACACTACCTTTCTTAAGGCAGGTAACAGGGAGCTAGGCACTCAACATTTGTAGTTATTTGCCCTAATTATTAGATCTTTTCCGGATTTTGTTAGCTTTAATTGACTATCCATGGGAGCTACATGACCGAAACTTTTCTACTTGAAGTACAGTAAAAAATAGTCCAGTCCAGTGCATGAAGTAAGGCAAGTGTTTCCAATCAGCTAAGAATAGTGTATGAGAAAGAAAGATCTTTGGAGAATCTGGCATAAATCTTTATAACATTATTTGAAAATGGAGCCATTTCAAATTCTAGAAAGAATAAATCCTGACTAAACTCAAACTTGATCACTTAAAGCAAATTATCCTTGCATTCTGATGAGATAAATACAAAGAAGTTGGATTTCATTTGCTACTATGAGGCACAGAAAGGTACAGAGCTACACTTTGCTTTGGTTTTTGGGTCTCTTCTCAAGAACTGAAACAATAGCCAATGTTCTAGGATTTAAAACTCCAAGAAGTAATCCATCTTTAAAAAACAAAAAATTTGAAGGCAAAGATTAATAATGATGAGTTATATTACTTAGAGTAGAATCCTTTTTGAGTGTCATCTGTAACAAAATAAAATGAAAGTTATAGTTACCCTAAATTTACCAACAAAATAAATGTCACTAAGAATTGGTTGTTTCTATATTTGTTTTATCACATATTTTCTGTTTTTTTTTTTTCCTTTTTAGTGCAGTTTTTTTAACATGAATTGAAAATTTTGATTTGGTGGTATACTGTACCTAAGGAAAAGTCTTTTCTGGGATAATTTTTTTATTTGTAACAGTATTTCTTACATGGAAGGAAATACATTTTAATAAGTGTAAGAATTTGACAAAGACATACAGGGTTACTACTCAATGCCAGGCCTGAGGAAACAATCGTGAACACAGCAGACACAATGCCTGCTCTGAAACTCATCCAGATAACATGTATTTAGTTTGAAGCATTAACAGGACACCATTTTGAAAAGAGTATATGTCTGGGTAGACTGACAGGTTAGTTTTTCTGCAACATCTTACGGATGGGAGCACAGCGATACTATACTTACTTTCATTTTCCTTAACTACAAAAAGTAAGTAATAATAGTATTGCCTCAAATGGGTGTTTGGAAAAATGAAGTGAGATAATACATATCAAGAGTTTAAAACAGTCAGAGTACATGTTAAATTCAATGAATGTTAAGTATTACTTAGTTTTTATTGACACTTCACCCATGTTATTTAGGAAGTCAGGAATGATTTGAAAATTATTTCTCAAGATTCTGTAACTAGAGGTGGTGCATGGAATTTCCACAGCACTATCCTTTATTTTTATTGTATACTACAAAAGCACTCTACAAACTATAATATTTAATTTTGTTTCACCATTTATTCAACTGTTGCACTCTCTTCAAGTAAATATTTTAAAGATGCATTGTCTAAACTTTTGTTTGGTCATGTTCTTCTACTTTTATGTGTGAGCACAAACTTGTAGTAACTATAAAATTTTTGAGTGTGATTTTGTAGAAATTGCTGCTGTCCACTCAAACCCCTTCAGGACTTAGATTTTCTTATACATCAGTCAACTGTCAACTGCTTGCATTTGTACCATTTTGCATGAGGTTTTCTGTTCGCTATTGCTTGTGTGTGCATTAAGTGTGAAGTGCCATAAACCCTTCCCAGAAGCAATCCTAAAGCAATTAATGATAGAAGTTGATGGGTAGCTATCTTGGCCCCATTTCCTATTTGAACATGATAACAGGGACTTTTATGTCTTACACCATTTCTCAGGGTTCCTGAAAGAAATAGGTTCCAACTATCCATGGAAGAAATACAGTTGATAATGCATCCAACCTCTTTCATGTCTCACTTCTGCACTTCTCTATTGTTTCTTTGTTGGGATCATCTCCAGAAAAACTACTTGTGCTCAATCTCTTTCTGAGTTACTATTTAGAAGAGTTCAGCCTAAAGCCACTCTTTTTCTCTTTAAATTCTTTCTTCTGTATTCCTGTGGAATATTAGTATATATCTTTAATATATATTTTAATTATTACTTCAAGATTCTGTGCTTACATGGGAATTTTTGCTTTGCATTCTCTTTTTTCTTCTTCTCCCCCCTCTTTTTTTTGTCAAATTCCCCTCTTATTTTTTTTGTCAAAGTTGACATAGATAACGCAAACTTATACAATATTATCAATTATATATCTTCCATGAATACTTATCTATTGATGTAAGAGCTTAGTCTTTTAAATTTGAATGCTATTTAAAGTAATCAAGATTCTTAATATAGGCAAAAAAAAAAAAAAAAAGCCAGTAATGCTTTACTAGCAAATTGTCTTCAAATTCAGATTAAAAGTTCTACTTATGAAGTAAGATTTTTAATTTTTTTTTCTAGACCAAATATTATAAAACCTAGTCCACATATCACAGTGCTTAGGGCAAAGGACATAGTAGTGCCAACCTTAATCTTAATTCACTCGGGTGGATCACAGTTGTATATCAAGTTGCTTTTACCTTGAAAGTTTAAGTCCCATTTAGCAATTTTTTCCTTTATATTTTGTATTAATATGTCATCTATGTTAAAACATCCTTATAACAAAACTCATATCTCATTAAATATTTTTAAACAGCTTTAGCAACTATAGGAAGATTTATAAAGTACCCTTAGTAATATAAACTATGTAATTTTCTTATTTATCCATCTAGGACCTGAAATTTGAGTAATTACATTCAAAAGAGTCATCAGCATTTTAGTGCAGTTTTTTTAACATGAATTGAAAAT
>NW_004567108.1:21350163-21356661 GCF_000260355.1 Condylura cristata | reverse complement strand
TAGATAGATAGATAGATAGATAGGACACAACATTTGTTTGGTGTGCCTAAGGCAGTGAGCTTAAACCAATTGAAAGTTAGGGTCCTTGTGGGGAAGGCTCTTTCTTATAGAAAATTGGTGATTTTTCAACTTGGTGATGGCTGCCATATATTCAAATCAGCAAGAATCTTAGACTGCAGTGGTAAAGCCACTGTAAGGATTTGTCTCTCAGGTATAGAATTCTATTCAAAGAAGACTAGATTTCTCCTGTTTCTTTTGGAACTAGACTGAAAATGCATTCATATGATGTTATTCAATTTCAGACTTATACTGCTCTTTTCCAGAAGGAAGGCTAAAAATGTCTTTATTTTTAAAAACGCTCAGAATACTCATGGGTATCAAATACATTTGGTGATTATAGCAAGGATGATCACAGCTCATAAGTACCCCCATATTTCCCAACCTTGGAGTGAGACATATCCTCAGAACTGCTTTTGGAGTTGGTTTGTGAATGAAAAAGTAAACAGGTTAACT
Organism: Condylura cristata; assembly: GCF_000260355.1. Taxonomy (NCBI): domain Eukaryota; kingdom Metazoa; phylum Chordata; class Mammalia; order Eulipotyphla; family Talpidae; genus Condylura; species Condylura cristata. The sequence continues at coordinate 21,356,148 of NW_004567108.1, read as the reverse complement.
TTCAGGATGAAGGAATAAAAAGCCAGTTTATGAGTCCCTAAATTCTCTTTTTCCTTTGTCATTAAAACCAACAAGACCATGGGGAGGCTACAGAAGCCTAGAATTACTAAGACTTGCATCAACGAATGGTTGTACAGAAGAAAGATTCCCTCAGCAATTCTCATTGGCTATGTCTGAGTTAAAAGAACACACTGTTTGTCATAATAAGTCACTGAGACATTAAGATTGGTTTGTTACTGAAGCATGATCTGGACTATCCAAATTAATATAGGGAATTAAGCACAAGAAAATATGACACACAAACTAAGTTTTCCCGATAGTAAATAAGATTTTAAATGGGCAAAACAAACAAGTCCACCTTAATTATTGCAAGACTCAGTGGATAGTACTTTTAGACTTTAATCTGTGAATCAGTGATCAGTGTTTCCCCACTTGAGGGAATTTGCTATTCTTAGAGCAATAGATCAAGGCAACCTTAGCAGAAGAACAGCTGCACTTGTGAGTTCAGGAAAAAGTTCTCAAACTTAATTCTATATGAGTACTCTTCAGTTTCTTTTCCAGCATTTTGCAGTGGAAAGGATTAATGAGTCCAAATATTATTAGGATTGCTTAAATAAAATATTTTTATTGTGACTTCTCACTACACCAAAAGGGGAAAATAAAAACCCTAAAAGTTACCATGTATATATAAGGAACTAGATTTTTCATTGGTCATAAATGCAGCAGTGACATAAGGATTCATATAAATATAGAACACTAAAAAGTGATTATTTAGGAAATTAACCCCTGACACTATATAGTTATATTAGTGTTTGGGAAAGTTAGAGTTATCCAACTATTTTTTAACCCTCAAATTTAATATTTCAATAGTATTCACAATATTATCTTAAACAAGTGTTCAATATCACTTAAAAATAAAAGCCACCATGAGATGCCATCACCCCTCTGAGAATGATCTCTAGCATGGTCTCTAGCAGAAAGAATGAAATAACAAATGTTGGAATGTGAAAAAAAAAAAAAAAGGAACACATCCTCTGGTGGTAGACATGTAATTTGGTACAGCCTCTATAAAAATGATATGGCAATACTTTATTTACACACACACACACACACACTTACGCACCATATGATGCAGCAATATGACTGCTAGATACTTATTCCAATAATATGAAAACTCTAATAGAAAAAGATTCATGTTCTATGTTCATAGCAGCATTATCCATAATAGCCAAGTCATGGGGTCAATCTAAGTGCCCATTCACAGATAATTGGATAAAGTTTACGTTATATACTCAATAGAATACTACTGATCTATTTTAAAAAGATGAAATACTTTGGGTTAGCTCCTTGGCAGGGAATTGAACTTGTGCTTCAATAGCTGCAGATCGCTTTATAGTTCTGCACTTCAACCCATTTTGCCACCACCAAGGGCCCGAATGTATTACATTTCTTAATTATAGATATAGTTTTAATACATACTATTCAGTCATATTTAGTTAAGTCAAACAAAATAATTATATAATCTCTGTGCTTATTGTCAATGACAAAAACAAAACCATTTGGTTGGTAGCAAGTTTAAACTTAAAATAATAAAATACATAACTGCAAATTGTTAATGTATTCTAACATTGGCTTTAGAATAATATCATCAGTTTTAAATTTATATATTCATGGTGTTTGTAGTTAAACCTTCATGCTAAAAGTCTTTGCTATACAAAATAAATAATAGCACCTAATAAAGCTTAAAGTAAAAAGCAAGATATTGTGTTCTGACTCATCAAGAGCATCCCTACTCCAGCAATATTCTCTTGTAGTCTATGATTTGTGAGTGCAGTAGCAATTTTTAAATGTCATGAATCAGACACTATACTAAATGTCTTTTGTATGCTGTAGCAATTAATCTTCACAACAACCTGAGTTCAGTGTTTTCCCCCACATTTTATAAAAACAATAAAATATCTATGACTATACCAGTATACAGTGAAAGAGCCAAGCTTCAGATTTGTATATGCCTAGCTTCAAATATTTTGTTGTTAATATTTAAAAGTATTTTTAGGAACTTACATTGAGCACTATTAATTTGCCTTATATTGATCTTAATTCTGAAATCTCAAGAAACGTAAAATGTTCACTCTTCTATTGCATGCAGTCTAAATTGCTCTCATTTTCCCTATAGGCCAATAGAAACTCTACACTTTTCATAGTGTTGGGCATCACACAGTCTTTAATTTAACTCATGAGTACCCTTAAAATGTAGTTCTTCAAATAAAATAATATGCAGATGATTTAGATATGGAAATGTAGCTGTGGACAGGTTACTAATACTGATAGACATGTTCAGATGAACTAGATAGACTGTGCATAGAGGTGAGCCCAGGACTTTTAGATACTATTGGCATCAATTCTATAGCAAAAAAATGAAACATAGTAACTTTATGTAGAAATTATTTTTTTTAATTAAATAGATTTTAGTAGGATTTAATGAACACTTTATTTACTTATTATAATTGATTACCTATAATATATATATCATGAAGTTGTCTTTATAAAGCAAATTATATCTCTATAATCCACTTATTAAACTAAAATATAAAAAAGTGAATACTGGGCCCTCCCTGGTGGTGCAGCGGGTTAAAGCACAGCACCAAGAAGCTTAAGCCACTTCCGCATGAGATCGATCCCCGCCTGCCCCGGAGGAGATCCACATGGCACAGCAGACCTCTCCTAACCCGCCCGCTGCTCCCCTCAGCAGTGTACTTCTGTGATTGCGTGTTCTGCTCCCCGCTCTGTCTCTGGTGAATCCTCTCACCCTCTGCATCTCTGGCCTGTGCCCCAGTTCTGTATGAATAAATAAACAAATCTTAAAAAAAAAAAAGTGAATACTTAGAACAGAAAATAAGATAGGTTGTAAAATTGGACTTCCGTAGTAAAATCATCAGGAAAGTAAATACTTTTCAACATGTTGATAATCAAGCTATAATTACTTCAGTGATAACTAGCAAGACATAAGAAATTATTATAATCAGCTATACTATCTCTTGTGCTTTTAAATAATTTGCTATTAAACAATGCATTTTTTGTACCGTTCATTTGAGAGAATAAATCCAAATATTTTACCTTACTAAAATGGTTTTAGGGTACTTAGAAATTTTCACATTTGAGTTCCTACTTTGCTCCATAATTTTAATTTGTCTTCTCTATATATTCCTTCTGATTTCTTGTCCCTAAAATATAGATTTAAAGTAGAACATCATTCTTTCCATTCTAACTGAAAATCATGTGGCACAGATGGTGGAGGCGTGTTGCTTTATGTACTCAGAGTGATCCCAGGCTACACACTCCCTGGGTCTCTGTGTTGGAGGGAGTCCAACTCTGATGCACTGGAAACAGTTCTGAATTCATATCATCATCTTTCGCCAGTAGGGCAGGAAAACTAGCAGCCTAAGTGAGACATATTTATCATTTTAACAACTCATTGAAAGCTAAAGTTAGAAACAAGTCACTTCTGCTATAACAAAATGTGATCTAAATATAGTTTCCCAAACTTATTTTTTATGTCTCTCAGAACACATGATTTAATCAAACTGATATAAAATAAAAAAACAAATATAACTGACTCTCTCCAGTTCCTTACTCTCCTGTGTGATATCTTAAAATCCTGCTCAGCCTTAGTGGATCCTTCTCGATTCCTCCATCAGTTTCTCTTTGTTGCTTGCAGTCTTGACTTTTTGTCTTTATTTGTTCTTAAATATCTAACCATTCCTTCATGTTGGGAGTATGTTTGGATGTATTACATGGACATGAGCATAAAATTCTCCACGGAAGTGAGCATAAAGTTTTGCCACTGAATGTTCTGCCATTATAATTCAAAATTGTTGACATTTCAGAGAATATGTTTTTAAAAATATACTTCACTTGGGCAATTTAAAATTCTCTTTTGACTTTTTCTATGGGTAATTAATTTAGGTGTCACTTGAATAAACTTCATAACCTCACCCATAATTGTGCACTGTATAGGTGTAAGTGAATGCCTTGTAGATAACACCTGGTAAGTAGTTACTTAATTTTATTTCTCTCTCCAATGGTGGTCTGGTATTTAATTTATTTTATTAGAATTAATTAAAAAGAAAGTTAAAGAAAACATTAATTGTTTTTATAATATAAGTGAATTCAGCAAAGACAGATTTTCACACTTGAGTGATTTTAGAAAGGGCTTGGGTGGTAAAGGTTCAAAAAAACCAATTTACTTCTGTTTGTTTGCTATTAACTTACTGTCTTTAATTTACTGTCTTTTTAAAGAAAGCAGTGTTGCTAATGATTATGAACTTTAGTAAGTTGTATGTTTAATAATAGAAGATATACTCTTGTTTGGTGTTCAAATAATTTATGACTTCAAAAGAGAGTGTTAAGTGCTACCTCTTTAAAAATTATTGTTAATTTATGCTCAGTAATACCATTACAAAAAAAATAAATAAATCACCCTCCGAGAATGAATAGATTAAAGCAGCATTATCCAGATTCAGGCAAGAATTGCCACTTCTTGACTTCCCCTGGTGTCCACTGGTAACAACTAAGCTCTTTCTAAGACTCGGAAGTTCTAATTGCTGCTGTTTGCAAAGTTAATACTCAGGATATATTCTGGGCAGCATGATGCCCACAAAGCATTATTATCAGCACAATAGTTTGTCTTCTAAAGGTGTCCATAACCTAATTTTCAGAATCTGTGAATATTTGTCTTATATGGCAAAGGGTACTTTGCAAGAGTAATTAGGTTAAGGATCTTGGTACAGTTTATATAGAAACATTAAATTAATTTACAATATCTTTGGTTTTGGTTTTATCACAATTTAAAGATATGAATAATGTGAGATTTAATAATATTTAGTACAATAATATATGTGGAATCTCATTGTTTTCAAAGTGATTTTACTTTCATTTAAAACACGCATATACATACACACCAATAATAGGTTCTTAGTGACCATTAGCCCATTTTATAGCAATAAGAAATTTGTTTGACCTCAGAGTTAGGAGATATCAAATAATTTAATCCAACACATTCTTAACTGTTTTTCTGTGGCATTATTCTCTGGCAATTATAAAATCTGCAATAGAAAATCTCCAGAGCAAAAATCAAATTATCTCATGAATCAACTCATCAACCCATCTCAATGTTGAAAGACTTCAATTTAGACAGAATTTTATCTTTTCTTAAAAGTGAACACTTTGGTATCTTTTTATCCCTTGAAGTCACATATCATGTAGTTTATGACTTTACTAAGTAAGACATTTCATGATAACCAGTCAGCTGCCTCTTCCTTTCATTGATATTTTGTTTCTAAGTCAAAATATAATGACAACTGCTTTATCTTTATTTTTAGTGTACTGTACTGTTCTGTACTGTATTTTTAATGTTTTTGAGGGAACATTAATGTATAACACTGTATATGACTCAGAGGTTTACACCTCTTTAGAGGTGTATCATGTTACCAAACCACACCCATTCCATACCTAGACATCCATAAGTGTCCACTGTAGTTCAACTCTAGTATTTGGCCTCACTTCTCTTTTACTTGATTCCAAATTCATCATAATAACAACTTATAATGTTATCATTTGTACCCTGACATCATTATCACCATGTAGACATAATTTACCAGTATTAGGAGACAGTCTGTGAGAAACTAGATCTAAATTTCCTCAATTATCCTGGACTGCATTTTCTTCTCTGTTATTTATATTTCACTCTTTTTTATCTAAAATTTCTTTTTAACAGAAATTACAGCATAAAAGTATGGCCCAAGCAATTCTGTTATTTTTGTCACAAATAAACATTTATGTGTTATAATCGACCCAAGCACAGAACTTATGTTTGAAGACTGGTGCTATTTAAATTCACAGAAAGGCCCTCCCTGGTGGCGCAGCGGGTTAAAGCACAGCACTGAGAGGTACCCACATGGCGTGGCAGACCTCTCCTGACCCGCC
>NW_004567108.1:21289851-21349743 GCF_000260355.1 Condylura cristata | reverse complement strand
CTCTGGCCTGTACCCCAGTTCTGTATGCACAAATAAATAAATCTTTAAAAAAAATACAAAAATAATAAAATAAAAAACTGTAAAACAAAAAAATATCATCACCATCTTCATCAAAACCTTTTATTGCATGTTTTGCTTAATTTTATGATCATGAAACTATTTCTGAATTCTAAGAAATACTATTATATTTCTCTTAGCTCTTCATATTACTTCATTTGAGTGAGATCACAAATGGAGGGAGTTTTACCTTATAAAGTCACAAGTTTTCTAGTAGGTAGATGTCAATGTCATTCTTTAAGAGCAGATCTACTGCTGCTTCTTTCTTAATGTTTTTCTTGGTATCACTCCAAATTTTAGTGTCTTAACTATTTAGCATTGGATTCCTTAGAAAACTACCTGGAATATAATCATTGTGAGGTACACAGGAAGTATATTCAGATGATATTTTACATCCATGTATACTCCAGATGATATATTCTACCCATTATGAGTCACTACTTAATTTAACCAATTTGTTTGCTATTCTGACTCATTTATCCTCACACTTGGAGAAGTAAAGCACGACCCATCAAATGCAATGCTCCAGTCTGGTAAGATTTCTTCGGCCAACTAGAAAAGGTTCAATGCTGTTAATTGCTTTGCTGCTGATTTTAATCCTTCCTCAAAGAATCATATCTATAATGTTTCCTGCTAATCTCATTCTTTGCACAGGCATGAGCTATTTTCTTTCACTTGGCTTCTAAATATTCAGTGTTCATTTAATTTATTTTCCTGCATTGTTGAGGTTGAGCTGCCAACATCCTTTCCATCACAAATGGAAACATTAAAAAAATAAGTAAATAGAAAGTCAGGCTACTTATCTTTTCTCATGTGTTATTATTTTCTTTTCCATTAGAAAAACACTGCTTTTATGGTAATTGTATGCCTATATATATTATTTATTTATTTATTTATTCGTACAGAACTGGGGTACAGGCCAGAGATGCGGAGGGTGAGAGGGTTCACCAGAGACAGAGCGGGGAGCAGAACAGGCAGATCGACGAAGCACACTGCTGAGGGGAGCAGCGGGCGGGCCAGGAGAGGTCTGCCACGCCACGTGGTCGCCTCCGGGGCAGGCGGGGATCGAACTCATGCGGAAGTGGCCCCAGTCTCTCAGTGCAGTGCTCCAACCCGCTGCGCCACCAGGGAGGGCCATGTATGCCTATATATTTTAACAGGTTTTCCCATCAGTACATTGTCCAAGTACGATGAGTGTTCTTTTACAGGTTAGCCCTTTTTAAATGTTCCCCATTCCTTGAATTATTAATATTTTAGAATGCTGACATAGCAAAAAAGTTATTATCGGTTCGCTATTTATATGTGATTATTATATTAACATTGTATATTTTTCTATTTTATTACTATTATTTTCAATAGCCACTAATGACAAAATAATAGATAAATTTCTTTCTTAAGGACACTTTTAGTTGGGTGTCTTTTGGCAGCCTGCATAAACCCTGAGTATTTTTTGCTTCATTTATATTATACTCATTTATATTAATTTACAGTGATATGCCAGATACTCTCCAAAAAAATTATTAGACATGGGGCTTGAAATTACATAGTCACAGCCACCTATGTAGTCGAATTGATTACATTCTAATGATAAGGTAAAAATGTGAGGACAGGTGGTTGAAACATCTCATAAAAAATAGCATCTTGGTTGAGTTTTAAAGAATGAGTAAAAATTAGTTGAATGAAAAGGACAAGGAGATGGAGGCGGAGAGTGTCAGTCCAGACGGAGGGAGCAGATAAACAAAACTACTAGTGGAAAGAAGAGCTGTATATCTAGATAATTACAACAGTGAAGATTTACCAGATCAAAAAGTGTTATGCAGAGATTGAAGTAATAAAAAAAAAAACTGATAGAAAATAATAAAATTACTCACAAGAGGGTTAGAGCACAATGGGCTGTGATGGGGGATTCCGGGTGATTTGGTGGTGGGTGCGCTACAACTACCAGACCTGAAGGGGGAGATCCTCTACTTCCAAAGTACTAGCAATCATGCAAACTGATGACCCTTCAATGAAAATTTTAAGATCTTTTAAAAATGCTGATAATGAGTAATAAAAGCTGTTTTAATTAGCTTGATTTTCAAAATCATTTCAATAGATAGGTGTATCAAATCATTTTATGTCAGAAATATATACAATTTTTATGTTTAATTGTACCTCAATAAAACTAATGCAAAAGAAAAAATGGAATAAAGAATATTCATACCATGCTAAACAGTTTGGAAATCACTTGGTATGTGATAAAAGGAACTGTTGAAATGTCTTAAGTAAGAAAATCGTAGGGTTCTATATCAGTTTAAAATAGTACTCAATAATTTTGTAGTCAGTAGAATTAAGTAATCTAAACAATTAAGAGATGGTCCCAGCTTCAAATATACCCCATTATTCCCATGAATCTATCTGTGTACATGAGACAACATGAACTATTTATTTGACCTAGTGAATGTGGATATAGTATTACTCTGTAAAATGACGACAATACAGTGTTTATGATTAAACTGAAAGTAGATTTTACCTTATAATCTTGGAAGTGGTCATGTCTAATATATATATATATATATATATATAATACATAATGTATATATTATATATTATAATTATATATATATTATTAATATATAATTATATATTATATGTATATATATATATTAGATTAGACAACTAATCTGGGTTGAGTTTTAAAGAATGAATAAGAATTAGATGAATGAAAAGGACAGGGAAATGGAGACAGAGAGTGACAGTCCAAATGGAGGGAGCAGATAATCAAAGCTACTAGCGGAAGGAAGAGTTGTATATCTAGGTAATTACAACAGTGAAGATTTACCAGATCAAAAAGTGTTATGCAGAGAATGAAGTAATAAAATAAAACTGATAGAAAATAATAAAATTATTCACAAGAGGGTGAAAGCACCCTCTCATATATATATACATAAAATATATATAAGCTGTGTTTGGTAATTCAGAAGACCATTGGAGTCCAAAAGGCTAAGGATATATACATATATGTATATATACATATCTTCTGAATTACCAAACACAACTTAAGTCTGAATATTTCCCACATACCTGACTCCTCCACGATCAAAAAAATGATCATCTGATTCTGGGTTAGCTATCAAAATATTTTAGTTGTCTTTTGTTGACAAATATTTTTTTAAATCAGTAGTATAATTTGATTTAACACACTACACAATGAGAATGCACCATTCCCCGACAACTTAGTAAATGTTTATTTCAGACCACATTCACTTTGTTTTCTGCAAAGGAGCTAGAATTTGTTAAATTTGGGGAAAATATTTAAACTATAATGTACATTTCCTGCTCAAGAGTTTCAGTATTTCAGTACAATATAAGTTTAAAAAGTAAATAACATTCTCCTTTCAATAAGGGAAAATACAAATGTCTTCATTTCATAAATTCATCCTAGATTCATGTTATCCAGTTAGCTATGGTTCCTCTAATGCGTTCTTTTGGAATTATGCTCTTGAAGGATACTGCAGATGCTATTTATCTAATAGCTCATTCTCTTCCTCTTTGCTGAGAATTGACATTGTTGGCTATAGCCACCTTGCTTCAGGAATGTCATAGCCTAATGCTTTCTTTCCTCCTCTATAGCCATTCTCTGCTTAATTTATTTTAATGAATATATTTTATTTAAATTGTAAATCAGTCCTGTGTATACTGCAAGATCTAGGAGAGAAATGAGAACTCCTCTGCCATAGAGTACTTTTTATGAGTTTTTAAATAGAAATTGAGAAAAGGAAAATAAAATCTAAAAAAGGAGAAAGACAAATACTAGATGATTTCATCACTATATGGAATATATAGCAAAGCAAAGGAACAGACAAAATCAAACAAGAATAGACCTTTGAAATCCGACAGCAGACATGAGCCTACCAGAGAGCCATGTGGAAGGGTGGCAGCAAAGCAGGGATTGGCCACTGGACCAAAGTGGAAAATTATTAGTGCTTTGGTGGTGGGGAAGCTGTGTTGACATACATCTGGAGAGGTGTGAACCTACTCCCCTAAATCATATACTGTGTTGTAAACTAAGGTTACTTCAATTAAAAAAGTATTAAATTCTTGAAAATTCCTAAATTGAAGTTGTACTGGAGTCTTCCATATACTGAAATGGATGTATTTGATCAGTATTGGAGGTCAATAGTTCATTGCTTAGCTTTGCTTTTAATATTTAGAAATAGTGCATCCATAGTAGAAAGGCAAGATTTCTTGCGAAATAAGTTTCTAAATCCTAAAATTCCTAGGAGCTTCTAGCCTCCAACAACAGAGGTTATGTTTTCCTGGCGATTTTCAGACAGCCTCACCCTCTCTAACCTGACATCTGTAAGAAGATATTTTTGATAGAGTTGCCCTAGAAAATATGCATACCTAATTAAAAAAAAGAAACTCTAGTTACCCCCACAGGCATGTAAGTTAATGCATTGTCACAGATACAAGTGTGTATGCATACAATAAATATGTAAAGATATTAACTATAATATAAAATATCAAACTTTTATTTATTAAGTTATGAAAAGTAATTTTTACAAAAGTATATATGGTAATGAGTTGAATTGACTTTTTACAGCTTGTTCATGCTTCTGAGGGTAAGTTGCATTAGTGTTACCATGAGATAACATATAGCATCAATTCTATTTTTTTTTAAAGATTTATTTAGTTATTCATACAGTTATTCATACAGTTATTCTGGGGTACAGGCCAGAGGTGCAGAGGCAGTGAGAGGATTCACCAGAGACAGAGTGGGGAGCAGAACAGGCAGATCTACGAAGTACATTGCTGAGGGGAGCAGCGGGCGGGTCAGGAGAGGTCTGCCACGCCATGTGGTCACCTCCTGGATGGGCAGGGATGGAATTCATGCGGAAGTGGCTTTAGCTTCTTAGTGCTATGCTTTAACCTGCTGTGCCACCAGGGAGGGCCTCTATTTTTCTTTTTATAAATGTAAGGTCAGAGAAACCTGATTCACACAAATGAATGAAACTCAAGAGTTACAGAAATAACTTTGAATTCTTTAAATTTCTTTTAATCACATACTTGAAAACACACAATGCTATATCCTAAATAACTTATCAACTGGTAACTAGATTGTGTGTTCTTTTAAGTTTTGAAAATACAAATAGTTGGAAACCACTGGATTGCAAACTATTTATTATTGGTTGTCCATTCATCAGTTATTCACTTTTTCAAAGTCAAAAATAATATTTCAAAACCATTGCTGTTTTGCAATTCTGGGCTTTTTGCCTCCTAGAATAATGGAAGATGGTGAAATCTTGGAGGCAAAAAATAAGATCTTAGTTGAAGAAGAAAAAATTATGAAGGGAAGTTAGAAGTAGCAACACTTAACTGTATGTCCCCTCTCAGGCAGATTGGTTTTGATTACATGTGCATCATGAGAATTGAATATCTGAAAATGAATTCCTTTACTGGTTTCATTGATGTGTACTCCTTGAACAGTCAGCACAAACACGATAGCATACATATCACACCAACTGAATATCACCATTGTTCAGAGTATTCACTGGATATCCGAGTATATTAAAACAAAAGTTATACTTTTATTCCTTTTTTAATCGCAAAATTTCTACATTTTAGAAGCACTGAGTTAGATCAAAGTGTCTCCAATCCCTCTACAAGAGCAAAAACGGTCTCTTCTATGGAACCAAATAATTCAAAATGATGTTTGATGCTTGTCAATTACATGTTGTTAATAAATGTTATGGATTGATTAAAGGAAAGTTATCAAGAACAAGTGTAATACATAAACACCGCCTTTAAATTTGGTCATCTTGCTGTTCACCTGCCAGTTCCTTCTCAGAGTCTACCCAGTTCAGCTACCTTTATATAACTATAACAGAGTACTAAGTGAGAATTTTCCTGCTGTTTTAGATGTCTGACTGGGGTGTGAAAGCAGAACAGTGTTAAGTGCCTACACATTCTACAGAGGCGCTAGACCGTCTATGCAGAACTTGTTGGAAGGTGGCCCAAAGTGGTTCTGCAACACTTAATCCATCACCACCTCCAGCCTACATGTAAGAGGAGGCTAGTAAATTAATGGATAAAGACTGATGAATCTGGATTTTCTTAAGGAAAATTTGGATTTCTGTGTTTTTTGCTCCCATTTTTGAGGGGTAGGACTGGCTCCTTTTCAACTTAAGCCATGTGAATAGGACTTTGGGGAAACATAGAAACATACAAAGAGCTTGAGGTTATAACTCACACCTGACTCTTACGGGAAAAGAAATAACTAGAGACTGGTCAATATTATTTGAGAATCAGAACAAAGAAAGAGGATCCCATAGTGATGGCTCTTATTTTCAGTGGGCAGTGGAAAAGTGTAAGAGCTTTCCCCTAGATTGGGACTATGTTGACTGACAGCTCAACCTAAGCCAAGATGCATGGCTCTAAGAGTAGTAGGCTTCATAGAGTGTTTGCAAGGAGAGGGGGTGGGGGAGAAATTAAAGAGGTGATATAGAATATAAGTGAAGGGTACAGAAGTAAGAGATAGCAGGAGAATGAGTGTGATAGGGAGAGTGTGTGCACAGATATATAGGCATTGGCCATGATAAAGACTGCAATTTTCAGATTTAAAATAGTCCAGGTCTGTGAGCCTTTATTTTAAGTTGATTTTTTTTCTATATAGTTGCAAGAATTTCTGTATAATTTTCCCAACCTATAGTGTGTATATATAAATATAGCATATATATACCACTGCACACTAAATGTGTGTGGGGGGGGGGGACAAAGGGTCCAGGAAAAGCATTCAACATCATGAATTATCAATACCACAATGAGATAGTAACTCATTTCTATTAGGATATCTATAATCAAAAAGAGATAACAAATATTGATGAGAATGTTCTGAAAAAGGAGCCCTTATATACTGTTGGTAAGACAGTAAATTGGCAAACAGTAAGGAAGCTCCTCAAGAACTTGAAAATAGAACAATCATATGGTCCAGCAATCCCCCTTCTGGGTATTTATCTGAAGAAAAACACTAACTGGAAAAGAAAAATATATTCCTATGCTTGTTGAAGCATTATTTAAAAGTGTCAAGATATATAAACAATTTAAGTGTCCATCAATAGATGAATAGATAAAGTTTGATGTGTGTGTGTCTGTGTGTGTGTATACACAATGGATACTATTCAGCCATAAAATGTTAGGAAATCGTGTCATTTGTGACATTGTGAAGGAACTTATAGGGCATTATGCTAAATGCAATAAGACAAAGACTGATGTTGATACTGTTTAGCATCACTTATATGTGGAATCCAACACACTGAATTAGCAAAAGTTAAAATGAATGGTAATTAGTGGCTACCGGACTCTGGAGGTGGAGAAAATAAAAGATGTTGGACAAAGATTAGAGACTGTGTTATTACATAATATCGCACTGCTTACTTAAAATTTGCTAAGAGAATAGTTCTTAAGCATTCTCACGCTGCCTTCCCCCCACATACACAGGTAGATATATTAATTGACATAATTGTGATAATTACAACATAGAGCATATGTATATCAAATCATCATGCTATACACTTCAAATATATACAGTTTTGTAAATCAATTCTATGTCAGTAGAGTCAGAAAAAACAAATAGCAAGCTGGTAACAGCTATCTAATCATATTAAAGTAATTTAAAAACAGTACTAGTAGACTTTTTAAAAATCCCTTTCCCTTTCCTTCTGTTCATCAACCTGTTTCATTCTTGAAAATCTGGAAGTCTCAAAGCCATCAGGGGTTGGAGTGAGTAAAACTGCCAATATTTCTCCATTGCAGATTTTCTAGCACGTTTTCTGAGCTGTGAAAGATGTCTTAATGAGAAATTAAAATTGTAGTATTAGATTTGACTTGACTTTTAATACCTGTAAATGAAGCTGTATTAATAATTCAGGTGATTGTACAATGTTAGGATATGACTCATATGTGATTTAGCGCTGGTGATGGAAGTTCTGATAGGATTATAAGAAAACATAGCTATCTGGTGACATTCATTATCCAATTCCATTTACTGGCTACACAACAATACCCAAAATGTTTAACTTAAAATTTCAAAAAGAATTCTTTGAAGCTCATTAACACCCTCTAATGTAAAACTCTTTACAAGTAATTTTAATGAACTATGCAGTAAAATCTGATGTGACTATTGAAAGTAGCAGAGAGGTGAGACTTCAGTGCAGAAAGACTGCCAGCTCACTTCCTTAATTACCTTCCAATTTAAAAAAAAAAAAAATGATAGGCCACCTGTAGATTTTATGAAAGGGAGAGAGATCTGTTTAAACCATATCAGCTGGAAGGGTCACTTCCTTACTAAGAGTCTATAATGAAAAGAGTTCCTAATGTGCATTTCCTACTTTCTTCCTGTGAAACCCAACTAACTACCTCTTGCTCTCCTGCAGTAACTCAGTACTATTGGTTTTATTATTTTAATAAATTATCTTATTTTATTGAGATAATATTAGGATCTCTCCATCAAATATCTCTACTCTAGTGGACCCACTACCATGCTCCACCACCATATTCTGTTGTGGCATTTCTTTTTCTGTGTCAATTATTCTAATACAGAAGACATAGGCAAAACACCCCATGATATTAACCACAGAAACATCTTTGAGAATTATTCTTCAGAAGCAAGGAAATCAAAGAAGGAGATAAATAACTGGGACTATACCAAACTAAAAATTTTCTGTAAATCAAGAGAGAAAATAATCAAAATAAATAAACATCCCACTGAATGGGAGAAAAATATTTGCACACCATACAGCAGATCAAGTACTGATATCAAAGATCCAAGGATCTTATACCATACAACAAAAACAAAGCAAACAACTCAGTCAAAAAATGGGCAAAATAACTAAAAGGACACTTTTCCAAAGAAGAAAGGCAAGTGGCCAATAGGCATTTGAAAAATGTTCAACCTATCTAGTTATCACAGAAATGCAAATCAAAACCACAATGACACAATGAGATACCACATCAGTCAGTAAGAATGGCCCACATTAAAAAAACAAACAAAAAAACATGAAAGCAACAAATGGTGGGGGGGGAGGGAGTGTATGGAGATAAAGGCACCATTTTACACTGCTGGTGGGAATGCACACTGGCCAGGCCACCATGCCGCTATGAAAAGCAGTGTGGAGTTTCCTCAGAACACTAAAGATGGATCTACCCCATGATCCAGTATATCCATTCCTAGGAATCTACTCAAAGGGCACAAAAACACTAATTCCAAAGGAAGTTTGCACTCTCACTTTTATCACAGCACTGTTTACAATAACCAAGATATGGCTACAACTTAAGTGCCCCAAAATAGATGAATGCATCAGAAAGTTGTGGAATATTTACACGATGAAATATTATTTATTGACCAAAAAAGACAAACTCATGCATTTGTGGCAACCTGGATGGTACTGGAAGGAATTATACTGGACAAAATTAGTCAGAAGGAAAAACATAGATTACTGGATGGTCTCACTTTGATGTAGAACATGGAGAAGCCAAACACAAGGTCCAGAAAAAGTGAAAACTAGTAAGCTGACCACAGAATTGAGGCACACAGCAAAGGAGAGGGTGGGAGGTGGCGAACCAGGGGAGGGAAGAAAACAAGAGAATATGGCAATGGTTTACAGGTGATAACGTAGCAAGAGAACAATGGGGACTACAGAGATACAAAAAAATGGATTGATAAAATTATTTTAAAATTATCCTTAAGACAATAATAAGCAGTATGTCAAATGCACAACTTTATGGAATTATGTACGCCTTCTTAAGAATATCCTTTCATGTAGTCTTTAAGAATCATGCTGCTTATTTCCAGAAAGGATTTCTCAAGATGAGGAAATTGTTATATAAAGTTAGGTTACAAAATAAGATCACAGGGTTTAATGTAAAATAAATATGTTTTAAACTGATGTGCCCAAATACAGTTATACATTTATGTGAACTTTTTGAAGGTTAATTTATACTTTCTACCTAGATGAAAGCAAAGTGTGCTTTCAATTTGATATTAAATGTTGGTTGCATAAAAAAAAAATCATGCTGCGTATTAAGTGTAGCACATCCCAGACATGGGTGTCATTGACGTCCCCCCTAATTCCTTACCCACTAACTCACTTTTTTACTTTGCCACTCACTCTATGTGAGCAAGCCTATCCTAATCATTGCAAGGCGATTTTTGTTATTAAATAGAACTTATTTCAGGGAAGGTAGGCTGTCATTTATAAATTATATCCTTTTTTTTTTCCCACTGCAAACCTCTATTTGATGCCTACTAGAAATCAGAAGTATTCCCTTTTTTCTTAAAACCTATTATTGGGGAAAAGGCCTTTTCCCCTTCAAGTCCAAAGGGGCTACTTTCTCTTCAGAATGTGAAATACAATACGTGGAGATGTCAGAGACAGTGGTGCTGTTTTACCTGCCAGTCGTTGGTTTCACAGTGGTCTAAAGGAAAAGATCAGGAAACTAACCTGACTTCTGGAGAACTGTGAGGAAAATGCTCTTGCAACTTCGAAGTAGAAATGCCAACATTTCATGAACTTTACCTCTACTGCCAAGAAAGTTCCTGGCAAAGATCCTGGCAAAGACTTCTGCATGAGATGTCTGATGATCTGATTAGACATCTTTCAGAGCTAGCTTTTTGTCTGCTATGGTAGAATCACAAGAAAGAATTTAGTATAAGACCTAAAAATTCACATTACTTTATGAAATACCTTGAAATAAACATGTCTAAGGAATTTAAATGAAATCTCAATTTTTCGTAACTGAGATTTTATAATGAGCATTCTCTTCATGAGGTCAACAAGAGAATGGGCCCTTTAGTGTGCTGAATTTTATCTGCACAAAAAGTATATTGAAGTCCTAACATCCATTCCAATAAACATGAATTGATTTGGAAACAGTTTCTTTGCAAATATAATTGAGAATAGCCCTGAACATCAATAGAGGACACAAGAATATATTCCCAGAGGGAAGACAGTCAAGTGAAGATGGAGGGGGAAATGGGAGTGAGGAAGGCCAAGGATTCCTGGACCCACGAGAAGTTAGGAAGATGCAAGCAAGGATTATTGCCTAGGTTCAGAGGGAACATAATCCCGCTGATTCCTGCATTTTGGACTTCTGATCTCCAAAATTATGAGAAAATAAATCTTGCTTATTTAAGCCATCCATTTGATGGAAAATATTATGGAAGCTCTAGTACTTAATGGTACTATTCTTAATATTTTTTTTTTTTTTAGTAGAAGTAACAAATAGT
Source organism: Condylura cristata (assembly GCF_000260355.1). NCBI lineage: Eukaryota > Metazoa > Chordata > Mammalia > Eulipotyphla > Talpidae > Condylura > Condylura cristata. Next base: position 21,338,420 of record NW_004567108.1, on the reverse strand, counting down.
ATTTAACACACTCCAAAAACTGTCTGGGTTTAAATTCCATGCCTAAAATTACAAATTATATGAAATTGGTTAAATTACTTAACCTTTTGCCTTCTCATTCCTTTTATCTTTAAATGGAATACTAATAGTGCATATATTATAAAATCATTACAAGTTTGAAAAAATTCATTATTTGTATAACAATTCAGGACCCCTGCACAAATGCTCTTTAAGTGCTTTTTTTGTATGGGAGGGCAATTTTAAGTCTTGTTTTTTTAAAGTATACCTCATTATAATATCTAGATTGCCTAGTCTTAAAATCACATGACTAAGTTAATTCAAGTAACTAATCTATCAATTAAGAGACAAATTACAACAGAGTGGGTTGCTTAGCATGACAAAACTCCTTAGAAAATTAAGAGTATTTTTCCTGTATCATCTACCCTGTAAGTTTTGTAGACAATAAAGTAATTGAATATGTGAAATAGAAGACAGTATTAATTGAAAGAAATAAACTGATGTTAACTTAGAGATTTTTTTTTTTTTTAAGATTTATTTATTTGTGCATACAGAACTGGGGTACAAGCCAGAGGCTCAGGGGCGGCGAGAGGCTTAACCAGAGACAGAGTGGGGAACAGAACAGGCAGATCGATGAAGTACACTGCTGAGGGGAGCAGCGGGCGGGTCAGGAGAGGTCTGCCGCGCCCTGTGGTCACCTCCGGGGCAGGCGGGAATTGAACTCATGCGGAAGCGGCTTTAGATTCTCAGTGCTGTGCTTTAACCCGCTGCGCCACCAGGGAGGGCCTAACTTAGAGATTTTTTTAAAAATGAATGTAAGCTCTGAATATTACTATTTGGGGACTACACATATTTGTATGTAACTTGTGTTTGTTCAAATGACAAATTGAGCATAATTAAGACAATTATAGGAGATAAATGTTTTGATAGGTAAAAATGACTGGGAATTACATAAAGTTTAAATACTTTATGTTTCTTTCTTTCTTTCTTTCTTTTTTTTTTTTTTTAGGGCCAATGATGACTACAGAAAGAGAAGTTAGTAAAGGTTCTCTCCAAATTCAATTTTGTGTTTTTACGTGTCAGACAGCAACTTGACACAATAAAGTGTGCGCGAAGGCTGGTAATGCCTAACATCACATTGTTCAGACTGTTCTCACTGGCCATGGGGGTCTCCCTATTCAGATCCACGTGACACATACCCGTGATATTTTAAACATGAAGCCAAATATAGGTCTTGAAAGTTTTGTTACTGACATTGTTTTTGTCCTATTCTAAGTTTCTTTTTGACATTGTCTTTTATGACTGTAATTTGCATTGTTTCAACATCTACAAATCATCTTCTACTTTAAGTCATTTCATAAGATGTACATATTCTCAGGTAAATCATCTATGAAAATCTATGCAGTCTCTGCAAGTCTTACATTAATAGGGAAAATATATCTTATTATCACATTTTTTTTTTGTTTTGTTGTTTCTAAGGCGTCACTGAGAAATGAATTGGAAAGAAAATCATCCATGAAATCTCTTTCACTCTTTATTCAATGTGGTTCATATTTGTGTTAGCCTATTTTTTTTTTTTTTTTAGCCCCAGTTTCGCTCAGTGGCTATTTCCATTTCGTATCAGTATGTTGGTCTGATGGAACTCAGTCTTGGATTTTTTAGCAGCATATTTTCCCACATATTATAAAAGTCTCCATCCAAGCAATGAATAATTGGGCCCTGGAAGTTTATAATTCAAGTGATGTCTAAAAGGTTAACCATATTTACCACGGCAAATAAACAAGTAAATATCATATTGGTAAGGGAAGGTAAAAGAAAATTACTAAAATTAATGTTTTTGCTGTCTTTATCTTATGCTACACAATAGGGAAATCTGAGTGGAAAGGTCTTTTCTGCAACAGGCTTGAAAAGTATTTGCCAAAATAATGTACCCTTCAGTTTAATAATGCTATCACAATATCATAAGTGTCACACATATTTACCTTCAGTAATAATACAAACAGTATTTTTGCACAATATGTGTTTTAAATAATTCAGTCTCTATCTCTTGAGAGGTTGTTAAGACACTTGATTTCAAATATTTAAGGGCCATTAATCTCCAATTTGAACATTGCCCTCAGTGTGATGTGGCATCATAAGCCCATGTCAGTTTAACAAAGAATTGAAACACTACCTATAGACAACAGCACTAAGCAAACTGAAGGAAATTTTATTTAATGACTCAGGCTAGTTTCTGAGGGCAAAGCTGTAAGGGTTGAAGAAATATGATAACTCCTTCCAGCAGCAAGAGGCTTGAGATTTATGCAAGGACAGATAAAAAGCTAAAACAGCTTCTGCTCACACTGGAGGTATCCCAAATGGGTTGCCACTGGTGAAGACAACTTCTGGGTTTTTAAATTTTTTTTTAATTTATTTATTTGTGCTTATAGAACTGGGGTACAGGCCAGAGGCTCAGGGGCGGCGAGAGGCTTCACCAGAAACAGAGTGGGGAGCAGAACAGGCAGATCGAGGAAGTACACTGCTGAGGGGAGCAGCGGGTCTGTCAGGAGAGGTCTGCCACGCCATGTGGTCACCTCTGGGGCAGGCGGGAATCGAACTCATGCGGAAGTGGCTTTAGCTTCTCAGTGCTGTGCTTTAACCCGCTGCACCACCAGGGAGGACCAACGTCAGGGTTTTTATAGATATGCTTTAGGGTATGGGATATCTAGGGCATCTAGGGGCGGTAAGAGATGAGTTGTGGTGATTGTGAAGTTTCTTGACTGGTCAAATTTGGCCGATGTCCTAACATAAGTTCTTGTTACTGACTTTTCTCTCATTGTGTCTCTCTGGGGTTCCATGTCTCCAGGAACCCCAATCCCTACCCTTCCTGTGATGCCTTCAGGGCACAGCCCCTATCTTTTTGTTAAGGTCTAACTCTTCATTAGTGTTTGCATGTATGTATACCTAGTACATAATGTATACAAATAAGATTAGTAATGTATGTGTGAACATATGTATATATCAACATGTTTAGCAATTGTTCCTGACTTGTACCATAAAGGGACTATCTTTATATCTAAGAAATTAGGGTATTCAGTAAGAATACCTCAAACTAGGCTATTCATATATTTCTGCCCTTTCCCCCGATGTTTTGTAGATACCAGTAAATGATTGAAGGAAAAAATCTTCATCAAAAAAAGATGAGTGTTTATAGTCAGCTATCATTCTAGCATCAGAGTTAAATTTTCCCAAGTAACTTTTTCCAAATATCTGAATCATTATTGCTGTATTTTTTTTTAAGATCTATTTTATTTATGCATACAGAACTGGGTTACAGGCCAGAGGTGTAGGGGCAGTGAGAGTATTCACCAGACACAGAGTGGGGAGCAGAACAGGCAGAATGACAAAGTACACTGCGGGTGGGTCAGGAGAGGTCTGCCGCACCATGTGGGTCACCTCTGGGGCGAAGATCGAACTCATGCTGAAGTGCCATTAGCTTCCCTGTGCCACCAGGGAAGGGCCTATTACTATATTTAAATGGAGTGAGGTAGGGAGAACTGGGATAGGTTGTTCTTTTAGATCTTCGCTTAGCAGTCCTGACTGTATATAGCAGATGTACAATAAATTCAGCTGAAGCAGGAATGATAATTATTTCACTTTAGGAGAATTTAGACCAGAATAAGTAAAATAATAATTGATTAAATACCCAATTCATATACATATAAGCAAATTAAATACCTATCTTTTCACCATTTATTTTATTCCAACAATTTCATAAGATGTATCTCATATGGTAGGAACGTTTTTTTTTTTTTTGGAACAATCTTTTAATGTGAACTAGTGATAGCAATTCATTTTGACACAGATAATATCCATTCCTTCTTTTATTCTTTTTTCCCTCTCTTCCCTTCCCTACCTCTTCTTCCTTTCTGATTTCTTCCTACTTAAAGAGACAAAACTGCTGCATTTGTATTTTTCTGCTTGCCTTCAACTCCCTCTTTTTTATACATTTACACACACACACACACACTTGCATGGAAGAATAGAGGTGTAGGCTAGAGATTCAGGAGGTGAGAGGATTTACCAGAGACAAACAGAGTGGGGAGCAGAACGGGTGTACTTTCTGAAATACACTTCTAAGTGGAGCAAGGCGAGAAGGAAGCCTGCTGCATCATGTGGGTCAGCTCCCTAGCTGGGGATTGATCACAGGCTATTGTGGTGATTCAACCCCTGGACCATCAGGGAGACCCTGTACACATTTTCTGAATTTTCCAAGGAAAATACATCGTTTATATGTGAAAGTATACCAGTTTTAAAAACTGTGTGTTTGTTAAGCTAGAATCTTTTGTAATTTATGGATATTATAAGACATTGCTTACATACTTTAAAGTGGAAGTTGTTAAGCATTATAGTTGATGAAACTGCTATCGCTGGGTAATACTTGGCAACCTGAAAAGCTGAGCACATCCATCAGTTAAGGATATTTTCTCATTCCAGGAGTTTGTAATGTAACTCCAGGTGGAAATGAGGCTATATAAGGAAAGAACATTGCTCAAATTTGAAGTGGAACAACAAAAGGCAAGTGAGGTCTGCAGGAGTTTTATGAGATAGGAGATGAAGAACAGCTAATAAAATTATGCCTGCATGACTCTGTATGAGAAACGAGGGTCAAGGTAGTTAAATGCTAAATTCCCAAAGGAAATATTTCAAAGAAAATAACAGACTTAAATGGAGTCAGCTCTTCATATAATTTAAAGCTAGAAATTTCCTGTTTTAAATTCAGAGCTAGTGATTTTACTTTTGTATGTCATTTTTCAGACTGGATAAGACAGTTATCTGGTTCTCTGAGCTTGAATGTGTCATTTGGAGGACAATATAAAGAAGAACTTGAGAAAATGTGATGTGAATATAATCTGCTGTAACTTGCTAATTTCAACAACTAGTTGCATGTCCTTCCACTTTAGAGGGGTCCATAGAACAAAGTGACAAGTCATCACCTATCAACATAGCAAGAAACTCATCAATTTTTGAGAATTATGTTGTTAGAGAGATTAACAAGGTGATTTTCAATGTTCTGTGAAGTGACTTCTCCATTTAACCTCTATTGTCTGATGAAAAAGAACTAAAATCTCCAACTTTCCTACTAATACACTTTTGTCTTTGCATGTAAAATGATTATAAATATCAAATAATATAATGAGCTCTTCAAAACAGGCACACATCACCATCATACCCACAACTTTTTTTTAAATTTGAGTCACAAGGAATTTCTTCTTTTATTTATTCCAATTCTATGAAGTTTGAGGTTCAAGGAAAAATTTAGATAGTAAAATTGTTCACATTACATACACCTCAGTTCCCTTTTTTTCCCCCTAGATAAGAGTTAGAGTTTGTAAGGATCACAAACTCTCTCCCATCTTTCTCTTACCAATTCTACCCTGTTCTCCCAGTAGCCTTAGTTCTATGGTCAGATTTTAAGGATATATTTTGTTTTACTTTCATCTTTTCTGGTATTTGTCTTCTCTTTCTGATGTGTTTTGCTTAGCATAATCTTCTCTGGTTCCATCCACATTGTTGGAAATTGAAAGATTTTCATTTATTTTTACAGATATTCACTCATCTGACCTTGGGTAGTTAGGATGGTTTCATAAATTGGCCATTGTAAATAAAGTTACATTGTAAATAGAGTTACACTTTTAATATTTTGAGGAGCATCCATAGAATGTTTTCTCTAGGTGCTGGCCCAGCCTATATGGCTGGTCATTAGCTCATAGACACACACACACATAAGATAAAGACGTGTGTGTGTGTGTGTGTGTGTCATTGTCACAGGAGTGTATTGATAGCTCAATGTAGTTTTGATTTGTATTTCCCTGATGATGAATAATGATGAGCATTTTTTCATGGGTCTTTAGGCCATCTTTTGTCTTTTTTGAAGAAATGTCTGTTTAGCCTCTGTCATTTTTTTTTTTTTTTGTTAAGCTGTATGAGATCTTAGAAGGCCTTAAGTATCAGTCCACTTTCATATGTATGACATGAAAATATTATTTCCCATTTATGTCAGGAGTGGGCTCATGAGAATATTGTTGAAAAGCAAGTGGATGTGACCATAAAAAGAAAAAAACAAGGATCCTTTTAGTGATTGTTTTGTTCTTTCACTATCTTGAATGTGTCTTTATAATTATATTGGTTGCTATATTATGCTATTAATTTGATGCATTATCTTCATCAGAAAGTAGAAAATGTGAAATTTCTCTGCATTCCTTCTTAAAACTGCAGGTGAATCCACACTATGTCAAAATAAAAGTTTAACTTAAAAAGTCAGCTGCCCCTTGCTCAGAAAGATAACAGTTAAGTACAAATTCTTTCATCTCAATGAAGAAATTTGCATTTACTTAAAATAATTGCCATTTGTAGAGTTTATCACTCTGTAAAGCAACTTCATGAATGATATCTAATTTTTCCAGGAACCATTAGTCTTTATCTCTTTTTATTATGTGGTAACTTGTATCAAAACAGACTGTGTGACTTGCCTAAGTTGATCCAAGAAGTAACAGAGTAAGTACTCAATCTCCACTCTGCACATAAGACTTGAACTCCTTTTGACTTTCTTCCTAGTTCCTCTTCCAGGAATTAGCTTCTGTACATACATGATTTTCATACATTTGTGCTCTAAGTGGCCATTTAGTGCTTCTTAGAAATATCCTTACGGCCTACATGTACCATCTGTGACTTCTCAGCTTCAGCCTTTAAATGGTTCATACCTGAGCATAAACCCCTCATTCTCCTCAAGTTCTTGTAAGTACAAAAACAGTTTGTACACAAAAGACTTCTCCTTGGTCAATAAATCTTTCTACTAGTCCCACTTATCACTCAACTCTCAATAAAATTGAAATGCACACTTCTCCAAATGCATTATTTTCTTCATGTATAGAGTAAAGAATGAATTGTTCAAGGTATAAAACAGATCTCAAGTGGTAACAATTCAATAATGCAGTCATACCCATATATGAAGCTTGAATTTCCATTTGTTGTGCAGGCTTCTAAGGAATGTGTTTAAACATTTATGAATACTAGTAGGAAGAAATGTGATTAGTCCAAAGAGAGAACTCTTTACCAGCATTTAAAACACTTATATTCAATGTAATAAATAATATGTTTAGTATTCTTCAGACACTTCCAGTGTCTAAAAGGGATACTTTTAGTTAGATACCATTTTAATAAATCATAATACTTCCTGAATGTATATGTAGATGTACATGTATGTGATTAATATTATATAATCAATATGTGACAGTTACAAATCAAGAAATGTTGACAGTCTTATGTGTACCATAAAGTATTCATAGTAGCACATGCATGCAAGTTTAACTTCATTTCTAAGCTTTCTGATTATTTTAATTCAAAATACAAATTAACACAGTCACTTCTATGCTTGTTTCATTCACTTATTAATTGTTCAGTTTCTACTTGTATTCATGTTATAAAAACATCCATACCAGTGAATATGGAATTTTCTTGAGTTTAAAACAAAAACAGTTATCCTGATTCAATATAAGATACAAATTGCAAAAAAATTCTGTACAGTGATCTCAACTCACAATTTAGCAAAGTATTTAGGTTTTCATTTTGTCTTGCAACTTTTGCTTCTAATATTACTCTCTTGCATATAGTCAAATGATTGAATACTCACTTTATCTTTTTATCTTCTTCCTGTTTCTTTCTACCCCGTTTTCCTCTTTATGGCTTTCTCATCCCATATTCTCACAGTTGCATATATTTCTATATCTCACCTTACCCACTCTATTACATTTAGTTTTATACTGGTTTTCTTGGCCCAAGAAAAGATTTTCAACATGAAGAAATATACTATCCTGAAAAGAAATGCTGTATTGGCAAATCTCTTGGGAAGTGCATACTTTTCTGATTTGTTTTATCACCACATAACCACACAGCTCTGTACAGTGCAGGAATTAGATGAGTAGTACATTATTTCTGAGATCTGTACCTCTAAATCAGTACACAAGATTATATTTAAGGTGTTTTTTTGTTGTTGTTTGTTTTGTTTTGTTTTGTTTTTTTTTCTTCTGAGAGGATTATTTGGTTACCATTGAAGAAAAATACAAAAATAAATAAATAAATAAATAAATAAATAAATAAATCCTTCCCAACTGGAACAACATCCCCATATTAGGTGAAATGACAGTTATTCTTTTCTGAACCACTGCAGTTGCTGTTTTCCTAGCCTAATTCAGAAAGTGTTCTTTCTGATGATGGTTGCCAGAGGAGTGGGGGGGGGGGTATGAAATGGTAAAGGGTGGCAGAAGTGACACACTCCAATTATAGAATAAGTAAGTTATAGGATGTAATGTATAGCTTGAGAAATATGGCTAATAGATTTGTAATACATATTTGAAAGTTGCCAAGGAATAAATGTTAGGTTTTCATCATAATAAAAGTAATGTAACTTTTTATTATAATGAGCTGTAGCTAGATTTATTCTGATGATCAATTTGCAGTATATAAATATTGAATCATTGTGCTGAAAGTAATATTATACATCAGTTATGTATCATTAAAAAAAAACTGTCCTCCTTAACTCCCTCACTTTACTATTCTGTGAAATCTCATATTACAATTTGAATTAGCCCGTCCTTCAAATTACAACTAAATTTTCCACTTATTCTCTAATTTTTCCTTTTTAAATAACTTTATTAAGGTAATATTGGCTTACAATACTCTATGTGATTCAGAATACTGTCTCACCAAAACATATTTCCATGTCTTTCCTGATCTGTTCAAGTCCTGATTTCCATTTCTGCTTCCTCTCTCATCTTACTCACATTTGCTAACATCATCAGGATTAAGCATGCATATTCCATAACTCCATATTCCAAAAAGGATGCAGTTAAATATTTGCATCATATAAAATGGGGATGTTTTACATTTATTTTTTAATTCTTTGAGGCCAGGCATTACATTACATTTTTGTTTCACTTGCATTTAGGAAAATTCCAAGAATAGAACTATTGTTCAATCAACACTTGTTGAAATAACGACAGGATGAAATTAGTGGTCTGTAAGTAGTAACTTGGAAGTAGTTGGAAGGAAATGTGATTACCTTTCATGAATATAATTTAAAAGGCATTTATTTAGGTAGGATGAGGGCACAGAGGTGAGTCCATACCCAAAATGATTTATATACATTTGATTATTTTCTCCCAATAGGGAAACAAAAGATTTGAAATCCCTTAGCTGACAGAGAATGCCAAGTGGACTTGGGCACACAGGCTTATTGACAATGATATTTGGAAGATACTACAGTGCTCCAACCAGAATGAGAATGCATGTTGGAATAGATGTTTACAAAGCTAGTGACAGATACCTAATGAAGAGAACTAAGTAAAAACTAAACAATCAAATATTTGTAGACATAAAACTTAAAATGAATCAGCAACACAATAATCAAAATTGACTGCATAAAATGATAAATCTTTAATAGCATTTGTGTTTAATCCTTGTTATCGGCATTATTTTATAAATATAATTTATAAAATATCCAAAGTTACCTAGATAAATCAGCCTCTATTTTTTTTAAATTAACATTTACAGCTTTATGGAGCTACTTATTCCTGTAATTGACACTTAAAATATGTTTTTTATTTTCAGATGAATTTTATGCCCTATTGAAGTAACACTGTGTGCAGACTGAAACTTGCTTAACGTTGTGTAATCTCAACACAAAAATCTGAACAGATAATTATGACAAGTCATGAAATTTATCTTCCTTTTGCCTGTGTCATAATGAGAATTTCCACATTTTGTTATTCAGTTGTCATAGCCAGACCTCAGAGCAACAGTGGTAACCTGATCCCAAGCTGCCTCCTTCTCCAAAGAATCCTGCTGTGAGATCTTTTTCTCCATTTTTTTGTGTGGATTCATTTTCTCAGACATTCTAAATGTGTTCTGGATATTGTTCTTATCCTCAGCTGTGTTTGGTCACCGACAGTTTTCATGGAATAGTGAATTCCAAAAATCAGGATTAGAACTCTCATTTTTTTCTATACACTTTATTCAATGTTTAAGTTTATACAATCTTGTTATCAGTTTTATTAACAATAGGGCAACTTCCTCCAACAGGATGTCTACTATTATTTTCTTGCTATTTTAAAATAGTGTATGTCTCATATTGGATATTGTGTCCTCAACTGCTGAGTTAGGATGTTGAAGGAAAAAAGAAGTTATTTTTTATTTAATATCTTACAATTGGTTACAATAGCCAATAAGGTGGTTATTGTAGGTAGTTACAATATGGTAGTGACTTTTTCCTTAATAAAAATGCAGAATTTACGTTAGACAGAACATAATTTTTCAAACATGTTCAATGCTAAACTGTAAGCACAATCTCATATAGGACTGTATGATTTACTTACTCCCCACCCTCTGTAGTATAAGACATACTTGGCCAGCTGTCTGAACAGGTATTACCAATCACCTCCGTAACAACTGCCCAAGCTATAGGCATGGTGATACGAAATATTGATTCCTCCTATAGTTTTAATCCTCTTGATTAATGATATATGAAGGGACAGGACATTTATGAACAAGGTAGACTGTATGAGCTTTTAAATACTACAATATTCTAAGAAAGTGATGAAAATTATGAAAGTGAACACTGAATGAACAAATGACCTGGAAAGCAATATGGGCAGTGAATGGGATGCTTGGAGTTTTAATTTCTTTTCTTTTTTTTTTTTTTTAAGATTTATTTATTTGTGCATACAGAGCTGGGGTACAGGCCAGAGACTCAGGGGAGGTGAGAGGCTTCATCAGAGACAGAGTGGGGAGCAGAACAGGCAGACCGATGAAGTACACTGCTGAGGGGAGCAGCGGGTGGGTCAGAAGTCTGCCATGCCATGTGGTCACCTACGGGGCAGGCAGGGATCCAAAGTGCAGAAGTGGCTTTTGCTTCTCAGTGCTGTGCTTTAACCCGCTGCGCTACCAGGGAGGGCCTTGGAGTTTTAATTTCTTGAGGATAAAATAACCTTTAGCTTTGAGAGAGAAAGTTAAATGTAATAGGAAGACCATTTAGGTGAATGTTGACAGCATTGCTACTTAGAAGAAGAATCTTTCTCTATATTCCCTGGTTTTCCATAGGTGAACCAACCCTGAGTTTGCTTTAGGAGAATAAATTATTAGGGCTTGCTTGTTTCTGGGTTTTCAGTTATCTTGGGAGAAAGCATCACTCCATGACAGTGTGTCTTTATCATACACTGTTAATAGAATGAGACTCCACATTGCACATGGATGATAGACATATGTAGATATACATAAAGATTTCCTCAGGTCATCCTGAGTTTAGTCCTGAGTTTTTCACAATTGTTTTTTTGGCACTTTATATAACAATCTGGCTATACAACACATTTATTAAATTTAAACAATAAAGCCTCCACACCTATTTAAAATGGGGTGTTTCTTGGTCATGGATGGGCAAATCTATAAACTGCTAACTTAAAAATCTGTGTGTGTGTGTGTGTGTGTGTGTGTATGAAAAATTCTTTCATTTGGTTATATCAGAATATGACCACAAGCAGAGATAACATTCTAAAGTTTAATTGGAATTTACTGGGATTTAGGCCTTGCTGTGGCCTCCCTGCTCTCAGCACTATCACTGCTATGCCCAGATTTTGATCCCCTGCCAGGGAGCTGACCCACTGGCATAGCAGACCTCTCCTGTGTTGCCCACTGCTCCCCTTGGCAATGTATTTCAGTAAATCCTCTTGTTCTGCTCCCAGATCTGTTCTCTCATCCCTGCATGCCTCAGGCCTATACCCCAGTTCTTCTACACAATGAACAATTATTAAAAAAAAAAAAAAAAGGAAATTACTGGGATTTTATAAGAAACAAAGGATTGAAATGGTTTAAGCACAATGGGTCTTGCTGGTTGGGTTTGGTGATACAGTCTGGTGCACTGTCTTCCTGCCTTCAGTCTACACTGATCTAATCTGATTTGATCAATCACTGCTTCTTGGTGAGTTAGGTTTAGTTTGAAATCGATGGCTCAGGTCTGTTAAGGTTCTCAGAATTGGTTTCTGATAGTGTTAAGTTCTGCCTACACACACTTTAAAAATATAACTACGAAGGTAGGGAAGACTCAGGTAACATTTGACACTTGTAACACAAGTCCAAACCATGATTTCTACACTTTGTGGCATTTCAATTTATCTGAGCTCTAATCAAAATAGCACCCAGTGCTTCTTGCCCAAAGGCAACTCATCTTCTTGACAAGTCCCATTTCCATTTACCTATTATCATCCTTCTCTCTGAAAACCTTATAATTATCTTTGACACCTCCTCCTCCCTCACCCTGAAAATCAGTTCCTTGCCAACTTTGTGGTTTTTCTTTCTGTCATGTCTCTCCTGCCTACTCTGTAGGTTTTCAGAGCTAGTAGCCCAGAGGAGAATGTATTATGTCTTGCTTGGCCTACTCTCTGGCCCATTTAATTTATCCTCCTGACATAGACAAATTAAATTTCCTAAATTTCAGCTAACGTGTAATTAATTCCCAATTCAAAAAGTTTAATGGTTTCCCTTCTTTAAGTCTCCATTATATTCCCTTTCTTGCTTTTATATCATTTTTACTATTACAGTTTCCTCTACTGTAAGTTACTTAAAAAATGACTGTCAAATTATGCTTAGAATCCTTAACTTTATTTTTTGCTTCCCTTTTACCTAAGAAGCTATTTATCCTTTTAAGTATCTTTCCTCCCCATCACCACCTTAATCCACACACAAAAGAAATTCTCAATTTGCTAAATGTAACAAAATGCACATAATTTGGAAAGTTATTTCAGACACCACTTCTTCTCAAGCTCAAATTGTGACTGTTTAATCCAGAGCATACGTGATTGAAACTTACTTGTCACCCCTCTGTTTCTTTCATTATTATTTTATTTTATTTTATTTTTAATTTGCTCACTCCCAGGATCCCTACCTATCCCTGATCTGAAAGCAAATTCAACATAGGACTCAGTTGATATCACACATTGTACTGGTAATAGGATATAAGTAAAATTTTGTTGCACTCAAGGAAAATACACGTATTTTTCCTTGACCAAAACATTAATCATTGTATGTATCATAATTTTTTAACAAAAATTTACAGCTTCTATTACAGAAAGATAAGTCACTTACATTGGAATGTATTATTTCCATTGAGTTAATTTGACTTACACAGAAATTCTATTAGCACTACAAAATGGAAAGCTCTTATTTCTGTGTTTGTAACATTACTTTAAATTAGCCTTCAATGAAAAAATCAATAAAGTTAATATGGTATTTCTACAAAAGAAAATGATGGTAATCACTCATGATTTTCTGAGGGGAAAATAGCATTTAGGAAACTTCTTTTCTACTAATATCTATAATAAAAATAAGCCAAATACATGTTATAAAATTCTTATTAGACACTGCTACTTTAGAAATATTGCAGTGGTGATATTTACATATTTTTGGAAAAATTTGCCCATCATTTTAGTATTTTGTACTTAACATTTATTTTTTAAAGCACTGCTCAGAACACACTGTGGTTTCAAAATTTAAAGTTAAGAAATTAAAATTCAATAGTAAACATTCAGTTAAGATATAGAAATAGTTATCAGAAATAAGGCTTATATCTTGATTATAATTAAGGATGGCTCTTACACACACACACACACACATGTACCCTGTCACTCTGGGACTCTTGAGTAGTCTATAACTTGTCAGGAAGTAATAGAAATTATGGATATAGATCCTACTGATTTTGTGTGGAAAGATTTCCTATGGGGTTTCATGTAAATTTTCTGTCTAATAACTTTTGTCTAGTAACTTGATATTTTTTCTACCCATGCTACATTTCTTCATTATTTTACCAAATATTTATTTGTAATTTACTGTTTGCTAGACACAATATTGGGAGCTAGCTAGAATAATGAACAGAAATGACTTGCTTTGAAGAGATTACAGTTTAGCAAAGATGATAATGCATAACTAATCAATTTCTGGAAATATGGGCAGACTGCCCACTGAAAAGAAAAGTATAGGTAACATATTTTTTAAATATTCCAAATTCCATACCAAACAGAAATCCCATAACCAATACTCATAGAACCAAAATGAAGTCAGAGAAGAAAACCAAAAAGGTAGATAATTTCTTAAAGTGGCTGCTATTTGGGACATCTGCTAACTTCACATGACTTTGATATTATATTTTGATAAAATCATGATGGATATATGAGTTTGAGAAGACAAGATTGTGAGGTTAAATTGACCCAACTTAGGCCCTCCCTGCTGGCGCAGCAGATTAAAGCATAGCACTGAGAAGCTAAAGCCACTTCAGCATGAGTTCAATCCCCAGCTAGGGAGGTGATCCACATGGTGCAGCAGACCTCTCCTGACCAGCCCACTGCTCCCCTGAGCAGTATACTTCATAAGTCAGCCTGTTCTGCTCCTCACTCTGTCTCTAGTGAATCTTCTCATCGCCCCTACAACTCTGGCCTGTGCCCCAGCTCTGTATGCATATATAAATAAATCTTTAAAAAAAATTTTTTTTAATTGACCCAACTTAAAACTGTTTCACTAAAAGGCTACACTCTCAAATTAAAGGTAAATTAGAAATAAGGCCCTCGTGAGAGCACATTTTTGGAAGAACTAACCAAAACCAAGAAGAAAAATGGTAACATCGTATCTCCAGACATTATAAAGCAAAGCTAAAAATTCAAAAAAATTTGGTACTAAAACAAAAATAGATACACAAATAAACACAATAAAATAGAGAGCTTAGAAATAAACTGAAATCTATATGGACTATTAGTCTATGACAAAGGCACCAAGGGCATAAACTGGAGAAAATTTCTTTAAGAAATGGTGAAAGGAAACGGGACAGACACATGCAAAAAATGATAGTAGATCACTATCTTACACCTTACACAAAAATTAGCTGAAAATGGGTTAAAGATGTGGCTATATAACACATCAAACTATAAATAAAATTGGAGAAGAAACGGGCAGCACACAGCATAACATACGTTTCAGTGATGTCTTGGTAGATGCATCTCCAACATCAAGAAAAACAAGATAAACAAATAGGACAGAATATAAACAAACTGAAAATTTTCTTCACAATTAAAGCAACTGTTTCTAAAATAAAAAAATACAGCCTACTGAATAACAGCAAAATTTGCACAACTTACTGTGATAGTAGACTGATATCCAAAATCTACAAAAACTCATAACTCAACAAAAAGAAATCAACCCATTACAAACAGAACTGCTCAAGACACTTCTCTAAAGAAGACATACAGATGGCCAAAAGAAAAATATTCATCATAACTTACAGGAAAATACAAATCAATACAATGTCCTATTCACCTCACACCTGTAATAATGGCCTGTGTCTAAAAGACCAGAAACACCAAATATTGATGATGATGTGGAGGAAAAAGAACATTCATGCTCAATAATGGGGTAGTACCAGTCCCGTGGAAAACAGAAAGATTTCTCAAAAGATTAAAATGGATCTATTATATGGTCCAGCAATATCACTTTTAGGCCTCCCTATGAAGAATGCAAAAACACTGACTTAAAGGGATGGAGGTACTCTATGTTCACTGTAGCACTATTTACTCTCCTCAACATATGGAAATTAAATGTCCAAAACAGACCAGTAGATTAGAAAGATGCGGTTTGTAGACACAAGGGGTTACTTCTTAATTATAAAACATACAAGGTATGGGCCCTTGTGGCACAGTGGGCTAATCCTCAGTGCTATAAAGTTGTCCACAGCCACTGCAGCACAAGTTCAATCCCTGGCCAAAGAGGTGAGCCACATGACACTGCAGACCTCTCCTGACCCACACACTGCTCCTCTCAGCAGTGTGTTTCAGTAGATCTGCCTGTTCTGCTCACCATTCTGCTCTGGTGAATCCTCTCACCACCCACACCTCTGGTCTATACCCCAGTTCTTATGTGCATAAATAAATCTTTAAAAAAAAAAATTGAAGTTATACTCTGGCTATTTGTGAACATATGAATGAAACTGGAGTGGAATATGCTAAATGCAAAAAAATCAGATGGAAAAAGAAAAATACCAGATGGTGTTACTAGTTGTGGAATGTGGTAGAACAAAACAAAGGATCTGATCCCATTAACAAACCCTAGAAATCTGACCAGAGAACTGAGGTTACCAGAGGTTCAGTGGGAGGAGAGGGAAACATAGCAAGTAGGGGAAGCTCTGGACTGTGGTGCTCTTGGTGGGCAGAGTGGTAGGATAGCAACACCTGAAGGGCGTGGTTTTACTTCTAAAACACAAATAATGATAACAAACCAGTGCTACCTAAACAAATCTTGCTTTTTGCCTTAACTTCTTATCTTCTACTTGAAAAAAATAGTAAGTTCTTACTTTAGGCTGACAGAACTTCATTGTAAACTACTACAGGTTGTCCTCATTTCCACTATAATATTATTAAATTTACATTTTTTTTCAGAAGCCAGTGAATTTAATTTTTTCCTATGCTTTTTTAATTATTGGAATGTACTATGGTAAAAAGTGATGCATGTTTTATGGTTATCTCACATTTAGGCCAAATGATTACAATAAAATGTGAAATGGAAAACAGCAGTTAGCAAATCTTTATTTTGTGTATTTTTTAACACAAATTGCTATTTTTATGTAATTGTGAAAATATAATTCTGCATTTTATTTCTCAATGCCAAGACTTAATTGTTGGAAGATAGAGGCTAATTACAATGAAAAGGTGATGAATGGTTGTGATAATGAGGTGAATGTCAGGATATAAACAGTATCTTTTTAATCATCACTATCATTGTACAGATTATCCATTTTGACATCTATTCTCTAATAAAAAAAGGCATTTCAATAGGAATCAAGAGGCTATTCTTCAGTCAGTTTGCTTTGAGATCTTATTTGTCTATTTGCATGTGTTCTTAAATTTAATGTCCCCGTCCTTAACAAGAAAATAATTACTTGATCTCCAGGGTATCCTGGGAGTTAAGAACCTTCAAATCTTACCAGGTTCTTGGACAGATGATGAAATAAAAAGAGCAAGTGACTCATGTAAGAAAAGTCAGAGAAAGCAATGTGTCAAGTTGTGGATATTCTAAAACCCTTAATTTATAAAAATAAAAATCAGTTTCTTAAAAAAGTTTTCCTCTAGCACCATTGACTAAAAATATTGGATCATCATGGAGAATACTTGTGTGGGGAAAGGTGGGAGATAACAGTTTATTGGTCAATTATCAAGGTTAGATAATACCATAGCTAATCCATCTTGTACACAATAGTTTCAGTTTTATGAGGCAGCTTAACTCTTCGGGTGACATAAAACTCTTAATGTTTTTATGATCACTGACAAGATCCTTTTCCCATCCATAAAGCAGAGATCTCTTTGTGTAATTGAGTTTTGATGTCTGTTTACTGGAAGAACATACTAATTACCTGAAATATTCAGCATTTGTAATCCTTTGTCATGTGAGTGATGATGATATCTCTAGCACCTGTTTAATGAGTACACCAGCCAGTCTTACAAACCATTATTAATTCCCAAGGGTGATATCCTCCTTTATTTTCTTTTTAAAATATTTTCTAAAACTTGGAATGTAGTAGGGATTTACAAATCTGTCAAAGGTTTCTGGAAAAATTAAGTTGCTCTTCTAGGTGGTATGAACATTATAAAGGGGTCAAGAAAGAAATAGGTATTAGAAGTAGAACAAAATTTGTTGAAACATTGTGACTGATGAAACATTTCTAGAGGACATAGAAATGACAGGCCATGAGACCAACTGACATTGTACAATGGAGATCACAGTTCTCAGGAAAATTAGCAGGTTCTATGAATGAGTTTTAAATTACTTAAAATGTAATGCTTTTTCTACTTAATGTTCCTTAGCTCGTAGCATCCATTAGGTTATTTAAAACTAGGTCCTCTTCTCCAAGTCCACAATTTGTAAACTTCTTCTGGAAGGGTATTTTTCTCAGTCCTTACCTCACACATATCCATTCTGTAAATTTCAATTTAAATGTCATTTCCTTCACAAAGGCAATTGTTTCTTGCAAATGCTTCAACTCATCTAAGGTATTCCTCTACATTATCTATTAAATTTTGCCAAGTTATAATTATATAGTAACTTCTGTGAGCTATATATCGCTGCATGATCCTATAAAATCCATGAAGCACAGAATCATGTCTATTTTATTCATTTCCATATATTCAGTAACTGGCACAGCTTTTCTCACATGGAAGATGTTCAATGAATATCAAGGAAAGGAAGGGAGAGAGGTGGGATTCTGTGTATGTCACCACAAAAAGAAAATATAAAACAAGCCATATATGAGTACAGAAATAACAAAGTTTGGCCTTAATGTAATGGTTTGTGAAATGCAGATCATTTACCTAATAAACAATTTGTTATAATTGCAAATAAAACTTACTAACTCCAAGAAAAGGGATAAAACTCACACATTTAAGAGTTGTTCTTAGCTAATTGGTTTATGTGTATATATTATTTTGCTTTTGAAATGATTCCCCAAAAGTTCTCCATCAAAATTTAGCACAAGATGAAGAGAAGATGTTTTATTCTTTCTGTTTGAAAATAAAATGTAGTAATTTCTAAGTTGTGATAACAGGTATTTCAATATCTATTGTTAGTCGTCCATCCCCATTTTTCTAAATTTAGTGTTAATATTATAACATTGAATTTAATCTTATGAACTACACATTAAAAGATCATGTCTTCTAATAAAGGTAGGAAATATGCTTCTGAAAACTAACATTAGAGATTCAATCAATTACAATTATTGCATAAACTTTTAGGCAACAGTCCAACACCAAATGTGATTAGAGACATTTACAGCAGTATTGTCTTTATGAGTAGCCAAGAAGAAATAATTAGAATGGAGTGAAGAAGAAACCTTGGTTTCAGTCAAGAGAATCATAATCTTCTACTACTGCTCTCTCCATTAGCTATGTGACTTTGAGCAACAGTTCATCTGAGTTCTCTTAACAACAGACAAAACACTTTGTAGATCTTTGATATCAATCCCTTATCAGTTGTATGGTGTGCAAATATATTTTTCCCCATGTTTATTGCAGCATGGTTTACAATAGTAAAAATATGGAAACAACTTAAATGCCCCCAAACAGGAGACTGGACCAAGCATGCCCCCAAAACATGTGACTGGATGACAGTGCAATACACTCAATGATCAAAAAAGGTCAACCCATACAATTTGAGTCAACATGGATGGATTTGAAAAGGATTATGCTAAGCAAAATATGTCAGAAAGAAAAAGGAAAATATTGGATGGTCTCCCTTATATGGGGACTATTGGGAAACTGAACAAAGACCAGGAAAAAAAAAAAACTTGCAAGAAAACCATAGATCTGAAGAATACTGCAGAAAAAGGGGAGGGAGAAGATTCAAAACTGGAGGGAAGAGCACAAAGAACTATGGTGATGATTATGGGGCTGTGGTGGTTGGAGAATTAAGCATGAGGTAAGAAACCAAATATTGTACAAAAATTGACAATGATATATTTTCTTCAGTGTAAGAAAATTTAAAAAATAATAAAACAGCTGAACTTGAACTCATAAGTTCCTTCCAGTTTTAAAATGTTCAGTTATTCTTGATATTTATGATGATGATATTTCAGTGTCTTGGAAGACACAATGATGGATCACCACTCCCTCTGCAACTCTATCATATCCAGCAATATATCCATGGATAAGATATGGAGAACATTGATATTATTAGTGCTACCACAACAGGCTCTTGGACTAACCAGTGAGTCATGTAGAATCTCCTGATATGTTCTTTTAACTCTCAGATGAAGAAACAAGTCAAAGATGATCTATGCTCAGGAACACACCCTGTGTGTACAGCAGGCCAAAGACTGGCGCCCATGGCAAGGATTCCCAGTCCAAATGATTCTCAGCACCCAGCTCTGCCTGGCTGTAAGTGGTTGTGTTCCAAGATGATGCTCTCGGCTCTTAAGTCAGTTATTTTTAGTCAAATTTAGCTATTAGTAGAAGGGATTATTATTAACATCTTTGAGGAATATGGAAGAATAAAATGAGTCTATGAACACATACTGAAATTAGTTGTAATTAAGAAATACACTCTAACCACCAAAAATAGTTCCTTAAACATTAACTTAAAATTACCAGTGTTTAATATGTGGATTTAACATTTTTAAATTAAACACATATAATATTCATTATGTATTTCCTTCTTTCCTAGTTCTATAAATTGCCTACATATGCTCCATCTCATTATATTTATTGAAATAATTAAATTCTCTTTTTACCTAAAGAGCACACATTTAAATATTATTATGAAAATAAATTTTCATTAGCTTTTCTGTCTGGGATCACTGTGGCAGTGCATTAAATTTCATTTTCATATTCTTTACATATTGTTAATATGATAATGATTTCATTCAGGTTCATTTAATTGCATTATATAATTCAGATTGTAATTATTAAAACTTAATGGCTTACCTAAATCATTCTGTGCAATTCATCAGATTTTCCTATGTATTGTATTGTATTTCCTGTTTATTATGTTCCTGTAATAGGAACGTTATTCCTATTCTGCTTCTGTTCCTAAGTCAAACAAAGAAGGTACCCTTTTTATGGATAAATTATAATAAAACATGTCACAAAAATGTTTGAAGTTAGTGAACATTGTTCATTTTTATTATAGGCCTAAAAAAAATACTCTTCAAAAACCAAAAAGCTATTGATTTTGAAAGCAAACATGTGAAACTTCCCTTCTTTTTTCTTTGAAAGTATAAGCAGCTTGGAGCAACTTATAAAGAATAAACTGCTCTTATTTTCTTTTAAGAAAGCCAACATGAAAAAATAAGGTAAATGTTTTGTCTTGGTTTAGGGCATATTTCTTTTGCTCATTTGTATTAATACGTTATTTTAATATTTAGTAACATTCTGTTATGCATGTTTATATCTTGTTCTTTAAAGATTTGATAGTTTTTAATCATTTTCACTTAGTGTTTAGAATGCACAGCATAAACTCTAGATCTGTAACAGGTACACAGTGTCATTTGTTCATCAATGACTTCAGTATACACTGTGTACTTATACTGTGCTAGGTGTAAGCTTTGTCTTGAACAAAATGGACATCATTTAACTGGGAAGGATCAAAGCATAGAAAAGCAGGAAATAATGTTTTAAAATGGAGCATTATAATAGGATGCCATTCTAGCACTTCAAGTCCAGAAATCCTTCCAAAGAATATGTTTAATATAATATGGAATAACAGCCAGTACTACTATTATTTACGCTAAGTACACCCATGTTTCAGTACAGTTGCTTAGCTTGGTCAATTCAGTGCCTAAAAATCCATGAGACCTCTTCTTTCACTGAGTGATAGAAATGCCCAACCAAATATGTGTGTAGATTTCATGAGTACAAATGACAGAGTGCTTGCATTAAGAGATTGGTTGTATCACTTCTAATAAATAATCAGTTTTAGGGTCCTCTCTGATAGCACAAGGGTTTAAATCTCAGCACTATGAAGCTATTGGCAGCCATTGCAGCATGAATTTGGTCCCCAGCCAAGAAACTGACCCACATGATGCTGCAGACCTCTCCTGTCTTGCCCACTGTTCCACTCAGCAATGTATTTCAGTCAATCTGTCTGTTCTGTCTCTGGTAAATCCTCTCATCTCTTGGCACCTCTGGCCTACACCCCAGTTCTTCTATGCATAAATAAATAAATCTTTAAAAAAGAAATAATCAGTTTTAATATCTGATTAAGTGAACGTAGATGGCCACCCAGTGTATGCTAGGAAGGCAAAACCCTGCTTCTCAGTGTCATCTTAAATTTGTTCATATTTTTTAATCTTTTCATAGAGAGTATAGCCATACTTGATATTTCTCTCCTAAGACAAGGGCAAGTAGATGAAAATGCTATGAATCACAACAATGAGGTAGGGACTAGGCATATGATGGAAGAGAAGTATTTAGCAAAAGTTAAAAATAGTAAATTAAAGTTGGGAACCCACTAAAAATCCAGAAGATACACCAAAGTTAGGTTAGCTATTAGGTCATGGGCAAAAAGATGTAAACAAGTAAGATAAAAGATACTCATTCAAATCATTTGCTTCTGAATATAGAGATATAAATCAGTGGCTCTAATAAAGGCAGATTTTAAAAGGGTTTCTATTTTTCTTTTACTTATGGAAATGGCAAGACCCAATCTACATGTTTCAGGAGATAGAAGCAAGAGAAGCAGAAGGTAAAAGAAATGTGTGTTAATACAGGACTCCACTCCTATAAGAGATGGCAAAGAACAGGGGTGAGGAAAGAGAGTATGAAGCAGTAACTATGAAGTGGAGACTTGCTGTACCTGAAGGAAGGTCAGCAAGGATGGAGGGAAATGAGATAAATTTAGACGAGTAAAGAGAAGTTGAGGGAGATCACACTTGCACTAGAGTTTGGTAGGAGTGAGACTCAAGGGAGATCATCTTCTGATGAATATTGTGGCTTTTTTTATTTGGTAGGTGGTTTTGGTGAAGGTAGGTGGTTATGTACCTTCTTAAAAGTCTTGCTTCCTGCTGATCATTTCACTGACCATTTAGAAAAAGGGCAATATTGTTAGACTTTACAGTAAAGAAAGCAAGGATACTTATGCAACCCCAGCCATATAGAAGTCAAGCTGTATCTCAATATTTCAGAGTATTTATCAGACATTACCAATTCAAACTACCATTTCTGAACAATACATTTTGATCAACTTCATAGTTTTCTATTTATGCTTAGCAGCAGTTTCCAAATTTGAGGGAATCTCTTGGTGCATTTCCATTAAGCAGTGTAGCAGAACTAGAGATGGCAAAAGCAGGCATTTCAATGTGAACTTTATCTCTAAGCTTGTTTAGAATAAAGTACAAATGGTTATTACTTACCTGAATGATACAGTGAAATAGATTATTTGTTCCATTGCCTTCGGACCTATATATCTTCAGTGGAAGTAAAATAGGAAGGGGAATGAAGTGAAAGGGAATGAAGTTATGGGAAGCGAAGACTAACGGAAGGAAGATTCTTGCTAACTACTTTTGACTTTTATTATGTGATAATACAAGGATAAAAAAAAATCACCCAAGTAATGCAGAAGTCCCAGGAAGAACCGTCTTATCTATAGATGAAATGCATATTAGGTGTGCCATGTGGCATTAGATTATGGGTCTTACCTACTAGACTGAACTGTTTACTCTTTCTTGATATTCATTGTATAACCAGAAAAATATAATGTATGTGATGTGGGGTTTTTTGACATTGAAACTGAAGTACTATCATTTGTTTTCTTAAACTGTCCAAGTTAGTTCCTTAACAACTATGGAAGTATCCCCCAAATATGAATCATTGCTTACTTAATAAAAATAAAAGTAAACTTTTCAAAAACAGTTGTTCAGATTCACTACTAATTCCACATAATTTTAGCTGAATTTATTACTTATAAAAAATAAAGAGACTTGCAAATTACCTTCAGCCTTTATAAACAATGGAGAGGGGTTTTTTGTTCTTGATTTTTTTTTATTTTGCTACTTTGAATTTTAGAAGGACTCCAGAGACTAGTGATTAATAATTTCATGTTTTAAATTTTTCTAGAACAGAAAAAAATCCACTCAAAAATCCAGTTGCCTTCACATTCAAGTAGTTAGAAAGATAAAGTAATAAAAATGGTCTGAGGAAGCACTATTAAACATAAAGTTGGGACATATATTTTCTTAGAAATGTTCTGGAAGAAGCTGGATGGCTAAAGAGTGGAGAATATAAATATCACTGTTATAAAAAGACTACACAGGTACACTGAAAAACAAAAATGGTTCATTACCCATAGAGCTAAATTTTTTAATAACTTTTTAACTTTATAATATCTCTATAATATGCAATTGCAAGGAAAATTGTTTACCATACTTCTATCTTTATGAAACTTGAAATTCTCGGATTGGTCACAAAGAATTAAATTGTAATAACATTCTTAGGCATTTGTAGTGTCTTTGTAGATCTCAAAAACTGATCTACAAAGAGACTAATACATTGAATCTCTGTGCAAGTAATAGTTTGTAGAAATTGCACTTACTCTAAGTGGGCAATCCAAAGTAACCCTGGAGATTTGCTTATGTGGCAAATTTAGAAATGTCATTAAAGAGTTAAAATCACCAAGGGAATTATTTGGGACTTCCTCTTGAGAGCACACTAAAGAACAGAAACCTCTCTAAAAAAGGAAAAGTCCACCTGCACATTTTGGTTCTGGAATCTAAGGCCAGTGTTTTGCTGAAAGGTTAATCTCCAAGGAGTGGCAGGCTGTTTCAAAGAAATGCTTTGCCAACTTGTGGTTTGGTCTCTAAATTTCCTTTTGCTCTCCAAAAGTGCAGTCATAGGGTATGTTTGCATGCATTATCTACAGTTATTTACTTTGGCATCTTGTGGAAAGTCCCAGTTAGAAAGTGGCTCCTTCATCCTGTTCATGTGTGCTTCAACACTGAAGGCTTTGCGTGAAGCTTGTCCTCAGTCTTTCACAGAAAATCCACCCGAACAATCAAAACTAATAGTGGAAAAGTTATTTTCAAGCAGCAGTCACACTTAGATAACAATAGCTTGTTTTTTAGAATCTGCCAGATCTTAAGAGTTTCCAGAGCTTTAATTTCAAAATTAAATATAAACCCCTGTAAATATTTTTGATAGCAGTGTTCTTTCTCTGATGAAAATTATTTCAGTGGAATAACTTTTAAGTTCCTAAAAGAAAGATTTTTTTTAAAGATTTATTTATGTATACATACTGAACTGGGGTATAGGCCAGAGGTGTAGGGCGGTGAGAGGATCCACCAGAGACAGAGTGGGGAGCTGAACATGCCGATTGATGAAGTACACTGTGGAGAGGAGCGGCAGGCAGGCCAGGAGAGATCAGCGGTACAAAGTGGATCACCTCCTGCAAGGGGATTGCTGAAGTGACTTTAGCTTCTCAGAACTGTGCTTTTACCTGCTGTGCCACCAGGAAGGGCCCAGGAGAAAGATTTTGCATAAAATTTTCAGTTACCATGAGATCTCTAAATGAATAAGAAATTATTAGGTATATGTATACATTTCAATAACATCAAGAGTTAATTTCCTTCATAGAAAACCCTAGCATTGATTTGTGACTAAATAGAATAAAGTCTACAAAATCTTTGAAGATATTTCATATATATTAGATCATTTTTTCTCAGTAGTTATCAGTGTGATGTTTAAAAGTAACCTTCAAAATTGAGTAAGAATAAAAGGATTTATTATCAAAGTAACATACCTATGAAGAGTGGTTGCCAAAATTAAACACTAATATACACATAAGTTTAAAAATAGGAAAGGATTAACCTCTGTGAACTTCTGTCATCAATTTTGTTGGGATTTAGGCCAAATGCTGTCTTCGTGCGTGAACAGTTCATATTCAGATATGTGGGGACTGCTCAGAATTCTGGGCAGTAATTTATCCCACTACCTCGAAGCAGCACTGTTTATAAAAGCAGTCCTGTAGAAGGGCTGTTCCTTGTATCCAGAGAAGTAAACATTGGTATAATTTTAAAATTACAGCTATTGAGGTTCACAGACTGAAATTGTAAACATAAGTTTGCCTCACTCGTGTTGGTTCTTAAAGATTCATGATCCTCTAAGCTTCCCTACATGGTAAGAAACTTTGTTGGAATGTGTAGGAAAAAAGAAGCACTGGAAGGTTTAAAAATATTTTCAGTTCTTTCATATGAGCTGTTACTTTCCTTACATGACTATTCAGCTTCTATTTGAAAAATTGGAAAATAATTTTTAGTTCATTTTTATAACAGTATAATGGACATCTTAAAAGCTACAAAATTTACTTTATAATAATCATCATCATAAATAATAATAGAACACTTATCATGTACTAGGCAGTGTTCCAAGATTTTACTAGCATTATTTTGTTAAATGTTGGTCAGTTGTTCACTGATAAGCTATAGAGAGGCAGCATATAAAATATAAGGCATCTATATAATATAAATGTATTAGCTATGCTTCCAAACTTCAGGATTATTCTATTTGTTTCTTGGGCTGTTAAATTGTATAACAATTAACAATGACCGTATATTCTGGATTTTCTGGACTAAATTAAGTTAATTTTATCTAATTTTAGCATCATTTTTAAAATTGTAGAATACCCCAGATTTGGAACACTAGTTCATTTTCCTATTTTTTTAAGATTCTTAGAATAAAAAACAGAAAAGACATGACTATTTTGAGGTAGGGATAAAAATCCCTCTTGTATTGAATAATGCTAAATAAACTTAAAAGTTTCGTAGGATCTCTCACATTGGGAGTTAGGAAAAAAAAACTCAAGGAATTAGGGAAAAAAAATGTTCTAGAATTTCCAAAGCCATTAAAATTTCAAGGGCTGGAGACACTTCAGTCAGATATATCGGTAAAATGAGGAGGTTCTCTAGACAGATTTGCTTTGCCTAAGTGTTATCATTGTCAACTAGGATACGCACAGATACAATGACTAGAAGCTAATTTGTTTTATAAAGTGAAAAATGAGTTACTAAAAAATTTCAAATAGTACAAAAAGGTTTAAAAGAATGTCTTCCACAACTTCTATCATCTGTCTCTCTGTAACAAACATGGTTTTATTTGTTTCTGAATCATTGCAGGCATCTGGTACAGGAGTTACTGCCATTCTTTCATTTTATAAAACAATGCAAAATGTAAATTGTTACAAAGTAACAGGATATATTCCTTTTTATATGTTAAAAAATAAAGATTATGTTAAAAAAGTAACATGTTACTTTTGAAGCATGTTTTAAGCAGTACCTGTATATAGTCATTCTTTGAAATGACTGCATTGTTATGAATGTAACATTTATTCAACCAATGCTTTGGCCATCAAATATTGATTGAGTTCTGTTTTATTTTTTCATTGTTACATTATAAGCAATGTAAATTTTGTTTCCATATCCTACAAGCAAAATTGCAAAGCCATGGTGTATAGTTTCATTATTCAGAGTATCAAATTTTTCTCTTAAGAAGTTTTAATTTCTGTGCTTATAGTATATATGGGAGTTTCTTTTTTCAATCAGCAAACAATGCAAGGTGTTGTCAGATTTTTTAGTCTTTGCCAAAACAGAAAGAAAAAAATAATTTCTCATTTTTAAAATTTGAGTTTAGTTAATCTTAAATGCCATTGAACTCATCTTAAGTTAAATGATAGCTTTTCTATCATTCAGAG
Organism: Condylura cristata; assembly: GCF_000260355.1. Classification (NCBI taxonomy): domain Eukaryota; kingdom Metazoa; phylum Chordata; class Mammalia; order Eulipotyphla; family Talpidae; genus Condylura; species Condylura cristata. The sequence continues at coordinate 21,311,132 of NW_004567108.1, read as the reverse complement.
ACATCTGTAATGATGTCTCTGATCATCTTGTCTATCAATATTATAGTTTGTCCTTCATAATTAATTTCTGACATGCAGAAAATAAGTGTATTTAAAATGGCCTTCTTTGAAATCTCAGAATTGTGCTAAAGTTATGCTGAAGCACTGCAAGGAATTTTTAGTTAATAAATAAACTGAAATAGTATTTTCTTGAGAGTGAGAATGAAATTGTTAAATTCCTTTCTTCTTTGATAATATATTCTGGACCTTTCCATATGTATTCATATTTGACTTTTCTACTAGGAAGCACAAAGTTGTTTTCCCAAAGTAACTTGATTTTTGTCTGTAGGTTTAATTTCTACTTCTAATTGTGTTACTTAATGTTTTATTTCAAATACTGTTTAGATACAGAAAGAAAATATAATTTTCATGGAGTGCTCCAAAATCCAATGCATATTCTGAATCTTGATTTATACATTCAAAAATCTCTCTGAGGTGAGTAGTAAACAAAGAAATGAAATGGTAGAAATATACTTCTACCATATAAAGTTAACTTGATTTCTCTAAGGAACAAGTGTTTTCATCCTTATTTTGTTATAAGAAGAAATTAATATTAATGAGTTATAAAATAACATAGGGTAGTAGGTCAACCAAAATATTTTTATTCTACATTTAAAAATGATTATTGTTATACAACTCTCCTCTCTACCCTAATCAATTTAAAAGAGTATTTTATAGAGGAATAACAGATGTCATATTAATATTTAGGATATGCTCTATTTTATTATTTGTTTTTATTCAAGTAACATTGGTTTACAATGCTCTATATGGTTCAGTTCTATAGTTGACACATCTTCAAATGTCTAAATGTATATTACCATTACTACACCTACAACAAAGTACCCATAGTTTTCCACAATAGTCCATTGAGTCTATTGGGATTGGGCCCCTCCTCTTTGTTTACACCTTTCCCTTTCATCTCCATTTTTGTTTTGTTTTGTTTTGTTTTGTTTTTTTGCTTGATTTTGTATAACCCTTTGTTTGGCTTCTCTATATTTCACATATAGTGACATCATCTGGTTTTGTCTTTTTCCTTCTGGCTTATTTCACTTATTTCACCCCCTCTGGTTCCATCCATGTCATTGCCAGTAACAAGAGTTCATTCGTTTTATCGCTAAATAGTATGCTATTGTATTTCTATACTACATCTTCTTTCTCCACTAATCTGTCTTTGGACACAGGTTGTTTCTATAAGTAGGCTGAAATGAACAAAGGAGCGCATATATTTCTTTGAAATAGTGTTTTTGCATTTTGGGGGTGGATACCTATGAGACAAATAGCTGAATCATACAGTATATTTTCACTATTTTTAGAAGCCTCTTATTGTTTGCACAAGGGCTGATCCGATCTAAAGATTAACAACAAAACACACCAGAGTTTCTTTTTCTCCATAGCCTCACTAAAACATGTTGTCTCTAGTCTTCTGAAGTGAACCATTCTCACAGGTGTGTGGTGGTATATATTTGTGGCTTTATTTTGTATTTCTTCTATAATAAGTGATAATAATCAGTCTTTTCATTTACCTGTTGACTTCTGTAGGTCCTTTTTCAAAACTTTATTTAGCTCAGAGGAGCTCAACTATTTGGTTGTTTATTTGTAGGAGTTCTCCATAGAACTTAAATATTAACCCCTTGACAAATGTTAATGTGCAAATATATTCTCCTATTCCATAGACTAGCTTTCACTTTAAGATTTTATTCACTTTGAAAAAGCATTTCAGTTTAATGTAGTCTCATTTGTTTGTTTACCACTCACCTCAGAGTGATTTTTGAATGTATAAATCAAGATTCAGAATATGCATTGGATTTGAGAGCACTCCATGAAAGCTCACTTAGGGAAATAACTTATAAGTATAATGATTAATCAAAACATATTCTTAAGGATTTTAGGGAGATACACAAGAAATACGTGATTGCCAAGTAAAACAGAAAGGTAATGTAATTTAACATTCTTGGATTAGCTGCCCACAATCTAAGTTTTTACTTTGTGACCATTCAAATTGATTTATATTCACATGTAATAGTCAACTAATAGTGGTATCACCTTACTATGAATTTTAATTATTAAATTGAGATGGCAATTAAACAAATTAATTCCTACCATAGGATTCATTATGACATTTAGGCAATAGCTCTTCCCCAGTTTTTTTTTTTTTATATTTCTTCTACTTATTTGCTATTCATGCTACATGTGATTGCACCAAAACCTCAGTTCTTTGGTAGTTAGATGTATATTTCACTTATTCTCATTCCATATCTCTGTTAGTCCTGAGCATATGTGACAAAATTTATTTCCTTGTATGATCGTGCCATTTTCATATGCAGTTTGAGAACTTACTTCAGCTAGTTTTGTGTTTAAATTTATAAAAACAAGTACTCAACAAATAATAATCATTGAGTCTCTCAAAACTCTGATTCATCCCCAATAATCTAGAACTGAAATATATTTGAGTAAGTAGTTGCACTACAACATAAAAATCACCCTGTATTTTTACCAAAAGACATATGTCTAAAAATTTTTCCATACAAGATAGATTTTATCAAAAGTATGAATTTTTCTAAAGCTTTCAGAACTTCTCACTTCTATCTTAGGAAACAAAGCCACATGCTTAGAACTCACATACATTTAAAAATGCATTGTATCTTGAAGAGTACACAGAAAATTCCTCACCATCGTTATCCTTCTCTGGCCCCATCTCTCAGTTCACATTTTACATTTACTTTTGATTTATTAATCTCATTTTATGTCCCCAACTCACCCAAATTAATATCTACTTCTCACACTGAGTTCTAAGTTCTAAAATAACATTTCTTTTTAAAACAATATAAAGCAAAGTTAGTCTACAAAATGACCATAATTTATCACTGAAAATGTATCTTTCATTTCAAACACATTATTTTCCAGGACTACTACATAATGTATGTATGGTTTCACAATATTTCTCTTCAATCTGATATCACTTATAAAGAACTAATACTGCTTGCTATAAATGTCAATATGAAGCACTGATTTGACTGATTTAATAAACCTTAGATCATGAATTCTTTATGAATATCAGAATACACATAAGGATTGCTGTGATTTAAGAAGTGGTATGATTAAATTGTGCAAGGTAGGAATTGGTTGCAAGGAAAAACTTAATCTTGGTGCTTCAGTTACTATATATGGATATAGAATATTCATCTCACCATGAATAATATTGATTTTCAATTACAAAATAGGAAAGGTACATGAAAATTAATGATTGTGAGCATAATTAAACCATTTTATATCTATATATTACTGTATAAGGACTAAATATAATATAAACATTATTACAAATGTGAAGTGTACTTAGGCTACTGTTAAAATGTTTATAAATTAGCATTTTTTTTTCTTTCCACCCTGCCCCCCATGATTTCAGGTGCAAAGAGAATGCTGAATTAACATAATTCTATGTTGTTAACTCACTATCATTGAGGTTCTAAGAAAAGCTATTTTGATCAGATTCTATCCTACTTCCATTATCCTGCCCCCAACCTCCAAAATCCATCATTCTAATTTTTTTGTATATGTTCTTCTTTCTTTATGACTTATAAGGTATTTAATTTTTGTGCAATTAGAAGGATCTTAAACTTGCTTCAATAACATTGTACTTTAGTGCTTATTCTATTTCATTAAGTTATTTAACAACTTATATTTGTTTTTAGCTTGCAATATGTTTACACATAATGTGATGATCTAATCTATTTGTTCATTTTTAAATAATTACCAGAAGCAAATTAACATATATTTGTCCCTTCAAATTTTGCTTCCATTTATGTGTATGAGCCTGTGTGGTTAGAATGCTTCAGATGTACACTCAACTGACTTCAGATATACAATCTAATATAGTCACCCAACAGTCCATTAGGTCCCTACAAAATATTCATCCTATAACTTAAACCTTTTGAGGCCCTTGGATTATTATTTTACCATTGCCCTTGGATTATTACCAAACCACTTCACAGCTCCTGGCAGTCACCATTCTACTTCAGGTTCTCTGCATTCTGCTTTTCTGTACTACACATGTAAGTGAGGTCATTGAGCATTTGTCTTTCTCTGTGACTTAATTCACTTAGCACTATGTCCTCCAGAGGTCTGCATCCAGGCTTGTATTTCCTCTTTTCAAAGACAAAAATCACACACACACACACAAAACATAGCTTTATTCCTCTATTCATCAATCAATGGACACTTAGATTGGTTGTTTAGATATCTTAGCTATTCTGCATAGGCTGCCACCAGCACAGGAGTGCTGATGTCTTTTCCAGATGTCAGTTTTAACTATATACCAAGAAGTAAGATCACTGTCTCGTGTGGCATCTCTGGTTTAAAATATTTTGGAGAATCTCCGTACCATTTTTCATAATGAATATACCAACTGGTATGGTATCTCGAGGTTTTAGTTTGTTTTCCTGATGGTTTGTGATGCTGAGTACCTTTTCATATACATGTTTGGATTTATATTTCTTCTTTGAAAACATGTTTATTCTGAGACTTTGACCATTTTTAATGGAGTTGTTTGTTTTATTGGCTAATGCATTGTATATGTTAACTATATATGTTACTTACATATTTTGAGTGTTAATTCGTTGTCATATATATTCTTTGCAAATATTTTCTCCCATTCCATAGACTGATGATTTCCTTTGCTGTACAGCTTTTTTAGCTTGATGTAGTCCCTATTTATTGTGCTTTTGCTTTCAACATTGTATTTAAAAATTTATTGACAAGATCACTGCCAAAGACTGTTTCCAAGTCTGTAGCCAAGATTGCAATTTGTGTGTCTGTTACCTGAAGCCCCTAATTTTGGACTTTACAAAATCCCCCACTAGTATCCAAAGCTCCACAAAGGCACTTTTGTCCATGCATGATTTCTATAGATTGTTGCTGAGGGGAATATGAGTGGGGAACCTCCTTTCCATCATCTTGATAATGTCAGTCCTGCCTATTCCATTTCTTACGTTCTCACATTCACTTTGATTATAAGGTCACAATACTGTTGCATGTACATCTTATCTGTGACTTATCCATTCTCCCAAAAGCAGATATTGACACTATGTCATTATAACAGTGGAATCTCCATAAAAATGAGAGATTCCAGGTTTATTGCCTTAGCTGAAGAAGGTGGGAGCTGAGCATGAAGAGAAGCTAGAAAAGACAGGAGAAAGGACATGGGAGAGGGAGGAAGGCTGAGAATAAAAGACCTGTAGGAGGCATGTGGAGACATGAAAAGACATTTCACTTGCTTCTTGGCCTTGGCCTTGCACCAGGGACTTCTGGGACATGGAAGGGGTCACTTGAAAGAGTTGTGAGTGAGAAACTTGTGGGGCAGTTGGCAATGGCAAATTTTAACCTGACTTGGTGTTTTGACTTTGCTCTTTTCTTTCTGTTATCAGGCAGAATGAGGGGCACTGTAGGTTCCCCCCAACCAGCCTGCTCTAATTCAGCTCTGCAGTCAACCACATCAAGACAAATGTACTCTTAGGGCAAAGACCTTCAATAGTAAAGAACTTTAATATAGTTTGTCTGTAAAAGAAAGGATAAAGAATATTGTTAAAATAGTTTCTCCATGAAACACCCAAAGTTACCCATCCCCTTGTAGGTAAATGCCCAATCAAACAGGGTTGGCCCAAAGCAGGACCACTGAGGACCAAAATCTTGTTACAAATCTAAGGCCTCTAATCTGGAAGGAAAGGAGAAAAATCAAAGTGCAAATTGAGATAAGGCTGCCATGGTCAGCCTCCCCATGGATCTCCACCCATTTCTCTTTCAAGTATCTAGAAATCCTGCTAGTTCCTATTACAAGTTCAAGGCCAATCAAGTGTGACTGCCCCACATGTCTCTTTGTTCCATGTGCCTCTTACCTTCTTTCAAACATTCTCATTCTTCTTCCCAATATTGTTTAGCTTCTCTTCCCTGTTCAGCTTTACCCTTCTTTGGGTAGGGCAGGGAACTTGGAACCTCTCCTTTCTACAGATCCCATTGTTACTCTTCGACATTGCCTGACCCCTAATGCCCCTCTCTGGTGGTTTCCACCCAAAGGTGCCTTAGACTTATGACAAGCTGTTAAAAGCCTCAGTGGCCCTGTTTGGCTGAACATTTACTCAGAATGGAATGGATAACTTTATGTTCCACAGGGAAACTATTTTAACTTTATTCTTTGTCTTCTGTCTATTGCACAATAATTGTATTAAAATACTCTATATGTTTTGTCTACATGAGGTGGATGGCAGAGCCCATTTATAGAATGTAGGTTTGGGGGTTCTGTGGCACCAGTTCATCTGTCTACTAACATAAATATACAACATCTGTAAATATATATATATAAATAAAAACTCTTATATTCAGAGATCTTGTTCTTAATCTCCTTTGGACCTGTCTGAAAATTAAGTTGGTATGCATAAAACATTAAACTTAAAAGCTCTAAATAAAGAGACACATACTTTTAAAATACAGAATTTATCACAGCAAAGCACACACTAAACTCCTGAATATGTGCTTAAAGCAATATTTAAAAAAAAAAGCAGTCTGTTAATTCCATCTGTTCTCAGTGTGAAGAGAAAATGCATGATGATTTTGTTGATGTCAGAATCCACAAGAAGTAAACCCCTAGAGTCTTTTGTAATAAATATCCAGGAATAAATTTTAAGAAAAGCATGCAAGGCCAATATGTGGGAGCCTATAAAAATTTATTGAAGAACATAAAAGATAATTAGAATAAATGGAGAGTCATAACATGGTTCTGGATGAGAAGAGTCAGTGTTTAAATGACATTAGTTTCCTTCAATTAGTCCATAGGCCCACAGAAACAAATATATATATCAACAAAATATTTTGTGGAACCAATGAAGTTAATTTAAAGTTCACCTTGAAAGGGCATTATATAAAAATATCAAGAACTTATGGAAAATTAAAATAATGATTTGTTTTCAGATTTAAAATGTAACTACAGTTACATGTAAAATTAGGGTAATTAAATTTTAATACATTTGTGAAGAAACAAATAATTCTATGTGTTAAAAGGGTGATTCTACAATAGAAACATACTAATGAATATATGGGAATTTAGGATCATTCAGATGGTACTTAAATCATCATGAGAGAAGATGTATAGGAAAAGTTAATATCCATTCAGACAAAAATTCATAAAATATTTAATTTAAATTGTGCCTCTCGTTTATGTAAATATAATTCTATATAGTTTAAAACATAGATAAAAGATAGATATAGACATCAATACAATGGATTTGCCAGAAGAATATATAGACTAGGATCTAATTATCTGAGGCTGTTAAGAGTTTACTTAATCACAATGAAGAATTCAGAAGCTATAACATAAAAGTTGGACATAAATGCTCACAAACATACTTAAATAAATTATAGTGACAATTCGTGGCAGATGTGGAAAAGAGAAAGATTGGGAGAGAAACAAATATACAGATAAATAGCTCATCAATAAAATGAAGGCTTGTTATCCATCATAAATCTCATATATCCTTCAGAAGTCTCCCAAATCAATAGAACAAAATAAACATGATAGAAAAATGGCCAAGCATATGAAAAGGCAATTCCTAGAAGATGATTTAAAATGGTAAGGAAAAGGTAATTTCTTAACTGGTAATTGAGGAAGTATAGATTTATTTTTCCATTATCATATTTCAAAAACAAAACTTAGAGTTGATAATATGAAGTGTTAAGTGTGTGAAAGTGAGCAGCTACATCTATTTTTGAACTGTTTACTATCTACTGAAATGTATTTTGTGACTCTTCTTTAACTGCAAAAAGTCCACTAACTTTCATGTCCTGGAAATCAGCACATATACGTGTACATGTACACATGCTAGTGGATGTGTTACCAGTTAGGGTGAGGGACACCCCAGGAACCCCAAACCTGACTGCTTGAAATAGGTTTGCCATCCACTGTATCAATACATAACATACTTTAGTGCACAAACCTTTAATACAATTGTTGTGCAATAAAGAGAAGGTAAAATAGACTACACAAAACATCCAAAGTTACACATCCCCTTTTGGGTAACTGCCCAGCCAACTAGGGTTGGTTGAAGGCAGGACTGCTGAGGCTGAAAAACCAGCAAAGAAAATCAACATCACAGTCATATCACTGAAGAACCTTTATTGCCTTTAGAAATGCTTATCAGACCTGTAGAAGTCCTAGAAGCTTAACTTTAACTAATAAAGGATGCAACAAAGTGAGAGCAAAAATCTTAGTTAGAGACTAAGAACAAAAGAACAAAAACTCTTAGTTACAGAGAGGTCCACCAAACTGCCTCAGATGCCATCTTTGATCTGGCCACATCTGTTAACTACCATCTGTTGAGTAAAATTGCTTACTACATAGGACAATTTCTGTAAAATCAATCCTCTTAGCAAGTGACTACAAATTGCAGACATATGAAAAAACACACCAGGAAAACCAAAAGCTACATTTGTGCTTATGGTCGCAAGTGCCATCAGGAAGTCACTAACTAGTCAGGGATAACACCATTCCTTCCTGGTTGCCAAATCTGTTACAGGACAGGGATAGTGTGACCCCAAAATATCCAAACCTGCCTGCTCTTGATGCCATCTGCCTCATCAAAACAAAATATGCTCCATTGCATAAAACCTATGGAAAGTAACTGTAATACAATTAGTATGCAATACAGAAGAAGAATATAGTTTCCAAATCAAGCACTCACCCAAAGTTATCCATCCCCTTAAGGGGGGTAAATGCCCAGACAAACACGGTTGGCACAAAGCAGATCCTCGACCCAAAACCTGCCACAAGTCTATAGAAGTACCTTCTATAGAAAAGGGTCAGAAACAGCCAGACAAATATGGAAGGGAAAGAGCAAAATCAAAATCAAGGTCTAGATGAACACTGAATAGTTAACCTCCCTACAGGTCTCTCACCCACATCTGTTTCAACCAGTTCAGGACCAAGACACATCTTCACATGAATCTCTGCTCTTTGTGCCCCAGCCAGGCCTCCTTCTGGCTCTCCATCCTTCTTCCTACCTGAGTGTCTTCTCCAGCTTCTTCTCCCTCTAAAGCTACACCCACCTTTGGGTGGGGCAGAGGACCTGAATCTCCCCTTTTCCTGGGAAAGTTTCAGGTTACAATGACACCCTAAATGTGATTAACAATAACAATTCCACAGAGGAATGAACCCCTCCCCAAAAGGAGGGGTTAATTTAATCAGTATAATTTCTGTACTGGCAAATGGTCTCCTGCCCACTTGTGACAATGTAGGTGTTTCTTCTCATGAACTTTTCCTTTGCAAAGGAGCAGTGACAGTTCAGATCACCCGAGACAAACCAAGTACTTCTATTTTTTCCCTCCTTTTCCTAAAACAACAAAACCCTTTCCTTTTAAAGTGTATCCTTCACCTGCCTGTGTCTATGCAAATATCTTCATTTTATGGGTAGACTTGCTATATGCCCTTTAGAAGGGGACCGCAGAAGCACTCAGTGGTAACCCAAAGACCCACTCCTGAGCTCAACAGCTCTTCAAAATGTCATCAAAAGGAGTGGGGCCCGGGGACTTTTTTTCCTTCCTATTTTATGTATCCTTCCAAGTTTTTTTTTTTTTTTTCTTTAAGCTTCTAGCATCATCGCATTTAATTTTTAAAATTAATCTAAGGACAATTTTAAAAAGTGATAATTTCATGAATTAACTGTTTGACATTGTTGGAATTCAAGATATTTTTTCACAGAGAAGCAAACAGGAATGTTCTAGCCTACATGTGAAGCAGATAAGGTCATTATCTGTGTCTCCCAATATACAGGTTTATTTTTGAATTGTTGGGGTCAGGCATGAGGCTTCCCACTCGATATGGCATTTTAGTTATTTGTTTAACCCGAAAATCCTGACCGCAGCAAAAGCTCCCCGGCTGTTCGAGGAGGGGACCTGAAGAACAGGGACACTCCCCCTCCATCTGCATTAGAAGCAGAAACCACAGGAAGGTGCCCAGGGGCAGCCAGTGGCCTGAGCTTCTTTGTGTACAACAGCAGGAATTCATGCCCACTACTGCATTGTCCTTGGTCTGAAAGAGCAGACAGAGTCATCAAATTGCCTGAATAGAGGGAACAATTTTTATTGGACCATCTAGTGGGCTAAATTAATTGAGCAATGGAACGTGACAGTTCAATAGGTGAGATTATCAAAAGAAAACTGCCCCCATAGGGCAGATGCCCCAGATGGGTGCCTGGGCTTTTCTGAAAGAGTGATTGCTTCATGATAGAAATATAATTGCCCCCTATTGTTACATTGCCCTTTAATGAATCCCATCCAGCACCTAAATGTGACAAATGGGTAGGGATGGTGGAAAGAGAGTTGACAGTTACATCTCCTGTTGAAGCATTTGAGGCAACACAGCTTTGATGAGAGGCTGCCCTTTATCTTGTAAAACCAATGAATCCTTTATTGGTTGTTTCAGTAGGACATTTGACTAACAAAAACTTAAAAGAATGTTGCATTTTATTTCAAAATATCCAAATCAATTCATTGAAACACAGAAAGTCAGAAAATGCCTTTGTGAGAAAAAAAAGTTCAGTATTAAGTGGAAGGAATTTTGAAATGTATTGAGTCATTCCTTATTGATGAATCAAAAAAAATTGAATGCTTTTAAAGGGCCAGACAAAAGGGTGGAATCTGTCATTTAGGAGAATCAGATCTCATTTGGGTCATAAAACAGGTTAAATTTTAAGCTCTCTAATCGCTCTAGGATGCGTCCAGCAGGAAGAAATTAAAACCAAACTGGCTTAAACAACAATGGCATTTATTGGTTCGCACATTTTGAAGTCCAGTGGTGGGCCAGTTTCAGGGTTGATTTAATCAAATGTTTCTAGTCCTGCTTCTTTGTGATTCTCTAGATAAACGCTACCAAAAATAACTTTCCATAATAATAGAAATATTCAGTATCAGCAAAGTAAAATTTAGTGGCTCTTAAGTACTTGAAAAGTGCTACTAAAAGTTAGAAACTGAATTTTACATTTTATTTAACTTTCAGTAGTTAATCTTCAATTTATATAACCACATAGTACCAGTGGCTATTGCTCTGGATAGTGCATCTCTAGAATATGGCCCTTACATACCAGTTGACATCATTATTCACAGGCTTACACTGTGTTGGCTGTAGCTAATCAGACATGAAATAATTCAGATCATAAAAAACATCACATCACATTGGCTAAATTCCAATCATAAGCCTTTTCCTGAACTGATCACTGGAAGAGAGAAGAGATCATTATTAGTCCTCTTCACTACATTCTTGCTATAGAATTAAGGTTGTCTTCCTACGCAGTCTATGGGCTGGGTGCATATGGGTGACATTTCAACATATTGGTATTTGCATAGGGGTAGAAGAAAGAAATTGGATGCTAGGAGGACAGTTAATGCAATCCCTCTTTATTCTTTGAATTGCAATTTGCCAGACTAGATACATGACTGAATCTCATTAAAGATACTTATAAACTCTTTAAGATTTTGGTGTGCAGGTGAAAGATATACTCATCTCGCAGTTCCCCTGTTCCAGAAAAGCCTTATTTGAAAGTACCCTAGCTTATTTAACTCCTACCCACCAAAATAAGGAGAGAGCAATTTTTTCAAGTAGTCAGAAAGAAATATCTATATTATGGTTTCTGCCACTCATACCTAACCTCTTTATTCTGCCTGTCAGACAAAAATTGCTGGGGAAAATTTGTGTAGGATTGCTGCCCCTTTGTCTGTCTTTCTGTGATTCAATTGTGTTTCCTGGTAGTCAAAAAAAAAAAAAAATGTCTGGGACTAACTTCACAAAGTCCACTAGATTCTCATCACAGTCTCACAAAATTCCTGTTTTGTTTTGCTGCAGTCACATTTAGCTTCTTCTCATTTCCCCCATGCTTTCTGTCAACTTAAATATTTCAAATTCATGGAATTCTCTCCACATGCAATTGCTTGCCATGTCCCAGATGTCAGTCTCCACATTTATTTTTTTCAGGAAGTTTCCCTTGATTTATACAAATATGGGTTAGGTGTCCTGTTTTGAGTTCCTATATTCTAACCTTTGCGTGCTATTGTCTTTTCTACTCACTTTCTTTTGTCTTCTGATTGATTGAAGTTCTATAAGTACAGAGAGTTGATCTTGTTCACCTGAATATCCCTCATATCTACCCTTAATGTCACAGACTTAAAGAATGCCATCAATAACCATTTTGCATTAGCAAATGAAATGCTGAATAAATTAATTACTTAATAAATGACCAGGTTGGTTATCCCCAAACCCATCATATTATATCACATAATGTACATCTTTCTGGTCCTGAAAATTCATACATATGTCTATATATACTCATATAGAGAGCTCCAACTAGCTATGTTTTAACAGATACTAAATTCTGACAATACATTGTTTTCTAAGTTAAAGGTGATTTGCTAGCTTAGTTCCCAGGTTTTGTTCAACACTGACAAGATTTTAGACGCTTTATGAGATTTTTATCTTTTAGGAATATAATGAATTTCATTTTTAGCATCTTTATGCTGTGTAACCGAAATATTCCCTTCCAGATAGTTTATCCTCTGAGTAAACAAGTTATTGCAGCAGACCTTTAAATGACAGATAAATAAGTTCTAGAGCAAGTCTTCCTCTGTTTTTACTTGTTATCATAATTTGCTTTGTGTTGAGTGTAAAAACCGGATCTTTAGTCTCTCTGCATCTTCAATTAAAAGCTTTGAGGAGTTAATACACAAGACAGCAAAGTAATGTAGATTTTATTACTGCTCATCTTGCTGATCTTCTGAGATACATGCGGTCCAGTATTCCTTAGAGAAATAAACTACAACTTTTCCTCACTGAAAAGAATTTCTTAAATACAGAATTAATAATAGGAGTCCTCTTTTTTCTGACATCTATACAGCTACAACTTTAAATACTACTTTAGATCTTTATTATCATAGAAAACATGTTGGTGGCACATCTGGGTTAACAACTGAGTACCTAGGAATACTACCAAAAAGAATTGTAGTTAGGTATAAAATTCACAAAAGGGGTTGATGTACAAATTTGTTTTTCCTACTATGGAAACCAGCAAAGGAACTGAACTTCATTTATTTAGACATTTATCCTTGTTTTATGGGACACATACATTTTTTACTTTGGTAGCAATTATATAACACCAGCTACAACTTCAGCCTGAGAAACATAATAATTAAAATATATATTATTGGAAGCCAGAAAAAAAGTACTTTATAAAAAGTGGCTAAGATTATTAAAAAAAAAAAAAAAGATTATATAACTTGTCCCTTAATAGCAGAAATAGAGAATATTAAAAAATATGCCATCACCTATAGAATATAGTACTTCTTTACTTATAAAATTACTAATTTATTCATTTATTCAGCAAATATTCATTAACCAGTTATAAGGTTCCAGACCCTGAAATGGCTCTGTCAGTAATCAGACCATAGACTATTAGAAGTAGCAGTTATTAGAAAAGACTAAGTATACTATATGATCCACATTATATGATAGAAATATATCCTGAATATACATGTCAGGGAAGAGGGGACATTTTTATGTAGAATTTAAAGTGTTTTGTGAGTTTGGCAGGCCAGGTGGAGAAAGATTTTTAAAAACATAAAAACTCATGCTGCATGTTATATTTAGGAAATATATGCAGAGAGAAATGATGTACTGGAAGAAAATAGTCAAAATAATTCTCTGAAAATACTCCTGGGATCAGAATTTTATACTATCTAAGGACTTTGAATAGATTAGATGATAAGACATATTTAATGTAGCATATGAAACACATAAGGTATATATTTTAATGAAACAGGACAAGACTAGGAAAACAGAAGGACTAATAATGAAGTTAGTTTGACATCATTGGGGAAATGGTAAGCATTTGAGTAAAGATTAAGCAGGGTAATGGACATAAACGGCATGTGGGAGGTAATAAAGAGGCAGTTGCTTAGAGAAGCAGTTAAAAAAAGAACTCAAGGGCCTCCCAACTGTTGGCACATGAGGTTAGATTGCAGCACTATGAAGCTAGCCATAGGCACTGTGGCCTGAGTTTGATCCCTGGGCAGAGAGCTGACACATATGGTGCAGCAGACCTCTTCTGCCCAGCACACTGCTCCCCTCAACAGTATATTTCAGTAGATCTGCTCCCCACTCTGTCTCTGGTGAGTCATTTACCCTCACACATCTGGCCTGTACCCCAGTTCTTGTATGCATAAGTAAGTAAATCTTTTTAAAAAGAACTCAAGATGGTTATGGTAACTAGTTTGATGGTAAAGATTTCATTCTAATAACAAATACAGGGGAAGGTAAATATAGTTAAGGACACAGGAAGGTTAATTTTAGACATGCTAAGATTGTCTTATTTCTGTTAACTCCAGGTGGAGTGTCTCAGTAGGTAGATAAAAACATTGATCTATAGCTCAATATTTTGGAAGAAGGCTAGAATCAGAGATATGAAAACAGAGTGATCGCCATTTAGATGAGGGCTTATTCTCTAACAGTGGATGCGAATTTCCAAGAGTGTGCAGAATGAAAAGGGAAGGGCCAGAGTGCAAAGCGCACTTTAAGTTCTTTCCACAAAGTGATAGTCAAGAGTGCCTCGAGAGCGTCTGACAGTACTGTGGCATAATTAAGATTCATTTTTTTCCAAAGTTGAGTGGAGATAGAGCTGTAGGGTCAGACATTACCAAAAATATATGTGTGACTAAATAGAAAATAATAATGTGGACTTGGATGTAGGAAAATGAGGCCTCTAGGGACTTTAATGATACCATAGTGGCCTGACTGGGCCTGTAAATGGAGGGAGGCTCTGCTGAACAGAAAGCAATGCAATATGCCTAAAGCTAGGCAAGTGAGAGAGGTGAACTTTGTTGAAACATATGGCCTTAGGCTTATTGATTCTGTAGATCCCATCTGTTGGATTTGTTTTCCTCTGTAACTATTGGTTTACTATGTTGATTTCCAAACAAACTCTTCTTGTTTCTGCCCCTCTCTTTGTGAGGAGCTGCTTAACTCAGAGATGTAATATTAGAACAGCCTCCAGGAGGCACCACAATGTATTTGCTGGTAGACCACGTTTCCATTTTCCCTGCATTGTGACATGAGATGGGCTGTTCGCTTGCTTATGACCGTTGTGACAAACAGAGGGCAGTTAGTGTGGCTGGTGATAGTGATGGCAGGGAACACAGCCTCAGCTTCCATCCCTCTGGTCTGCTCAGCACATGGCCTTCTGGGCCAGTTATACCTATTTCTAGTGTCTGGTTTCACACCTGGGCAATGATAATCCCATTCCTAGTGTGAACTTAAGCAATGGCTCCCACCTGCCCCAAACAGGTGAGGCTCTTCTAGAGCACTATTGGACACCTGACACAAATCCTTATAGGTCACATAATCCATGAAGGAGTTAACCCCTTTGTCCTAAGGAGGCTTGCACTTCCTGTTTGAACTGTCCTTCCAGTGGGCAATGCTCACCTTCAGGGAATAGTCACAGCAGCTCTCTTTCTGTCAGCTCAGTCCTGCCAATGCTCCAAGTCAGAAAGGACTCGGCTTAGTCACCAAGTGATCAGGATCATGGTGGCTCTGCTCATGTTCTTTGTACACTTCTGGAAGTGAGGGTTGACATCAGTGCCCCCTGGGATCATCCTCTTCCCCTTGGCCTTGATGATATTTACTCCTTCAGGGACAGTCAGATTGTCTCTAATTTGCTTTATTAGGACATCTTCCAGGTAAAATGAGCATAAAAAATTGATCATTGTTGAGATTCAACCACTGTTGATAAGAAGGTCATTCCTGATCCATAGGATGTCCCCTGGCCTGGACAGCTGTGGTGGCTGTAGCAGCTGTCTCCTTCCCTCCTCAGCTCTTGCTCACCCACCTTCCTTGGTGCACTCCACTTATACAGTGTTTCCAGTCCATGAGTAGGAAATATTTCTTTCACTTATTTGCATCTTCCTCTATTTCTTTTAATAATGTCATATATAACAGTTTTCATTGTACACGTCCTTCACCTCTTCTGTCAGTTTATCCCTAGAAATGTAATACTTTTTGTAATAGCAAATGGGATTGTTTTCTTGATTTTTCTCTTGTTCATTGTTTGCCTTGAGGAATGCAATTGAGTTTTATGAATTGATTCATTACTTACCATTATATTTTGGTGGAGTTTGTAAGGGTTCTATGAATGTTATCATGTTGTCATTGCTGGATGGATAGTGTCCTAGGCTGGATGGATAGTGTCCTACGTCATTTCCTTTGACCTATTTCCCCTGACAGAAGTGTGTGACTGTGCCATTTAGCTCTACCCTTCCCAAAGTTCTTGTCTGAGCAGCAGCTTCACAGTCTGTAATTTCTGCCTAGACCTGAGTCTCTAGACATTTCTCCATTCACCTTGTTCATTAAAGAAGGAGTTTCCTCTGAGTCCCTGCCAGTGTAGACTGCACTGGTCGCTGATGCCCTGCAAGTGTTCCAATTTTACACCAAACCTTGGAACTCTCTATGTATAATATCCCTCTGATTAACTAACCAGATAGTTCTCTAAGGAGTAAAGGAAAGATCATCTCTGGCACCATCTTTGGAATAAAATGTTGGAGCAGATACTTTGAGATTACCTTCCATTTATAATGTTGCATTGGCTTAAGTTCATTTTATTTTTTAAAAAAGATTTATTTGTGCATAAAAGAGCTGGTGTATAGGCCAGAGGTGTTGGAGGTGAGAGGTTCATCAGAGACAGAGTGGAGAGTAAAACAGGTAAATCTACTGAAATTCACTGCTGAAGGGAGAAGCAGCTGAGATAGGAGAGGTCTGCTAATCTATGTGGGTCAGCTCCATGGCCAGGGATTTGAACTCGTGCTGCAGTGGCTTCGGAGAGCTTCATAGAGCTGAGACTTAACCCCCTGCACCACCAGGAGGACCCCATTTGCTTAAATTTAAATTAATATAGACAATACAGTGACATACTGATAATTACTAGCAATGTTTAGTTTATAATGTAAGTCTCTAAATCTAATGATTTCTTCATTAGAGTCTTCTGTTGGCGTTTAAAATATTGCCGTGTTCAATAACGACTGAGGCCCATGTCCGATGCAAAAACAAACGAGACGTTATTAGACCAGCTGGAGCCAGGTTCCTTCCTTTACGTGCCCTGACACAGCAGGCGCACGCCTCAAGGAAAGATCCCGAAGATCTACAGAGTGGGGTTTATAAGAGCAGTTAGTAGGGCTGGGGATTTTCCACTGAGTATATACGTTGCTGGTGGGTGCCAGCAAATTCCTGTTTGTCCAGATGTTAGGGATACAGCAGGCACTGGAAACTTATCTTGGTCAAGCAGGAATCTAGGCTTATCGCTGGGAACCCACCCTGCCAGCACCTTCCAGAAACAATGGCTCCGGAGGGGGCCAGCTGTCTAGTGAGAACTTACTTTTCACAACATTCCCAACACTTCTCTAATTTCTTAAGACTAAGAGGCAATGGGACTTTCTTGTTGCTTTAATTTTGTTTTCTTTTTTTTTCACAGTAAATATGACAGCACATATGCAGACACAGTGGGAGTAAGCTTGACCTTCTCTCTCTCTCTCTATTCTTCCTGTTGGTTTTTTTCTCATAACAACCTGCTCCCTTGAAACAATTTTCATAAGAGAAAAAAAATTTGAAAGTAATCTTTCTAGGAGATAGTTATTCATGCACACACAATAGGGGTTATGTAGTTATATTTAAATGTGAAGAATCTTTTTCACCTAGCATGGTAAAATACAATTAAAGAAATCAATACTTTATGAATTAAATTATGGACTGAAGACCTTCATGGTTACACTATCAATCTCTGTTTGTTTATTGATATATGCCTCTTTTCTTCATTATTTGTGATTTGTATTTGGGAAGTATTAATAGAAATGAAGATTAAGCAATGGTAGGAACTGAAAAGAAATGTGCAGCTAGCCTTAAGAAAAAGGCCAAGAGACAGAGAAAGAAGGAGGCAAGTAGAAAAATGAAAGAGAAACTGACAAATGGAAACAAGAGTAATGAACAGTGACAAAATAAATATTAAGAATTGAAAAATTAGAATGCCTTGGAAAAGTCTTAAAAATAAAATATTCAGTGTCAAGATACTTAAAAATGATTACTAATGGGCCCTTTTATAAGGTTTTGATTTTAAAAGGATTTTAATAACACCCTAATGCTTCAGATTCTATCCCAACAATGCATGAGTAATTTATGAGTATTGTTGTTGCCGTGCCTTAGTATTCATCTAAATGTATACAAGATGACTTTGTTATGCAAAGTAAATGCAAATGAATTCATTGTGACTTAAAGGTCAAGAGACTCTGGATGACTCAGTGTTATCACCTAGGGCTGGCAGTTAGGAAACAAAAAAGCAGCAGTAACCACTGAGAGTGTGTTAGAAAGAAGGCCAGGCTGATAGTGATTTTACTGGCCTGGAAGCTGTTCAAGGTAGAGCTCTTTTCCAAATATAATTTTATCTGTTATGTTGCATAAACCTACAGTTAATTTATCTTTTTCCATCAAGATCCAAATCATACATAATATAATTGCTTCTGTAAGTACACTATCCATCATGACTAATGATTCAAAGATGAACCGGATGGCCATAGGGTCTGATGCACTTACTTTCATGGAACAAAAGCAAATACTGTCTCACTTTCTTTCACAAGTTTTAAGCCTCTAACAGGCAGAAATGGTTTGAATTCTTAAGGTTTAGCTTCAGTAAGTATAGTCTGGCATCCATAACTTATAAAGGGATTGAATTTCAGCAACATATTTCAAACCAGAACATATTTTCCTACAGGAGGATGTTAAAATTGGTGATCAGGTGCATAGGTCAGCCCACTAAGCCTCATTCTTTAGTCCTCATATATTATGGATAGCCTTTATGTGCCAGACGATGCATGCACTTGGGATATAGCAAAGAAAAACAGGAGCCCACATGGAGCAATAAGCAAACTAATACATATGTAATACCATCTCAAGTTTTATAAAATTTGAAATAACAGACAATGGGGATTCAAAGTGACAGAAGACAAGAGTTTAGTTAAGTTTAAGGTATTTGTTATTAACACTTGTGAAATGAATAAGGAGTAGATATGGGCAAGGAGAGGAGTCTAGTTACGAAAAGTCCCGACAAAGCATCAGCCGACCCATTGGGGAATTCTTGAGTAAGTATGCCCAATAATTGTTCCCAAAGCTTGCCAGAGGGAAAAAAAAAAAAAAAAAAAAAAAAACATGAACTTGAATGTACAAACTTCTGCATAAGAAGCAGTGCTCATGGATCCAAAAGCTGAGCAGTGTTTTTTGTCCTTGAAGTAGGATGTGGTGTTGTATCTTCATGTCTACCACAAGATAAACAAGTGAATATTCAAATAAGAGTTCAGAGGTATTTAAAGCCTGAGGTCAGGACTGGAAGATGACCAGAAAAAAGAAGGACTGAGCCCTCTGGCTCTGCATCAGTCATGACCAGTTTGGTTATAATGCATTAGTTGGACACCCCTGTATTTCTCACTTTCTCTTCATGTTTTGAATGGGTTAATAGCAGTTTATGTCCACTTTTTTTTTTGCTCTCAAGCTTTGTTGAAGACATACTGCCAATGTGAATATTTTTGGGTAAAATGGCAAAAGGAAAAAGGTGATAAGACAGGTAAAGGCTCTTCAAGCTTCTGCTGGTAAGTTGCACATGTTGCTTACACTGACATTTCAGTGGCCCAAAATAAGTCAGCTAACTGGATCTACTTGCAAGTGGAAGTGCCATCTAAGCTTTGTCCTGAAGAAAAGAATGTCTTTTGTGACTTCATATGCACTTTGAACTATTGAACTAAATAGTAGTGGTGTAATAAAGTCTATTGCATAAAAGTGACTGAGCAATGAGAAATGAGGGAAAATATTTAAAGAACATAAATAGGATCTATGTTATCATATTTTAAGTGTATATATGAAGCAAAAAAAAAAAGTAAGACTATGTGATGCCAACTTCCAAGTTTACATTCTACATTTAAGCAGCTTGGAAGTTGCCATCCTAATGATATGTGAAATTCAGACCCCATTCAATAACCTTTATGTATCCATAATAAGGGAAACTATATTCAAAATTCAATAACCTTTATGTATCTGTAATAAGGGAAACTACTTTCCCCAGGCCTGGAGAGACATACAGGCAAGTAAAGATAGGCATGGCTGGCCAGAGCAGGGGCTCTGGACAGTAGTTGCAATGAGAACAAGTTCTGGTAAGGAATACCTGAAATATAATTCATTCATTCTTGGAGATTCAGGGAGAGCAAATCTAAAGATGAAAATCTTCTTAGAGGATCCAGACACAGGAACACTACAGCATACTGAGAAATGTACTCTAGTCACTCTGTCTAAATATGTGAAGCAAATAAGAGACAGTCAGTGAATTGCTCAGGGAAGAGACTCACAACTCGGAGGAGTAGCAGAGGACACAGACACTCATGTATTGGACTGAACAATCAAAATATTCTCTGTATCAACATCTAAAAAAGCAGAAGTGCTATTTGTCAGAAGCAGCCCAGGAGAAGATGCTTGATACTAAGTGACCACCCCACACCCAACCACTTTGGCAGAGCTGTCTGCAGCTGGCATGCACACCTCAGAGTTCATTTTTATTGGCTGGATGGCATTTATGATGTGGCATAGTTCAGAACTAGTAGCAGGTCATTCAGATTTTTGCCCTAAGAAAATGGGGCCTGCCAGATGTCAGAAAAGAGAAATTAGAAGGTATTGAGTTGAAGAGATAGGAAGAGGATTCAAGGACAGGATGGATACAGGATAACTAGTATTCAGAAGGGGACATTTCTCTTCAAAATGAATTAGAGAAACTTTCAAATGGTTAAAGAAGGAATCTGTACAGAGGTGCAGACAATTGAGGAGAGTTTGTAGCAGTAAAAATGAAGGTCCTGGGCTCCTGTGTATCTCGTTCATGTTATGAAGCATGGTTGCATATGCTATTTCTTCTTTTGTTATTCCATGGTCTTTGCTGTGCTAGAAATTACAATATAATATGCCTTCTAGAATCGGAGGTATTTCCAGTTCCTTGAGTCTATGATCCTATCAGAACAGAAAGCCAAGAAAAAGTGCAGTGAACACCAGCTCAGCAGGACCAGGACCAATAAAGTGTGTATTGCTTGACTACCCATTTCCTGTTCGATGCTGTAGGTGTTCTGTCCTCACTTTCTTTTTCATTTAAAAA